>NC_007287.2:2368934-2682151 GCF_000002725.2 Leishmania major strain Friedlin | reverse complement strand
TAACCCTAACCCTAACCCTAACCCTAACCCTAACCCTAACCCTAACCCTAACCCTAACCCTAACCCTAACCCTAACCCTAACCCTAACCCTAACCCTAACCCTAACCCTAACCCTAACCCTAACCCTAACCCTAACCCTAACCCTAACCCTAACCCTAACCCTAACCCTAACCCTAACCCTAACCCTAACCCTAACCCTAACCCTAACCCTAACCCTAACCCTAACCCTAACCCTAACCCTAACCCTAACCCTAACCCTAACCCTAACCCTAACCCTAACCAGTACAGTAGCACACCCGTACACCAGTACAGTAGTACACCGTCACGCACCCGTCCAGGTGGAGAGGGTGTCGCTGTGCAAAGAATCAGTGGAGATATAAACCCTAACCCTAACCCTAACCCTAACCCTAACCCTAACCCTAACCAGTACAGTAGCACACCCGTACACCAGTACAGTAGTACACCGTCACGCACCCGTCCAGGTGGAGAGGGTGTCGCTGTGCAAGGAATCAGTGGAGATATAAACCCTAACCCTAACCCGTACCCGTACCCGTACCCGTACCCGTACCTTCACCAGTGCACCAGTACACGTTGTACACGTACTCTTGTACAGTGGCGCAGATAGGGTAATTGCAAGCGGCTGCGAGCCCCTCACCACCGATGCGCGGCGGGGCGGCGTGGTACCGGGGCCGTACTGGTAGTCGGAGGGTTTCGCTATCACCGGGAGTCTTTTGCGTCTGTTTCGGCGCTGGGATGCGCAACCACCTCCGAGGGCGGCGCTATCTCCCTCATTTGGTGTGCGGTGTGGTCTGGCACGCCGAGGAAACGCCTCTCTTCACAGTGCCCAAGGATAACGCTGTGGGGCAAAGCCTTCAACGACGGCGGGGTTTCGTCGGCACTCGGCGCACCCACCGAGAGACGTAGTGTGGGCGTCGCGGGTTTTCCGCCGCCGCGTAAAGGAGGTCCCGCGCACACGCGGGGTAGGTCGTGGCGGTCGACGATCCGCAGCATCAGAAAAAAAGACACCGAAACGTACGGCCCGGTGCGGTGCGCAACCGTCGCCGCAGGGGCTTGGGTGCAGACAAAACCGCTTTCCACCGGACGCAAAATAGGGCCTGCATACCGAAAAGCAGACCACACGACGGACTCGCTTCTCGGCGGACCCCGCCAGCGGCGCGGCGAGCCGACGCGTAGCTATGAACGTCGGGAGCTGGGCGGCGCCGCGATGGAGCAGCTTTCCGGCGACGGCATCGGAAAGACGGAAGGCACAACCGGCAGATGGCGTGGAGGTCGATGTCGGGTGCGTTGGCCCCACACGGGTCCGTGAGCGGGGTGCGCGCACCACGGAGAACGACACCCGGGCTGTGGCACCGTTCCTCACGGAAGCTCGCGCATGACGCCGCAGCCGCCCGGCAGCATCCAGCAGACCACCGACTAAGGAAACCGAAACCTGAAACCACTTTGTCCGAGACGAGAGTCGGCTGGTTAAGGAGAGTCGACGAGGAGCGGCAGCCACTCAGACCCTCCACCCCCTGCAGTGCGAGGGCTCACATGGAGACGTGCTACAGGCACGAAGACCAACGGAGGAGAGTGAAAGGGCTTTAGGCAACACCAGAAAGTGACACCCTTCAGCGCGCCACTGACAAGCGAGACTGGCGCTGAGTGAGCACAGTGATCTGTGAATCGCCGCCACGTACGCAACGAAATAAAGCGACCTTTGCACTATGAACCAATCACCTCCTGCTCGCTCGTTCTTGGTCCGCTCCGTGGCGGCGCAGCTGACGAGGTCACGACAAGCACCACTGCGCCCCAAGCGCCGCCACAGCACCGGAGGCAAGAGCAGGAGAGCGACGAAGAAAAGGGAGAAGGAGGCGGCACCCCGCCTGCAACGGACTGCGCGCCCTGGCGCCTGCAAAGAGGCAGCGATCTCTCCCGAGGTCGTCCCGCTACGGAGACGCAGCGCGCAAGCCCGCTGAGGAGAACCACGACCGTGGGGTTCAGTGCTGCTGCAAAGGCTGGCGTTTGAGATGACAGGAGACCAGTGACCGGAAGAAAAGAGGGCGAGGGACGAGCACTGAAGGGTGAGGAAGACCGTTTGCCTCTCCGCGAACAGAGAGCATGCGCAGAAGACCCTACGAAGGAAAAGGCCACAGCCAAGCGCCACACAGCTTCCCCACAAATACCGCCACACCGGGCAACATGGCCACTGCAGCGTCCTCATTCAACGAGGGCCCTGCATGCGGCAGTCTGAGCCGTCAGCCGCAGCGGGCTACAAGGTGACCCCCTGCAGCGCACCCCCTGCTGTGCAGGAAGTGAATCTCGGAAGCGAAGCACTCGTTCATACGCAATGCACGCAGACACGACGCACGTAGCAAGCCGCTTGCACAGCGACTCATTGGATCGCTTTTTGAAGAAAATAAAAATCCGCAGTTGCGGGGCTGAAAACCACTGAGCCTTCAAGACTGGGGGCATGGAGAGAACGTGGATTGTCGAAAGCTCTTTTTGTATCATGAAGCAGCACTGGCATCACCGGACACTACTGCAACAAAAAACGTCTCTGCTATAAAATGGCACCGCGATAACTCGGGGAACGAGGCCGCCGCTGGTCGGTAAACAGCCGCACGGGTCCAAGGCCCAAGCTGGCCTCCCCCCCCCCACACACACACACGATGAGGAGCAGCGACGCCGCCCCGAAAAGCGGAGCGTCACCCTAGGCGTTATTGATGAGAATTGTGGCTGACCGTGCAGTTTCGTTAGGGATGCGTTCCGCCGCGTGAAAACACGTCTGCGGTGCACGCGTCGTCTACGGAGGTTTGCGGACGGACGCCCAGGGCACAGACATATCCGTTTTCGACCGTGGAGTATATCTGGCGAGCGGCTCTCAGCAAAGGCTTTGTGTCGGCGCAACAGGTCGCATGAGGCTGTGGGTGAGGGTTGGCCGAGGAAGTTGCAGCGCCTGACTGCAGAGGGGGGTTTAGCCGACCAATTTTCGCTAAGCGTCTCCTCGTCTTTCACCCCCTTCCTCTTGCTTTTTTGAGCTGGCTGCCGCGTGTGCCTGTCGTTGCGACCATCTCCCCTTGTGTAACTGCTCGGAGCTGATATTGTAGATGAAGCTGTAGGCGGGTCGGCGTTGTGCATTACCGTGTCTTCAGAGTGCCAGTGAGGTTTCGGTAGGGTTAGAAATAGAGGCAGGCGCAGCATCCACCACGTGAGGTACGGTTGGCCTTGATGACGCATCGTCGTGTAGTGGAAGGATGTTAAACTCGGCATGAAATGACGTGGTTGAACAAACGTAGACCGTAACTTGTCGACGCACTTTTGTGCAAGAATGCATGTTAGCGTGAATGAAGCTTTTTTAGAGTGGCTGCTGCGTCCGTGCACCTGTACGGAATCGCAGACAAAAAGAATACAGAAATGCATGCGTGCTCGCCCCGGCAGTGAAGAAAATGACGAATGCGAGTTTGCTGTACTGCTCCGTTCTGGAGCAAAGGGGACAGAGTAGCAGGTGACCTGGTTTTCACTTTGGTATGCGGTCTCGATTTATTTTCGTGGGTTAGCTTACCTATAGCCTGATGTGTACATGCGCGTGGTGGTGTTCAAAAGACATCATCTGTTCTGAAGTCAAGGGATGCTGCGAAACAAAGTTGCAGCCTTTGAGAGGCGCAAGTCAGCGCCTGTGATGCTTCTGCTGAGCAGTCCGCCTCATGTGTCTTTCATTATCCTCGTGCTATCTGTTTTCTCTGCTTTTTTTTTGTTTGCCATGCTATTCGATCCCTCCCACCTCACAGTATATAAATGCATGGTTACAGAGCGGTCTATAGGCGCCCTGGCTTTGCACGTTCTAAACCTCTTCCGCGTTGTAACTCCCTGTACCTTTCTAGATTGCAAAGCTTGTACCAGTTCTACTGTTTGGTTTTTTTTTCATACACGCACACGTCTTTTTTAACATTTTTTTTCATACACCTCGTTTCAAAATGCTTGCTACACTGACAGATATCACCAATGTGCAGGCGACGCCTCCGCAATCCCTGAAGGGGAAGATCGCGGCGGTGAACGTGGCTCCTGTAGCCCCTGCAGTGGCTCGGCACACCGTTGCTCAACACAACCCGTACAAGTGGAAGTGCTTGCCTGCAGGCACTTACCCCGCTGCCGACATGATGGGGGATATGGAAGATGCTTGCACGTTGCCTATGCAGGATCTGTTTCAGGAAAAAGAGGACCGCACCCCTCCTGCTCCTGGCGGGCCATCGGTGTGCAACAGCCTTGTGCAGTTCAAGTGCCACCAAGCTGAATTTGTATCATCGATGGAGGTGGATAAAGGTCAGTACGTTGTGGTTCAGGGTGACCGAGGTATCGATATCGGGGTTGTGATCCGCATCAACACGAACTCTAAGAAAACCTACGTGGAACGCACCGGCCCTGTCGGGAGTATTTTGCGCCACGCAACTCAACGCGAAGTGGACTACTGGGCGACCGATTTGAAAGATGCTGAGGCGATGGCCGCTGCCTTCTGTCAGGCAAAGGCCCGTTCGCATGGCCTGCCGATGGAGATCGCGTACGCAGAGTACCAGTTTGACAAGAAGAAGCTGACTTTTTATTATGAGGCACGAACACGCATTGATTTCGTGCAGCTTCTGAAGGAACTCTACCGCGAATACGGCTGCCGTATCTGGATGGAGAAACTTCGCAATCACGAGTAGGGAGGTTTGCAACGCCGTTCTGGGGCGTCGCATAGTGAATGTTTTCTTTTTTTCGTATTATTGGTTCTCTTTTCTGTGTGTGTTTTCATGTACCGACGCCTTTTTCGTTTGGCTTCTTAGCTTTCTTTTTGTGCGTATGACACCCTTCTTGCTCTTTGCTCTTAGGTATGGACGCTGGCTTGTTCTGCATGTGTATGTATAGAGGAAACAGGATGCCAGATACGGTCCAACCTCTTCTGGGTCTCTTTGTCTCTGAGGTTGACGCTGCTGTGCACGTTTCGTGTTACTGCAAAACATACCGGTATGTGCGACACTCAAGATGAGTTCCTTGCAAAGTCGAAACGCAAGAATAATGCAACTTCATGAAGTTTGCGTTGACATTGCTGCTGCAACAGGGGACAAAAAGGGAAAAGCCGAACGAGTTTTCGATTGCACCAAAGTATGTTGTCAATGGTGGCGGAGTGGTACCAGAGCACTTTGTGGTGTTTTCTCTTAAGGGAGCTCGTGCTTTTCACTTCGTGTTTCTTTTTTTTTTCCTCTTTCTCTTGTCTATTTGTCTCGATGCTTTGGTTCTTCTCGTTTGTGCCTGTTTTGTTTTTTCTGTTTTGTTTCATGCTGTATTTTTTTTTTTTCTCTCCCTCTTGCTTTTGTGTAGCATCCTCCTGTCAACGATATCAGACACCTAGTCGCCAATTCTGTGAAAAACTTCTGGAGGGATGTTGGCGGAGTTTTGAACAAGGAAAGGCAGGTGTGTTTCTTTTCTTTTTCTCATACCGGATAGACTTCACCCGGAAGGGTTAGATTTTGTCTTTGCTTCATCTCTTTTTTTGCTTTTTTTTTGCTGGGGGTCAAATGAAAAGCACGACACACAAAGAAGAAATCAATATTGAAATATATATGTTTGTACTGTAGTTTAGCGTGGTGCGTCGATGTGCGCGCGGAGAAGTAAAAGATAGTTGTGGTGCACCTGCTCCCACCGGGATGACTGATGGGTGTTGGCGTCGAAAATGATCGACAGTGTCTCTTCTTCCGATTGGTGCTCATGAAAGCTGAAGTGGCTGAGCTCTCTGCTCGTAGTACTCTGTCTTCAGATGCAAGTCTCTTATCTTCCTTACCCTACCTCTCTCTATCTTCGACATATATGTATACACGTATATGTTTCTTTTTTTGTGATGGCATCACCTCCTCGGGATCGTTACTGACGATCATGATTCTTGCAGGTAGTGTACACACTTTGCCGCTCTTCTAACTCATTCCAGCAATGATGTTTCGCCAAGCGCTTTCCGTTAGCAAGCGCACATATATGCTTGCTTTTAACAGCAAGGCGAAGGCGCGCCCGAACTTTGGTCTACGTGGCGTCGGCTACTGGACGAGCGAGGTGTATCACAAGCCTGGCCAGAATTACTGGATGGTTGTGTGCTGCACGGGCCCGTTCCTACTTGTGGGCGCAATCATGATGGACGGCTTCTGGTCAAAGCTGGATGATATTTCCGGCGGCGGCCCCAGCGCTCTGGACTACGGGTGGCGTGCCCAGGACCGTAAGCCGTGGGACTTCTCCTTCGATATTGGTGAGGGTTACGCTGCTGGTCCGGCCGTTTATCGTCCGGCCTCTGGTGCGGTCGACCTCGGTCATCATTAGGGCTTCTGGTGGCTGGAATTCGAGACTGGTACCGGAAGCTTTAAACGCGTAGTAGGGTATGGTAGTACTGTCTTCATGAAGTTTTTCATGTGTGCAGGACGTTTTTTTTAGTTGTGTGCTGACTCGCTTTCGTGCTTTTTATGCTTTTGTTTCGGGTTTTTATACTAGGACGCCCCATTGAAAGGAACACAAAAAGGAATATCGTGTCAGGGTGTGCGCATCTCTGCCATCTGTTAAAATCTCGCTTTTGCAGTGGTAGGACGTTCTCGGTAAGGGATTGCTTTGCTTTATTCTTCCCACGATTCTGCCACGCCGAATGGCCTTGTGGCAAGAGTTTCGCTTCTCGCAGAAGCGTGGAATGCTCAATATCGATGCTGATTGTCACGGGCTCTCTTGCAGGGACGTCCAGCTGCAGACCTTTGTGTTTTTGGCGATGAATGTGGTGAGCTTGCTGCTTGCTGCCCTACTTCTCTGCTCTTTCCCCCTCTTTTCACGGTTTTGATTCGTGCAGGACAGAAAGGAACACCAGCGCCGGATGCGACGGCTGTGGGGGTGATGGTATGAACGTCGTTTCCGTCCAAGTTGTATCACCGCGCCACTCTTTTTGTGGTGTGGCGGAGCACACCGCAAGCTCGTTGTTCAATCACAGAGGCACCATCTACCTCTGCGACTCGTGCCTCTACACATTTGCGCATGCGGGCCACTTGCAGCAGCATCTGCAGCGTTGTAGTAATGCCTTTTGGATCCCGGGCGATGAGATTTATAGAGACGAGGAGCGTCGTCTTTGTGTGTTCGTGCTCGATGGCAGGAAGCCGCATTGTGCCGCTATGGCACGACGAATTTGCTTGTTATCAAAGCTGTTTCTCGTCGACAAGGTGACACTAGATGATGTTCATTTTTTCTCGTTCAATGCGCTATTCGAGGTGGATGATGAGGGGTTTCACTTTGTAGGCTACTTTAGCAAAGAATGGACGAGCAGCTGGAGTTGTATGAACACTCTATCGTGCGTGATGGTGCTGCCGCCTTTTCGATCAAAAGGCTATGGTAGCTTTCTTGTCCGGCTGTCCTATGATATCGCGCGGCTGGAGGGGATGGTCGGCACTCCTGAACGCCCGCTTAGCAAGAGCGGCAACGCCCTTTTTCGTAAAGTGTGGCAGGAGGAGGTGTTGTTTGCCGTGTTCGCGCTCGGTGAACAAGGTTCCCCGGTGACGGTGGGGGAGCTGAGCAAGATGTCAAGTCTTATCGTCGAAGACGTCCTGGTTGCGCTGCAGGACTTGGATGTTCTTTTTAGCGTCGGGAAGCAAGGGCCCCTGCTTGTGGTTAACGCCTCGGAGAAGCGGAAACTGCTGAAGCGGCGCCTTGCGGGTGAGAAGCTGTATTGGACCAGCGCGCCGTCGTGAAGGATTGATGACTGTTTGTGTTGCGTGTGTGTGTGAAATACAATGAGGTAGGTCAACAACGACTATGAAACAGAAGAGAGAGAGATGGGTGTTTGTGGGGAACGTGGTCTTGTTATGAACAGCGTATGAACTCGTAAGTGCGCAGCTCGCCGGGTGAGAATGCGCTTTCTTCGGCATGTTTCTTCAGGCTCGATGGTCAAGTCTGCTTTCTGACATGGTCTCTCTGTGCCAACTTCTCTTCCTGGTGGTGTTTCTGCTTTGCTCTCTGTGCTTCGGGGCTGTGTCGTGAGTGGCGGCCGCGATCCCTTATAGCCGTAGTTTGGGGTGTGTTTCTTCTTTGTTGCGTCGCTTGCAGGGCCCCGCGGGCATTCTACTTGTCTCGTCAAAGCGAAAAAATATCCTGCAGCAGATCAATAAGCACAAGTGCGGACAACATGGAGTTTATCGAGGTGACTAATGTCACGTTTCCCGTAGGAGTCGAGCATACTCGGCGCACGCTGTTGAGGGTGTTCGAGAGGGTGCAATCTGTGGAGGACATTGTAGTGGACGTGCGAGAGGGTCGGGCGATGATCTCCTTCACAGAATCGTCGGCGGCACAGGAGTCGTTGATATCGCTCGACGGTTTTCCGCTTTTTGGACGGGCGCTGTGCCTGAGTGTCTCACCTCCCCCGGCTTCACCGATTCGTGGGTACATTGTGGCAACAAAGCCGTCAAAGTATCTTCTCGTGCGCAACACGCCGTATCTGGCGGTGGTGGTGAAGCTGAAGCACATTGCCGGTGTCGTCGCCGTCACATCGGCGGGGGTGAACAGTTGCTTTGTCGTGGCAGAGTCTGTTGAGGATACGACGCTCGTGAAGAATGTGCTGCTGTCCCATCCCAGCAGGTGGGGCACTGACGTGTTGGTCTCTTATCTGCGAAGGCTCTCGTGACGCTCCACTACTTTCTCTCTGCTGCTTTTCCGTCTTCGTCTAGGAGTCTTCTGTCAGTCCATACTTGTGTCGTTCGCCCCCCTCCCCTCCCCCACCCCCACGTGCGCCCGCAAAGCGGCGAGACAACTACACAAAAACAAAGACGAAAGAATGGATGCAGCCACGTTGCTGAGACGCATCGGGGATGTCGAGAAGGTGAATCGCCAAAGCGTGGAGGAGGCAGCATGTGAGCTTAAAGCGGCGGTGTTGCTGTTCAACAACCAAGTGCGCCTCTTGGGTGGCACTCAGTCGTGGCTAATCCCAACGGAAAGGGGCCTCGATGAGGACCAGACGTTTTTCGAGACACCCGAGCAATCGTTCTTGGCGCTGACGGAGGAAGAGGTTGCTGCGATGCATCCAGAACAGTTGTCCAGGTATGTGCCGCGTCTCTGCGAGTGCTTACGCACCGAGGAGGGTTTCGTGGCCGCTGCAAGGCTGCATGACGTGGTGAAGTGGCACGGAGCAGAGCTTCTGCATGCTCCAAAGCTGCGACTCACGTGGCGCCGTATCAGAGCGTCGCTGGAGAACCTGATGGAGTGCGGTGCGGCTGCAGCTGAACGGAAGTGTGTAAGCAGCACTCTCCAAATGATGGACGCACTGATGAGATAGTTGAGCTCGTAGCTCAACAAGAGAGCAGTCTTTTTGTTTGTGTGTGTGTCACGTGCGGTATTGTTCTGCTATTCAATGACCATGACCTACTATTTTACTGTGGAGGGCAAAAAATAGGACGTTAGCATTATGTTTGCGTTGGAGAAGTCGAGCCACTCGGACTGTTTTGGTCTGTACGCCACAGATTGGCTCTTGCGCCTCCGCGCTTTAGGCCTGTTGGACGAAGCGTATGCACGGGTGGAGATGCATCTTGTCTGTCGAATGCCTCCTCACGCTTCCGCACTGTTTCTCTGCATTCCTTTTTTTTTCCCTCTCACCCTCTTGGCAAACCTTCTCTCTACACTTTGGTACCAAACGCAGAACGCTCATATACTTTTTTCTTTTGCCTGTGAACCGCGCGTCTTTCTGTTTTCCGTAAAAGATGAACTTTTTCGCGATCAGCTCTAGCGACAGCGACAGCGAGTCGGAGAAGAGCCTGCTCCGTGAGGAGGTGTCGGAGGCGCAGATCAACCCCTTCTGGTTTGAGTGGACCGATGAGGAAGAGCTGGAGGAGCGCCAGGAGGTGATTCCCAAGAAGGAGAAGGCGGCCAACTCTATTCAAGCGCTGTGCGACACGTTTGACTACAATGCGGGTAATGAATCGTGGCGTGAGGCGCTCGAGGCGTTTAAGCGCATGTGCGATGAGGTGCATACGTTTGTGCGCAAGTACAAGGTGGCGCCGCAGGGATTGCAGAACTGCCTTCAGGACATGCCGAATCTGGCCGAGCATCTGGAGGGCAAGGGACGCGAGGACTTTGCGAATCGTTTGGAGTTCAAGAGCCTGAAGGAGCTCGTCGCATTGGTGGAGGAGACGGAGAAACTTTACAAGAAGGAGCTCGAGGAGCTGGCGAAGGGTCCAGAGAACGATGACGGTGCGCAGGACGAAGACGAGGATGCCGGCGCGGAGCTGACAGAGGCCGAATACGCGCAGATCCTCGAGGACATCTCCGGTTCCCGTGAGGTGAACCTGGTGGGCAAGGTCGAGAAGGTGATTCGCGCGTGTGCTCGCAAGGGATACACGAACCTGGAGATCTCCGCGATGGGTATCGCCGTCTCGGCTGTCCTGCGCCGCGACAGCCGCAAGCTTCTGGTGAGCTCCGACACGTGGGAGCGTGCCTTCAAGTGGGGTGCCAAGTTCTTCAGTCGCATGATCGCCGCCACTAACGTCCGCTTCGTCGAGGACTCCTCGTCGGTGAATGCACGCAACATCGTCGTGCCTGGCGGCATCCACGGCTTCTTGACGTACCTTCACACCGAGTTAGTGAACAAGTCCAAGTTTGAGGAGGTGGCCAGCCAGGAGTACCTCAAGATCATCACCTTTGAAAACGAACTTGCCGTGCTCGCTGATCGGGCCCTAGGCTACTATCAGGCCCGCAAGAGGATCGAGCCGTCGAAGGCGTGTATTTCCATCCTCTTCGACATCCTCGGCCAGCGCCGTCAGGAGGCTCATCAGCTCTTCTACGACTCCCTCTCCTCGACAGACAGTCTCACCATCATATCGAAGTCTGTCTTCGATACTGTCCGTGCCCTCCACAAGCTTAGCCTTCAACTGAGGCCCAGTGTTGCACTCTCAGCGTCTGGTGTATGCCACGTTGCGTACCAGTACGGTCTGCGCGGCCTGTACCGCGAGGGTCGCGACTACCTGCTTCGCACAGGCGTGGTGAACAGCATCGCCGTCTCCGATGCCCCGCTGGCTATTCTGCTCAATAGGGCCATTGCCCAGCTCGGGTTGGCCGCGTTCATCGCGGGCGATATCCCTACGGCGCACCAACTGCTGCGCACCATTTGGGGCCTCCGGTCGAACCAGGTGCTGATCGGCCAGTCGCCGCCGCCCAAGTCGGTGCTGGATGACGAGCACGCGGAAATGGAGTACCGAAACTTGCTTCTTCCTCCCCACATGCACATGCCCGTCGCGCAGCTGGAGCTGGCGTCCGTTCTCTCCGGCCTCCTCATGGGCGTGAAGATGGAGGCGCAGAATCCGTACGAGCGCAACCACATGGAGCGCTACGTGTACAACACGGTCACGCGTACCCCTGATCTCATGGGAAAGCCGTTCTCCTTCAAGGAGCAGGTGGCCGTTGCCTACGAGCACTTGAAGGCTGGCAACTACATTGGTGCCAAGGAGCAGGTGGAGGCGATGACCACATTCGACACCCTTCCATTGGGCAAGGAGACGCGCAAACGGTATCTGCAGAGGCTGAAGGAGGTTGCGCTGCTTGTGTTCTGCTACACGAACCGCACGAACTTCTCCACCATGTCTGTCGTCAACCTGGCCATCAAGTTTGACATGGAGGAAAGCGACGTGCGTCGTGCAGTCAACGAAATACTGTCAGAGAACACAACGCTGAGCGCGTACTGGGACCGCGATGACGCGTACTTGTACCTGGACCGCAATAACGCGACGCGCCTCCAGCACTTGGTGAAAGGGACGTCGGAGAGCATCTCCAACCTGGCGAAGCACTGCGAGAGCCGCCTCCGTGCGAACGGTGGCCGTGGCCGCGGTCGCGGTGGCATGGCCGGTGGTAGGGGCGGTGCCGGGGTGCGCGGCGCTGGCGGACGTGGCCGTGGCAGCCGCTAAGCCTCTGAAGGTGTGGATGTTGGGCAGGCGAAGGCGACAAAAGAAGTGGCAATACAGTAGCTTTTACATGCCGCAAGCTGGGTGACGGCGGAGATGTGTGATTAACAGCTAAGAAAAGGAAAAAAGGAAAGCACACAGAAAGCGAGTCGCCTCATTTGCTTTTTTGTGTGTGTTTTACAGGTTTGTTTTGAGCCTTTGTTTTGTTGGGGGCGGCACGCGGCTCGTTGTTCTTGTGATTGTCTCACGTTGGCCCCTTTTCTACTTGTATTTGAACTCTGTGGCTTGAGTGCAAGGTAATGATTGAGGAGGGTTGTTTAAGGTAACGTTTGTCTAAAACTGTTTTTATGTCCAGCAAGCCGCACGTCGGGACGGGCTTTGTCACGTCGCCCTTCTTTATCCGACCTGCAAATTGACTTGGCTGCAGCGTCAGTGGGTTTCGGCGATGGGTGCTTGCCGCGGTGACCCATCCGGCACTCGTCCAGTTTGCAGCGCGTTTTTTGCGTGCTGTAGCGGAGTGCATGACGGGCCCAGAGCTCGCTGTGAAAGGCCTCTCGAGACGGCGCAGCTTATCGTCACGCCTTCTTCTTTCCTCGAGATAGGGGCGGGGGCGGCGTAGTGCTCCTCTATTTGTGCTCTCTCTCTCTCTTGCTTTTTCAACAGCGGAGGATCTTGAGCACCTTACTCTGACGGGCGCTCCCATCATCGTCACGGTCTACCTTTCTGCTTCTTCCTCTCACTTCCATGTCTGTGTCACCCTTTGGCCTCAGCATGAACTCTGCTCTTGACACGTGTTCGGTACGGGCTTCCGTGCATAAAAGCAAAATACAATGTTTCGAAGCGGCAGCAGTGCGAGGCCCAAGCTTGAACCCGCAGCTGCTGGCTCGTACCAGCCCGTCCAGGTACCAAAGGAAAAGTACGACAAGATTGTCGAGGGCAGAAATCGCTTCTTCGTGACGTCTATCGTCAGTGTCGCTGCTTTCTTAGGCATAAGCGCCCTTCCGCAGTTTCTCATCTATCGATGTGTTCGCCGGGTGTACCGAAACTATTGTCACGGGAAGGTGCTTGACCTTTCTCCGAAGCTCTATGACAGCAAGGACGTAGCGTTGTACGAGATGTCCAAGGCTGTTCGCGTTGAGTTTCTAATCGAGGAGAAGGTTGTAGACGACGGTCACTACCGCTTAGATGTGGCGCTTTCAGAAGCTGAGCAGGAGAAGCGGCGGCGTGCCATGACGCTGGATTTTATGGTCCGAAACGATCATAACTGGGTGGGCAGCACGGTGAACTTCGCCACCGTTCTGCGTGCAGATACGCAGCTACCGGGCTTTTCAAAGTACGATTGTGTCCTTCTTCGTGACGAGCTGCTCAACCAGAACGAAAGCAAGGCCCGCAATCTCTTTGATTCCGCAGCACAGTACGTAAAGGAGGATGGGGTGTTTCTTGTCATGGATGTCGGGAAGTCAGCGTACCCGAGACTGATCAAGTTGGCTCGGTGGTTCAGCAACGCCACAAACAGCAGTATGTCTTTTGTACACGACTATCACGGGTGGATTCGTGAGAGCATGCTGTACGATATCAAGGAGGAGCAGAGATGCCTTTTTGGTTTCTACTACGCCCTTGTTCTTCAGCCGCGGAAGGCGGTACCGGCGATGACCCAGAAGACGACGACGTCGATGACAGAGGTGAAGGAGTCACAACAGCGGCCACATGGAAAGAGCGCATTGTAGTCACAGAATGGACAGTTGCCCACCGACTTCAAAGTGTGGAAAACGAGTAAATAATATGCTTTACTTTCTTGGCGCTTCAAATCACTTCGCGCCGAGACGGGTGTGTTTTGGGTGCGTCGTTCTTGCGTCATGCGCATCAGCTATCTACATGGAGAGGGAGTGACACATGGGAGCCCACATCGCCGTGACTTACGGCGCTGATGAAGCGAGACTACGCAGTGTGTGACCTCTACGCGTCGGCTTCTTTATCTCCTTGCTACCGCGGCTTCTGGGCGCCCGTCTCTATGCTGCATTCTGTTGCTCTTCACTTGTCCGTTTTTCTTTGCTGTTCTGCCACCGCTCCTCCCCTTCCGCGTATTCTCCTAGGTGGAAAGCATTGTGCACTTGTGGGAGCGCAAATCGGTTTTCATTGTGACCCGCAACCATTGAGAGTAGCACACACCTGAAATTTTTTTTCTCCTCTTGCGCTTCGCACGTACGCGCGTCTTCGTCAAGAACACAGCACCAGCAAACAAAGGCTGGGCTTTTTTCTATATTTCCATTGAACATTCTTAGAGCTGAGTTTCTTTGGTTCTCTCTCTTTGCGGTGCCGGCAAGATGACGACGGGGCAGCAACAGTCTATCGAGGGGCTGAGGAATGAGCTGCAGCAGCTAGAGGATTCGCTTATGGTGCGGGAGGAGGCGCTTCAGCGCAAGAGACAGCAGTCTGAGAGGCTCAACAATGAGCTGGTGGACGCGTACCTCTCTACCACGTCGCAGGAAGAATCGAGGGCTTCCGCTAACGAAGCGTATCGTACTGCATCCCGGGCGAAGCAGGTGCTGGAAAACAGTGAGACACAGAGCAACGAGTCTATGTGGTCGAATCGCGACGATTATGTTAGCCAACTAATGGCAGCGGACGAGGAAAGAAAGGGTGTTGAGGCTGACATCGGCGAGGTTTCTTCGCGCATCAAAGAACTAAGGGAGGACAAAGTGGACGCTCAGAAGCGTCTCACGGTGGCACGTCTCATGTCAATGCTGGACGACCTTCAAAGCCTGCTCAAGAAGAAAGTTTACGGCCCGAGCGGCAGCGAGGAGACACGGGCACAGGAGCTTCTCAAGACAGTGCAGGAGCTGTCGCGCGAGCGCGAGCGCACGATCCACTTGCTTTCAAAGAAAGAGCGGGAAATGGCTTCTCTTATCGACTTGAAGCAGCGTCGCATCGAGGAGCTGCGAAAGGAGTTTACGCGGAATGTGAGCATGTATGCGGACTCGAACAAGAGGGAGTTGTTGAATGTCGCCCAGCGCATCCAGGGAGAGCGCCACCAGCTGCTCGAAGAAATGGAGCGTCTTGAGGAGGCGAACCGAAAGATTACCGATGTTCTGATGGACACCAAGTACACTACAGAGTCGGCAATCAAGGATCGTGATACGGCTCTTTCGGCCGTCGAGACGATGGGCGTTTCGACGAATCCGGAGAGGGAGTGCTTGCAGCTGCGCGAGCGCATTCAGAAGGCGAACGCAGAGCGCCGCATGTACGTGCTGAAGATGGAGGAGGTGCAGAGCAGCATCGACGAAGATACGGTCATGTACAATACGCGTATGTCGAAGCTCCGCAAAGAGATTCTATTTTACCAAGATGAGACCGTACGTTTCGAGAAGGAAAACAAGGACTTAAAACACCTCTGCGATACTCTCGCTGGATCGCTCGATGGCTCGCATTGACGCAGGAAGTCATCTTTTGAAGCCACTGATTTCTTTCCCAGCACTGCCAGCTGTACACACGCTGCTCGAGTATCCTTCTTTGGCTGCATTCATCTCTTTTTTTTTTCGGGGCAGGGGCGGCGCGCTGAGCTCGCTTTTGATCGTTCTGGCGTACTCTACTGGTTTCCTCAGCGACAAGAAGAACGGCATGAAGAGGAAAGGATACCACTGGGGGGCGTGTCCTCTTGTGTGTTACGTGCGACATTGGTCGGCCACGAGGAAGTGGTCAAGCGCGCGCTCTCAGCAGATGTCGTCCTCGCGCACCTGTCAATCTGTCTCCTATGCCCTTGGCGGCGTGGTGGCAAGGTCGTTTGCGTAACTGATGGTTTAGCTGTGGCAGCTTGACTGACAACCATCTACTTGCTTTTCCTCCTTTTCTTACTGTGGTACCTGTGCTATGGAAAGCGAAGGGTGCTTTCTAGTCGTTTTCTCCTTTTGTTTTTGCCCCAATCTCCTTACACTTCGTTTCTCTTTTCTATCGGCTACTCGATCGTTTTTTTTAGAGAAGGTGTGCAAACGCCGCGCAACACGTCGAAGATGGTCTTCGAGCTCACTCCCCCGTACAAGTACCACAGCTCGTTGCCGAAGTGTGTGATTCGCATTGACGACAATTGGTACGACTGCACATCCTGGCGCAACTCGCACCCTGGTGGGGCGCAGATGTGTGATGAGTTCCATGGAAAGGATGCCACGGATGCGTTCTACTCGCTGCACTCGAAGGAGGCGATTCAGAAGCTGAAGCGCATGAAGGCGCTGCCGCTCAAGGAAGGCGATGAACCTCGCGATCAGGTGTCGCTGAACTTCGAGAAACTCCTTCAGCAGTTGCGAAGCGAGGGGTGGTTTGAGCGGAGGTGGATTATCGACTTTGCACGGAACATTATGCCCGTCATTGTGCTCTGCGTTGTCGGAACGTACCTGAGCTACTCGCGTCCTTTTCTGGCCACCATTCTCATTGGACTGGGCATGCAACAGGGCGGCTGGCTTGCGCATGATTTCACGCATGCCCGCGGCAAGTTTGCCCGCTTCCTCGCCAATGCCTGTGGCGGCATGATCAATGCGTTCTCGGTCGAGTGGTGGTCAAACAAGCACAACAGTCATCATATTTTTGTGAACCGCAAAGGCATGGACGCGGACATCCACAACGAGCCTGCCCTGTTCCTCTGGGTGCCGGATGTATCCGAGGACACCGCGTGCCGACGGTATCAGTACACGTTCTACCTTGCCGCGTACGCTCTCCTGTACGTTTCGTGGCGAATTCAGTCGCTGCGGTTTGCACTGGGAAGCGGTAACAGGCTCGAACTCTCGCTGATGGCGCTCAACTACCTGTGGTTGGCGCTGTTGCCGTGGAGGGTTTCCCTGGGCAGCGTGCTGCTTGGTGGCTTTTTTGTCGCCGTGGTGGTGACGGTGAACCACCAGACAGAGGAGATGATCGAACATGACGAGCCGTACAACTACGTTGTTGATCAGCATCGCGCCACCCGTGGCGTCCACTGCTCCGACCCCTTTTTTGAGTGGTTTTTTGGTGGCATGCAGTACCAGCTGGAGCATCACCTTCTTCCGATGGTTCCCCGCTACCGGTACCCGGAGGTGCGGCGCCTTCTGCGCAAGTTCTCGGAAGACAATGGACTGCCGTTTCACGTGGAAGGAGTCTGGAAGATCACCAAGATGAACTTTGACATCTTGTACAGTATCTCCACGACGCCTGCTCTGAATTCAGCGGAGGCCAAGAGCGGGAAGTAGGTTCGGCGCGGAGCTGCACGAATGAGTGGCGCAATCTAGACGTTCACGTCTGTCGTGTCCTAACGGGAGCACGTTCCAGTAGGGCAAGAAAAGAAGGCAGTGTTGTTTTTTTCTACTTAGGTAAAATGCTTGTTTGAGTGAAATGTCCGCCGAGATGATCACGAGCTAAAGAGGCACTCGGTTTGTTTTGATTTCTTCTGTTCTCATTCGAACGTCGGTGAGAAGCCTACTGAAACAGAACACTTCCTGCTATCTTTTTCCTCTTCTTTTCTACTCTCTCTTGTGGCTCTCGTCTGGTAACGAAACACGGCCATGAGACATCGCGGAATGAGTACTGTTTTGCACCGCAATTTGAGTGCTGTTGCCTGCAGTTTCAGGCGGGGACGCATTAACAATGGTACGATTAAAGATGCCCGGGGAAAGCAGCATCGTACTTGGTCGCCAGCGAGTGATAGCTGCATTTTCTGTTGTTGTAGCCACTCTTTAGTTTCCTTTTTTTTTCGTACCGCGTTCGTGCTGCTATTCGTTTTTACCATACTTTATCCACAACTAGTACTAAATCTTAGTTTCCTACTTTGCATGGTGTGTGCCGTTCTAATTCCTACGCAGTTATGAATAAATAAGAATGTGATTGACGAAGTAAAATCTCTGAAGGAGGCACGTATGCGGTTAGCGCGTTTCTCTTCGATGCTCGGATGACTTGAGCGCTTCTCATGGTAAACGCGATACCCAGGATGAAGTGAGCCTCGTGACCCCGCAATGTGCACCAGTGTGTCTCTCAGTGCCCAGTTTCCTTTCCCTGTCTGGTTGAAATGCCCTAGAATGTCAGTAAAAGGATAAAAGGACATGTCTGGTGCCTTGTGCAACGTGTTAACAAGGTTTGGGTTGTCGGCAGTACTCTTTGCTGACGGACAAGTACGCTCTTGATGGCGACACAGCGTCATCTCGTTGTGGCGGGGAATGTAAACGGGTGCGCCGATTCGACCTGTCTTACAAATTCGTGACTGTTTCTCGTCCTCTAGTCTTTCTCTATTCTACCCACACTTGCCTCTCTGCGCTCTCTGTGCCTGTGCGGGCGCGCAACGTGCCTTTCTCTCCGTATTGCCCAGCTGTGAGCTGCTGCCTACTGGCAACGTGTACGCCATTCCCGTTTCTTGATTCTGGTGCAGTGCTCAGCTCTACCCTATTTGTATTGATACCGTTTTCCTTTTCGTTTTGCAAAGAAAAATGCAGCGCTCATTCCTTGTTTTTGTTCTGTGCGCCCTTCTCTTCTGCGTCGCGTCCGCAGAGGTGCAGGTGGCCACTAAGGACAACTTTGACAAGGTCGTAAGCGGGGATCTCACGTTGGTCAAGTTTTATGCTCCGTGGTGCGGCCACTGCAAGACACTCGCCCCGGAGTTTGTAAAGGCCGCTGACATGCTGGCCGGCATCGCGACCCTTGCAGAGGTCGATTGCACCAAAGAAGAGAGCCTTGCTGAGAAGTACGAAATCAAGGGGTTCCCCACGCTGTACATCTTCCGTAACGGTGAGAAAGTGAAGATCTACGATGGTCCCCGCACTGCCGCCGGCATCGCGTCGTACATGAAGGCGCATGTCGGTCCATCGATGAAGGCCATCTCAACGGCTGAAGAGCTGGAGGAGCTCAAGAAGGAGACTTTCCCGGTGTGCGTGGTGAAGACAGCGAGCACCGACTCGGAGATGGCGTCGATGATAACCAAGGTGGCGGACTCTCTCCGCTCGCAGATGAACTTTGTGCTCGTGACGGATGCGGCCATCTCTCCGAATGATGCCATGGAGTCGGTTACGGTGTATCGCAAGAATGCGGAGCGCGAGGCGTACACCGGCGCTACACCAATGACGGCAGAGTCGGTGAAGAGCTTTCTCACGAGTGCTGTGTTGGACTACTTTGGCGAGCTCGGCCAGGAGAGCTTTCAGAAGTACATGGAAGCGAACAAGGATAAACCTCTTGGGTGGGTGTTCATCGACAAGAACACGGATTCTGCGTTGAAGGGGTCACTTGTGGCGGTGGCGGAGAAGTACCGCTCGCAGGTGTTGCTAACCTACATTGACGGCGATCAGTACCGCCCCGTCTCGCGCCAGCTGGGCATTCCTGAGGATGCGAAGTTCCCGGCGTTTGTGGTCGATTTCGAGCGCCGCCATCACGTGATGGGGACGGACACCCCAGTCACCTCCGAGTCTGTCGCTGCGTTTGTGGAGAAGTATGTCAAGGGCGAGACGAAGCAGACCGTGATGTCCGACGCGATTCCCGCTAAGGAGACGGTGAACGGCCTCACAACGGTGGTGGGTCAGACTTTTGCGAAGTACACGGACGGCACACAAAACGTGATGCTGCTCTTCTACGCGCCGTGGTGCGGACACTGCAAGAAGCTGCACCCCGTCTACGATAAAGTGGCCAAGAGCTTCGAGTCTGAGAATGTGATCATTGCGAAGATGGATGCCACGACGAACGACTTTGACCGCGAGAAGTTTGAGGTGTCTGGATTTCCAACGATTTACTTCATCCCAGCCGGCAAGCCGCCAATCGTGTACGAGGGTGGCCGCACCGCAGACGAAATCCAGGTGTTTGTGAAGTCTCACCTGACCGCCTCCGCCGCTCCATCTGGCGGCCCTTCCGGCAACAGCGAAGAGGAAGATTTGTAGGACTGCAAGGGATGTGGCGTTTATAGGCTGCCCTGCCTTCCCTTGCTGTTTCTATGACGGATTAGGCTTTTTTTTGTTATATGTGGGGTGGTCAAGAGAGTGCCAGGGCTCCTTCTTTATATCCTTGCGCTTTCTTTTATTTTGCTTCCTTGTGTTGACGTCTATGCATGCGTGCTGTCGACGACTCTTTGTCAACCTGCGTCCTATCTAGTAGCATCGATGTGAAAAGAAGAGTAGAGGGAGGTAACGATGCGTGCGCTGGCTGCCGTTTTCATGGGCGCAATTTCGAGAAGGAAAATCGGAAAATGGACAGGATAGCGAAATTAGCGCAACGACAAGGTCGTGCGTCTTTCTCTATCGGTCATTAAATTTCTGGGCTTTGTAACAATGAAAGAAGTCACACAAAAACTGAACGGACTCATCGATTGTCAATGTCAGCGCGGTGCATCGAGCGTGCTTTCTGTATGCAGGCTGAGGATCCACGGTACTTGTGTGGCGCTGCTGTGTGATCGGGGTGACGGGTTGTAGCGGTCAACATTATCTGTACCCGGCGCTCAGCGCGCGCCTTCAGCCTAAGCGCGGTTACCCTCAACTGCGCGAGAAGGAACGGATGACTCATGCGAATGACACCGGTCTTCGCTGCAATGCCTCCGCTATTTGTTGCCATGCTTTCTGTGCCATGCGTCTACTTTCCCAGCTCTCTTACTCTGTTTTGCTCTTATTGGTGTTCCTTTGCGTGTACACGGTGGGGGCGATGATGGTTGTGTAACGTGGCTCTGCGAGCATGTGCACCAGGTGGCATTAAAAAATGTCGTTGTCAAGGATACTGCTGCAAGGTAGTGCGGCGGTTTCGTCGATCGGCGAGCTCTCTATTCATGCGTGCGTTGGTGTTATTCAGAACCCTAGTCGCGGCGTTCTCCAAGGGGAACCGGAGTGGTCATGCAAGCTGCTCTTGACGGAGTGCGGCATCCCGGCGCGGTGGCCTCCGACGTTGCGCGCAATTGCTTCGCAGCAGGTGTTTCACCTGCGGTGCCGAGGAGCGGCTATGGCAGGATACTGCTTCGCAAATCTGAGAGAAGGGGAGCTTGTCCACGTTGTATCTAAGCTCATCCACAAACCTAGGTATGTGCCTGTTCACGGCACCTACTTCACCACCACTGAGCTGCTAGTAACGGACTCACTAGGCTCCATTGTATCGGTTGCTCAGCTGGTTTAAGGTGGAGCCGCGGCTCTTCTGGATCGAGCGCGGTGACGCTTCTGCTCTTCGGACATTTTGACGTTTTTTGCAGCTTTGACAACAGAGTATCGTCAAGGTCAAACAGAAATCCCCGCGGAAGGGGGCAGTAGTTTTCGCCTTCGAAGGTGCGTTTTCCGTTGCGCTTCTCGACTTTTCGTCTATGCCACGGCCGCGTTTTTCGGCGCGGAGTCCCGCAGTGGCACTTGGTGGTGGTGGTGGTGGGGGGGGGGAACTCGCCTGGTGTTGCTTGTGCGATGCAGCTCTTTTTTTCCTGATTTCTCCGCTACCGTGCACTCTTTCTCTGCTAACATCGATTTTCTCCTTCGACGTTCGCAACTTGGACCTTTGGATACAAGTTGTGGAGCGACAGAAATCAACCTGAGGTGCCGCTCTTCCGTGCATTTTCTTTCTCTGACCTTCCTCCCCCGCCGAGGTTGATGACGATGAAGAGGCGGATCGGTGTCTTGGCCGCTGCTGCAGCGAGCCGCTGCGCGCTGCGCCGGCTGCACCACGTGTCGTCTCGGCCCTTGCACGCGTCGGGTGCTGTCGCCTCCGCGAAAGGCGCCTCAAATGCCGCTCTGTTGGGGGCTGTGCGGAATCAAAGTGCCGTCCCGGACCGGCGCTTCCACTGCAGCGTTTGCAAAAAGTCGTTTCGCTTAGAGATGGCGGCAAAGCTGCACCTTCAGCAGGTGCACAGCGGTGAGGGCGCGGTGGAGGCAGGCGCTGGTCCCGGACAGGGAGAGGATCAGGCGTCGCAGACCCCGGTGGGTGTATTTCGTAATGCGCCTCCGCAGGCACCAACCGTCGTTACACCGATCGTGCCAGACACTCACGAGCGCGCTGCGCGCCGTGAGAAGCCGGCACCAAAGCCACTTCACCAAGCCGAACGCGAGGTGCCAGGTATTGTGATGGAAAAGATGCTCTCTGTATGGGATGACACAGGGGTGAAGCGGATGGGGGATCAGTTTGTTCACAGTAGCATGGTAATGCGCGTGTTTGCCGCTCGCCCGTCTGACAGCGCCGAGCCGTTGTACGGCGTCATGAATCCAGAGGGTGAGAACCCGTTCGAGGGTGGCCCGTATGCCCCCGACGTGGCTGGTTCTATCACGAAGGACGAGGTCAAATTTTACAACATCGGTATAGGTGACGCGTTTGCGCTGGCGTGTGGCGAGTCTTTCGGTCCATTGCGTCCTGCTCGGTGCCCAAACCCATTCCTCCGAAAACTAGCAAAGGATGCTGCGAAAACCGCCCCAAGGGTGGGGTTGGCAGAGCAGCAAACGGCGCCGGTAACACCGTTCGGACAGCTCCCCATGTTTGGGCAGACTCCGTCTCCTGCTACGGCCCCAGCTCCCAGCGCCGCCGAGGAACCGTCGACCACGATCAACAGCGTCGTCTCTTCCCCCTTCGCCGCCGGCGCCAACGACTCGCCTTTTGCTGGGACGACGGACTTTCCGTTTGCTGGGCAAGGGCTCTCTCCGTTCGGATCGGTGAAGGAGCCAGCAGATCAGGCCGCTGCCGAGCCCGGGATTGCCGCGCGATCGGCGGCCTCGTCGGAGGCGCCGGCCTCACCGTTCGTGGCTGCATCTAGTGCTCTTCCTCCGTCCCCGTTCGCCGCAGCTCCGAGCCCTTTCACCGAATCTTCTGGGGCAGCAGCCCCGTATGCTGCGAGGGACGCAGCCGCGGTGGCAAGCGGCGCTGAGGGTCATGACGCCGCCTTCTTTTCCTCTTCCGCCGCGTCTTCCGTGAGCGCGCCGGCTGAGGTGGCGCCCGCACCGACGCATGTGTGTACCGTTTGCAAGAAGAACTTTTCGACGTATGACGGCCTTCGAATGCATAGCAAGGCCAAGCATGGGGAGGAGCTGCCGAAGGGGCGGCGAAACGGGAAGCGCGAGGTTCCGGACTTACCAGCTTTCATTCCCAGTCCGGTGGACCTCACGATGACGTCACCCTTCGGCTCGTCGGCGCAACGGTCGGCGTGGACGGAAGTGGAGCTGAAACCGTACGCGCAGTCTGTGAGTAACATTACTGTGGCGGGCCGCGTGCTGGATAGCGAAGTTTTGAGTGACGGGGCGTTGCTTTTGTCGCTTTTCGTCCGCGACTCGGCCGAAAGCGAGTCTGAGGTAATTCCTGTTCGATGCACCTCAGCTGCCTTTAGAACGCTTGGCAGAACGCTCGTGTATGGCGATCTCGTGTTCGCCTGTGGTTCGCTGCGCGTTTTGCCATTTACGGATAAGAAAACACAAAAGAGATACTCCTCGGCAGTCGTGCACGTGGGTCTTCCAACTGGCATGATTGCCAAACTGAATTGAGTGGCTGGTACACGTTCCCGGATGCCGGCGGCGTGCCCGCCACCTATCGTTAGCAGAAAAGCGGTGGTGCAAAGCTGCGCTGAAGGAAACACTTTCGGTGAAGCCTCTACAATGAGAGAGTGGATAGGGGTACGTTCCTACGTGTGTGTGTGTGTATGCGGGTGTGTGGGTAAGCGAAATCTGTTGTGGCTCTGCCGAAGCGTGCTTTTGGGATCCCTCTGTACCCGGCGTCTTGCGGGCTACCCCGAACTACGGCCATACCGCTGTGCATGATGGGAGGATGAGAACCATTCTCGATGCCTTTTTTTGTGTGTTATATCGCACAGTGTTTTTTTTTTTTGTAAATGGTTTTGCCTTTGCGCGAAACGAAATAAACGAAGTGTGCGGTGCACTGACACGCTGTTTTCGAGCTATGCTGCACTGTGTACACTAGTCACAGCGCACCATAGCACACACAGTGGAAGGGAAAACCGATGCAAAGTCGAAGACAGGTTGCGGCGGCAACCTTCTTGTCCCCTCAAGTTTTACGCTTTCCCGTTTCTCTCTCCCGCATTTTCTTCTGCGTGTGTGCGTCTACGTGTCTCTCTTATCCGAATCACGGAATATGGGGCATACACATCTAGAACAGCACACACGGACTGGTTCGCCTTTGGATACTTGCCCCACTGTGCACAACTGCAGCGATTTACCTCACTCCCTGCCTATTTTTGTCTTCTGCTTCGGCATCTGCAGGGGTGTTGCTCTAGTGCGACAGGATGAGTTTTCTTGTTCGAACGGAGGAGGCTGTAAAGAAGCTCGTATCCTTTATCGCCTCAGAGACCGCCGCGCAGCCGTCAGGCAACGACGTCGATGACCTTTTTGCGCCGGTGCGAGAGAGCAACAACGTGCCTGTTGATGTCCAAATTGCCTTTCTTGCCGCTCCTGCAGCGCACCGTGTTCCACTGTACTTTGTGGTGCCGCACGAAACTGTCAGCGGAACTCTGTGCTTGATCACACCGCCACCGCAGCGGAAGTATAAGGACCTAGTTTTCGCTCTGAGCGAGGACGGCGATGCAGTCGCTAAGCGTGTGAGGCGCGTTATTGATAGCAAGAAGCTCGCGGCCAAGGTGACAGACCCTGTGGCGGTGCGTTCGTTTGCCAAGAGCTACGACCACTTCATTGTGTACGGGCTCACCAATTACCCGCGTCAGCTGACAGGAGAGTTTCTCGAGCACCGCAAGGTTCCCGCATGGGTGAACAGCAAAGGCAAGTTTCCGGAAAAGCTTCGAAAAGCTGTGCACACTGTCGTGGTGTCGCGCCGCGGCGACAACCAGGTCACGTGCCGCGTGGGACACACCGGGCTCTCGACCCAGGAGCTTGTGGAGAACATTATAGCCTTCTTGGACAAGTTTGTCAAGCACCCTGACGGAGTGCCGCTCAAGAACATTCTTCACATCCGTGTTGCGGCCACAAGTACAAATAGCAAACGCGTGGGCTTGCCCATCTTTGGTCACGTTTTCCAGTTCAAGCCCGTGACGGAGTCGGCAGAGTTGCCGCGGAAGCGTAGAAAAATGGAGGCGTCGCTGTGTGACGAGAAGTACTAGAGGATGGCGAGGGAGGACTCTTGCTGCGATGTTGAATTATTCGCCCCTGCTTTGTGGATTACATTGGTCGCACGTCTCCGTGGATCCTCAAACGGTGGCGATGGCGGTGGCGCTCCGTTTCACTCTCGACAACACTCTTCACAGCTGTCATTGTGCTTTGTAGTGCAGATCCATGCTCGGAAACGGAGGCGGTATTTCTTATGGGGCTAAGCTTTTAAATTGATTCCGAATCCATCTCTAAAGGTGCTCGCTTAACATTCATGCGTGTCCATGATCACATCGACGAACCATTTCACCTCATATGCCATTCATTGTGTTTCCTGTCTCTTAGGAAACGCGGTTATTTTTTTGAAACGAATCTGGCCTTACCGTGCAGCTGCGTGTGTGTGTGTGTGTATGTAGGGGCGGGGCGGGTAGCTGCCCGGATGTGCGCTCTTCATCGGCAGTGCCGTTAGGTAGTCGCTCTCGCCATGGGCATCAGTCTACGGTGCGTCCACCGAGCGCGAGATTCGGCCAGTTTCTGTCACTGTAACTTACAGATGCGCGAACGTTGGCGCAGGGGAAACGAAGGTGCCAAGAGTCTGTTCCACTCTTCAATTTCCATCTTTTCCTCGTTTCGTTTTTTTCTGTTTGCGTACTCCCTTTGTGTATGTTTATGTGCGGGGAACTGGGCATTGTCTCGGTGAAGAAAAGCTATCGCCTGCTTTTTTTACCTGTCGCGTCGCTGGGGGTGCTATCGTAGCTGCACACATACAGCTGCTTTTCATCACCATTGTTCATCACAATCAACCAAAAAGACTCGTGCGCGAGATTCCTGCACGGCCGTATTTCTCTGTTTTCAGCCGCCTTTCGCTACCATGTCGTTTATGCAGACAGGCCCGCAGAGCATGCTGAAGGATGGCTCGACTTTCTTAGACGATCCGGTGCTGAAGAATATCGAGGCATGCCGTGAGCTGTCGAAAATCACGCGCAGCTCCATGGGCCCGAATGGGCTGTGCAAGATGGTCATCAACCATCTCAACAAGCTGTTTGTCACGCACGATGCCGCCACCATTTTGCGCGAGCTGGAGGTGGAGCACCCCGCGGCGAAGCTACTGGTACAGGCTGCGAACGCCATGCAAGAGGAGGTTGGTGATGGCACCAACTTTGTGGTGACACTCTGTGGCGAGCTTCTTTCGCAGGCGGAGTCGCTGGTGCGGATGGGATTGCACCCGAGCGAGATTATCGAAGGCTACAAGAAGGCGGGCAACAAGAGCCTGGAACTTCTGGACACGATGGTGTGCAAGGCCGCCGATGACTGCCTCCAGAAGGAGCAGGTGGTGGATGCGATCCGTACTTCGATTGCGTCAAAGCAGTACGGATACGAGGACTTCCTCGCGGATCTTGTAGCGGAGGCCTGCATCAACGTGTCCCCATCGAACGTTCGCTCCTTCAACGTCGACAACGTGCGCGTGGTGAAACTTGACGGCGAGTCGATTCTCTCCACGAAGCTCGTCCGTGGCTTCGTGATCGGCCGCAACACAGAGAGCAACCTGAAGCACCTCAAGAACGCCAAGGTGGCCGTGTACAGCTGCGCCGTGGACGTGCCGTCTTTGGAGACAAAAGGGACAGCGCTGATTGAGAACGCCGATGATCTCATCCAGTACTCACGCAAGGAGGAGGAAATCATGCTGGAGATCATCTCGAACATTCACAAGTCTGGCGCCAACGTTATTGTTTCCAACTCCAGTTTTGGCGATCTGGCGCTGCACTTCATCAATCGCCTCGGCATGATGGCGGTACGCGTCCCATCTAAGTTCGATCTTCGTCGTCTTTGCGCCGCCGTCGGCGCTCGCGTGTTGACCCGCCTAGACGCGCCGTCTATGGAGGACATGGGCGCGTGTGACTCGGTGGACGTGCTTGACATTGGTGGCAAGAACGTGACGGCGTTTGCCCAGGACAAGGACGACTCGAAGCTCTCCACGATTGTGGTGCGCGGCGCCACGCAGAACGTCTTGGATGACGTAGAGCGCGCCATCGACGACGGCGTGAACGTGTTCAAGGCTTTGACGAAGGACAAGCGGCTTGTGGCAGGTGCTGGCGCGGTAGAAATGGAACTGCAGAAAGAGCTTACCCTCTATGCCGAAGCGAACCCTGGTCTCGACCAATACGCTGTACGCAAGTATGCGTCCAGCTTCGAGGTGGTGGCTCGCACGCTTGCCGAGGTTAGTGGTTTCAACGGTACCGATATGGTGACGCAGCTAGAGGCCGACCACAACGCTGGAAAGAAGCACCAGGGTGTTAATCTGAGCGATGGCACCACGTTGGATGCCGTGGAGGCGGGCATTGTGGAGCCCCACATGGTCAAGTTCTGGGCAATTAGGCTAGCCACCGACACTGTAATCACGGTGCTTTCAGTGAACCAGATCATCGTGGCGAAGCAGGCCGGCGGTCCCAAGAACCGTCCAGACCAAGCACGCGACGCGGACTGAGGAGGCGGAGCGGGAATAGATCGTGCCATGAGAACCCCTAATTCTGCCTGTGAAGACGAGCAAACAAGTGATACCGCTCGCGTTCACACCTTCTTATCCGCCGCCTATTTCCCACTGCGCGAGACGCCGCTCAGTAGCGTTGCTTCGCTGCCAAACATCCATGTCGGCAGATGTGGGTGTAGGCGGTAAGAGTGTGATTGTGGGTGCCGGTCAATTGTTTGCCTCTGGGTCCCTGTTCTCCGTTTTCACTGGTCCTTGCTGTTACTTCCAGAATAGAGAGCCCGCCTTTGTTATTTCCCCTCCCCCCTTTCGCGCGTTTGATGTCTTGTGAAAAAAGAGGAAAGTCAGTGTTCGTATCTGCCTGAGGGTGAAGCGGTAGAAGTCGTTGAAGAGCGAGCAAGGAGGCCGCGGCGCCTCCGTGCGCGCGGGTTTGTTTTTCAGGGTAGGGGTATGATCTCTGTGTTGCCTTGGCTCTCATTCTCGTCGTTGCCGTGCTCGCTCCCTTTTGACCTTCGACGGTGTGAGGGACACGTTTCGATTTGGTCCGTGATGTGTGTCTGCCTCGCAGTGCCGGCCCGCGTTCCTTTCATTAAGTAAAATGGCGAAATAAGGCAAGAACACAAAAAAAACGAACACGATAGCACGCGGCAAGAAACTGCGAAATTACTGTTAACAGGAAGTCTTCACTGAAGCGCCCTATAGGCGTGCAACACAAGGGAAAGGACAAAAAAGTAGCAAAGGAATGGGGTATGGGAGCACCAGCGTTAAGCTCTCGAATGAGAGCTGTTCTTTGGCCACCACAGCGGAAAGGGAGCGAGGGCGTCGGGCGAGTGTCGGCGTATCTCTCGTTCAGTCTTGTGCGCTGCCCTGCTCACGCACCGCTGTTGCTGTTTCTCTCCTTACTCCGGTTCGACGGCCAGGTGCCCAACCACGATGCACAAAACGACTCTGATACGCCTGTGTGCACACTGCTGCGTGTCTTCTATCCTCTAGATCAGCGGCTGCCTCCGATGTACAGTGTCGCGAGCGCACACAAAGACGCACTTTTCATCACTTTCACGTATCGGTTTCCCTTGTACCCACTCTTCTTGGCATCACTTACTTTGTTTTCTTATTGTTGAGTCTTCTGATCTCAGTTTGGCGGACGTACTAAGCGATCGAACGCTGCATTGACTCGCGGCTTTCTTCGCGGTGAAGGCCGCGCGCCTCTCTCTGCGTGTGCTGCATCCTTTCACTGGTACTTTCGGATGGAGTATCACAGACTGGATTTGGTCAATCAAGGTGTGGAGTCGCTGGAGGGGCTAGCTGAAAGAAAAGGTGAGAACTTCCTCGTAATAAATCTGCAGCGCAACCGACTCACCAACTTTGAGTTCTTTGGCACACACCCGTATCTCATCGAGGTGCATTTACAGCACAACAGAATCGAGTCGTTTCGTGGGCTCACTAGGCAAGCTTCTCTCAGATCGCTGCATCTGCAGGGCTGCCCGGTCGCATGTCACCCATACTACCGTCTCATGGCGCTACTCACCATCGGCTTTGGTCTGGAGGATGTGGATGGCCTTCCTATTACCTCCCAAGAGCGACACTTCGCGAAGGCACTGGGGAAGAGGGCCGCGCTAGCGGTGAGTTACGGGTGGCTTTTAGATCTTCATCCGCGCACCAGCGCCGAGTACGATGCCATCATCGACGAGTTCAGGCGCCTTCGACGGGATGAGTACAAGCGAACGCAGGGGAGCCGCTTGACGAGTGTCAAAGCTGTGTTGGCCAATCTTAACCGCACGCAGAGCCAACGCGGCAACAATACAGCAGCTGAGCTTCAGCTGACTGAGAGAGAGAAAACAATCACGCGGCTGACCCGACGAGTTGTGCAGCTGGAGTGTCAGCTTGCCGCCTCGTCGTCGGCCCACGCAGTCCCGCTACTTCCACCCACTGAAGATGCTGTGAGGGTTCTTGGAAACAACAAGGTCTCGTCCTCTGATGGGCTCTTCTCGGCTGCCGAGCTTGTGTTAATGGACAAGATGAGCTTCCTGCATGGGATTCAGCTGCGCCATAACCTGGACAGAGAGCAGGGTGACTTTCATCGCGTCTGTCTTCAGATCGACCATGAAACGTTGACTGCCGAGTCCTTCTTGTCCCGCCAGCGGCTTGTGCAGCTCAACTTGCGCTCCCTCCGCGTGCGCCATGTTCGCCCTCTCACGTTGGCGGCAGCGGATGCAACGGGTGGCACAGTGGAGCTGCGTTTCGATTCGCTTCCGCTCCTGCAGGCTGTTTACAAGGCGCTGTTTCTCCTCAGCGCCCGCCCTCTGCCGCCGCTCTCGATGATCCCGCAGGGAGAGTTGCAGGAGGTGGAAAGTGCGCGCCGCCGCTCCCCTAAAGCGCTGACGCCCTCGGCGTCGCCGCTGACCTCTTTTGCGTTCTCCAAGGGGGAGCCAAGTGTCTCGTGGTGTACCACGTCAGAACATCCGGCGAACTCACCCAAGGCCGGTGCGCTGACATCGACACCATCAGCTAGTAACATGGCGCGTGGTGCGTCCGCGGCGCAGCACTTGGAGATGCTCGACAATGTCACGGATGTTCCTCCTTTGAGTGCGGCGTACTCAGGCACCAGCGCTGCGGGGCGGTCTCACTCTGACTATTTGGTGAAGGCGACGCGGAAGTCGCGCGCCGCTGCCGCAGTAGCAAAGGACAAGTGTGCGCCTGAGGCACTTGGCGTGGCGAGTCACGACTTCGACTCATCGGCCGCGCAGGTCGATGGTGCCGTGTCGAAGTCTACAAAGGCAGGGGCCACCGAAGCGTTCCCCGCGGCAGAGTCCGAGGAGCTTGCGAGCCTCGCGCTCAAGTCCACCAGTTCTGAGTGGGTTGTCTTTCAAAGCGATACCGAGGACCAAAGCCGTGCGTCGGAGGAGGGCGTCGCTGTACCTGGCGTAGAAGAGGGTGCAGCAGCACTACCTCGTATACCGCCCCTGGCGCCAGTCAATGCCACACGACCTGCTGGCCGCTCTAAAGCTCCTGCACCTCTGCGCGTCCCGCCTCGGAAAACGCAAGTGGGGAGGACATCCGCGACTTCATCGGTGTCCGGCGTGCAATTGGGGAGTGGAACAGACAAGGCGGCGGTGCCGGGGAACCCAAATATCACTAGCGTTGAATCGCTCGGCACACCTGGCGCTGCCTCGCAGAAGTCCTCCGTCGTTTTTGACGGGAGACGGGAGGGGAAACAGAGAAGCAGCATCAGTTTTCAAGTCACCATGTTGAATAGCGGGAATGCGACAGCTAACACCGCGCGGTCATCTGCAAAAGACTCCGCGCAACCAGAGGTTTCCTCCCGCTTTAGGTCACTGCTTATCGATTCGGACTCTGACTCGAACCACTGAGAGAGAGAGTTGCTAAGCCCCCCTTCCCCTCCCTCTACATTAGACACGTACAAAACAACAACAACGCAGTACACGGATGGGGCTCATCAAACGCTTGCAAGCGAATCGAGGGGAGGTGCGAGGGCCTCGGCACACTACCCCCTTTCTCTGGTCTCTGTTCCTGTGCCGCACAGCTGTTTTTGCTACGTCAAGTGCGCACACGGGGCATCGTTTCCACTATCGCAAGCGCGACATACGTCTGATTTTCTGTCCCCCTTTCTGTCCCTGTAAATTACTATCCACGCCCGTGGCACGAGCTGCGCTACATTGACGTGCACGCGTATTCACGTGTCGTACGTGCGCGCGTGGGGGATGGGGAGTGCAAGGAACTTGTAGTTCCAAAGCATGATTGAGGTGGCAATCCCAAGGAGGACAAACAAAAGTGGGTAGCCTGGGTTCTGCCGATCATGATGCGGCAGCGGCGTTTCCTTCCGGCGGCACACGTGCCGCGCAGATTGATGTGCATGTCTTTCTTCTGCACGACTCGGCTATAGACGGAACGCGCGGGGGGGTGTTCAGCCAATGCTTGCTGGAGCGCCGTGATTCGCACGAGTGCGCCCAACTCGTCTGCTCTACTATCTTGTCTCGCTTCACTCACATCTCACTTAACGTGGGGTTGACAGTTTGTCTCTCTGAACTTGTTTAGGAGGGTTTACTCTGGCGACTGCTTCCCTCTCTTTCTCCAGCGCTTGGTCTGCCGCGTCGGCTCACATCTTTCTTCTCTCACTGACCTCTGCTTAGCTGAGCACTTGGGTGCGGTAGCGCAAGAGTCCCCTTGGCTGTATTGGAGAGCGCCTGTATCATTACGACGCCTGCGTACGTGCACTCGTGTGAGCGGCGACAATGCAGCAGCAACTGAACGCAGCGCGAAATAGTGCCGATCATGTGGTCGAGGACGCCGTGAGCGCCGTACTTAGCAGTGCGGCGGTGGAGCGACGGCCCAACCCTCACGCCATCGGGTTTGTACGGTCGAACTCGTACGCACTAAGCACCCGGGACACAACGTATGCTGTCCCTGATTTTTTCCCAGTAGGTGGTTTGGCATGGCCAGAGCCGCTGCTGGAGCTGTGGAAGTCGATGCGCTACGGATCCCTCACCGGCGTGTTTGCCGACTTGTCCCGTGCGTGGTTCACTGTAGACAACCGGCTCGTCATCTGGGACTACCGTAGCGGTCGCGAGTTCTGTGTCTACGATGAGATTCCGGAGATCATCAGCGTTGTCGGCTCTCCACTTCGGCCGCTTAGTGGCATCTTCCAGCCGCACGTAACATACATCATACCTGTGGGGACCACCAGCATGATGTTTCTCTTGGGCCTTTGCATCCTGGGCGAGGGAGAGCTGGCGGAAATGACGGTGGTCAACCTGGGGTACAGCTGCTCTACTGACACCGTGATAACGAAGGCGATCGGCAGCAGTGGCCGCGTGTTCTGCGCAGGTGCGGACGGAAATGTGTATGAGTTGCGCTACATGCGTGAGAATACCCCCATCACGCCCAAGATACGCATGGTGAATTACGGCTATTGGTTCTCGAGCGTCCCCATCCTTGGGCAGGTGACGTCGGCCGTTGCAAATGTGTGGCAGTCGTGGAGAAGTAGCGGGCATGGCGGGCTCATCGATCTCGTCGTGGACGAGCGTGACGGCATCTTGGTTACGCTATGTGAGCGCAGCACGATTAGTCTGTGGCGCCTGAACCCCAGTGGTGGCATAAAGCACATGCTCTCTCTTCGCCATCGACCCGATCGACTGCCGCGCTCTCACTCCGCCTCTCATGTCGAATCAGCGCCACTGACGCGGTTGTTTGTGATAGAAACAGATGCGCAAGGGTGCCGGCTTATGTCCACCGCCCTCAATGGGGACCAGTTTCGCTATCGCTACATCAACGCATTCGATTCTATCTTCAGCGGTGAGCTCATTCTGCAATCGCACACGCCTTCGTACTTGTCGGGAAACAAAGAAATCAGTGTCTGCTACGCCTCCGCGTCAGTCTTTTTGGCGGCCTTCAGCGATATGAACGACGACCGAGCCTCCGATGAAGTGCTTGCCGCCACCTCCCCTCCCACGGTGATGGCGCCTCATCAAAATGTGCGGGACATCGTGGCATCCTTCAGCGGCCCATCCTCGCGTATTGTGCGAGTCGACGCGATCGATCGGATGCCGACGCAGGGCCCGCAAAACCTTTCTGACTTGTGCGCACAGGTTTGCTTACCCAGAGCGACCTACGTCGTGGTGCATCGCCATGGCCTGTCACTCTTTGCTCAAGCCCGCCCTGTCGACACGCTGTACCTGATTCTGTCGACAAGCGATGCGGACTGCCGCGAGAGCCTGCTCAGTCGCTTCACGTCCGTGTACAGTGCCCCCGACTACGCGGCGATGCTCCTTCAGGTTGCCGTTGGCGCTTTGAACGTAACGATGGAGCGCCCACTACCGTTTACGAAGGACTCGTCGCTTTCGAGCAGCCACGACGATGGGGCGGCATTGAATGAGCTAGGCCAACAGCTGGTGAGTGGAAGAAACGCTGAAGTGCTGCGACGAGCACGCGAACTGCTGCGTAACCTACAGCTCCCTGCGATGCAAGCGGCGCCAGCGGGTGGCGTAGCGGATGCGGAGGTCCAACATGTCGTCGTTCTCATGTCGCCGTTTGCGACGGGGCTCGTTGCCTTTGTTGCCCGAGCGCTGTGTCTGCTCTGGAATACGGGAGTGGGCAAGATCACGCAGAGTAGCGTCACTCCCGTGGTAGGGGTTCTCGAAAAGGTCATCCAGTACTTGGACAGCCTGTCTATTGGCGGATTACCCGAGCACCAGCGCACGGTGAGCTTTCAGCACGAGTGGCAGGCGGACAAGGTCGTCGTGATGGTGCCGCGTGGCTGGAGCTTGCGCGCCGAGGACGTGAAGAGGCTACAGGCGACCATGCTGTACAAGTGCTATGAACTGACGCACAAGGCGTGGCAGGCAGCGACACTGCTGCAGCGTGTGCTTGGCATCCCGCTTTACTCTGAAGACGCATCGGTGGCGTTTGCGCAGGTGGTGCGAGACTCTGCGGTCGCGCAGCGTCTTGGACATTATCTGAGTCAGGTGATGCTAGACTCCCAGTATGGCATCAGCGCTGGCTCTGGACTCCGAGCCGCCTCGTTCGCGCAGCTGCAGCGACAGTGCCCGTACTTTTTCAGCGGTATCAGCTCGGAAGCCTATCAGCTTCAGAGCGACATGAGATCCTTGACACGTGGCGAGTCTCTTCAATCCTACACGGAGGCGCAGGTGCATAAGTGGGCTACCGAGGTAGGCGCTAAGGCTGCGACGTACTGGCCATCCGGCGCGCTTCAGAGCATCTGCGAGCAGCTGCGGAGCCTGAAATACGAGAATGTGGCGGTGGAGCTGTTGCTGCACGCGGCGGCGCAGCTGGACCCGAACAATGCGGCGCTGAGTGTTTTTTTGGCGGAGGGGGGCGGCCAAGTGGGCGACCAGGTGCGGTATGGCAACGCCTACTCGCTGCACCAGACCAAGACGCAGGTGTTGGAGCTTGTGGTTTCTACCCTGGAGTCGGCGTGGCTGACGCACCGGAGCGTGGTGGACGACCTCCTCGGCGGCCCGCGCCGTTCCGGCACCATTTGGCAGGTTGAGCCGTCTGACGAATACGCGCACTGCTTTCTCTTCAGCTGGATGTGCGCCCCGCGGGACGACAGGAATACAGCCAAATTGCTGCGAGAGACGCTGGTGGCGGCGCGCTCCCAGTTTCTCGGCAGCTATTTGCGACGCAATGCCGAGGTGCTGACTGAGGAGTATGCACACTACCTCGCCAGCGTGCAGGGCGACTACCAGGGCGCGATGCAGCAGTGCTTCGTGATGGCCCTGTCGCCGCTTCCCGACACGCCAGTTGCCGACCGGCTTCAGTATCGCCTCCAGTGCCTGCGCGAGGCTCTCGATTGTGCCAGGAAGTGTCAATCCGACCAAACGCAGCAGGTGGAGCAGCAGTTGCGATTGATGGAGGGGCAGCACCGGCTATACCGCATTGCCACCGAGTTCATCTCTTCCGGCAGTGCCACCCTCGACCGTCGTGTGGAATGGGAGGGCCAAATGTTGACGGAGCGTGATGTCGCCCTGCAGCACATCGACTTCTTGTCTAGCTTTGTCGCCTCCGCAAGCGACCTGATAGAGGTGGGCGGCATGTATCCGGCACTAGGTGGCGCAGAGGTGCAGCTGGATGCGCTGCTTTGCTCCAACGTCACGGATGCTGGCGTGTATGCCACCTGCATCGGCCGCGCCTATGAGAACGAGAAGGACTCGACGGAGACCATTACGAAGCGCCTCATCGACCGGTACTTTCACCAAATCAGCTGCTTTCCGCTGTCATACCTGGTGCGGCTGCTAGAGGCTCGCGCGTTTCTGCGCTCCCCGGCGGGCTCGACGGAAGTGGTGCAGCTGCTGGTGAGTCTTGGGGTTGACCCAAAAGTGCTCTTTATCACATACGAGAGCATCCTTGAGGGAAGGGATGACACAGGTGTGGTGTGTGTGGAGTTTGACGAGGCCGGTGTGACACGCGGCTATCTTGTTTACGCATACGCCACGGTGCTGGTGCATCTCGCAGACCTCGGCCGGCGCGGCTCTGTGCAGCAGTGGCTTGTCAGCAACGCCATGGCCGCCACACGCAGCATGATTCGCCGCGCTGCGGGAGCTGTCACGTCGCCAAATGAGCAGGCGGCGGTGGAGCAGGCGGAGGAGCTGCTGCGAAAGGCCAACACGCTAGCCTCAAGTGCCGTGTGCCTGTAGCGAGCTACCAGCTAGCGGCGCTGTCCGTGAATAAACTGCTTCCTCAAGGCGTGGATTTGTCGCGCTTGTCGGCATTCAGAAAAGAGGACGGAAAGGTGGGGTTTACTCTCTAGATTGGTAATGGCTTGGTAACCTGTGGTGTTTCTCTTCTCGTTTTTGTTTTCTTTTGTCGAGAGAGAGCTCCCGCTGTCGATCCGAATGTCTGCGGCTGGTTTTGGTCAGCCGTCGCAACGTCATTGAATACACACAAGAATCAAGAACATGCGAAATAGCTGCCGTAAAGGTGTGAGACTGTGGCTGGTCCATCGGCTGGGCGGCTGCCTTGAAGGAGGACATTTCTCTGGGATACGCGTGCTCTGTTTTGTGTTCTTGTTTTGGTTTATAAGCGTGCTGGTGCGCCTTGAGTCGAGCTTGACCTTTAAGGCGTGCAGCGGCGCGTCTTTGATGACGCCCCCCCCCCTCCTACGCACTGCAATGACCAAAAGGCCTGCTTCGAATTGGTACCCCGCGCCGGTAATTGGTGTAGGCGCGGGTTTTGTCGCGATGCTTGGGCACCTCCCTTCGCCTCTCCGCATTTCTCTTTTTGATCTTCTGTTTTGGCGACATCTGCGCCGCCTCGGATCACCGTTATTCCTCACCGCTGTGTTGTTGTGGAGCGCTGGATACACTTGTCAGCGCCGCATCCATTTCTCTGTGAGTACGGCGTGAAAGCAGTCCGCCTCACGGTGTCGCTTCGTGTGTCACTCCAAGAAGGAATATGATGCGCTTTCTTGAGAATAGTCGACTGCATCGGTGCTGCTCGAGCGCTTTGACAGCTGCGTTGGAGTACGCAAGGCCCGAAGACGCGAACGGTCCGAGCAGCAAGCTGGTCGACAGCGATGTGTGGTACGCCAGCATGTTTCTGTATCCAAATCACTGGCAAGCTGGTCGCGGCGGGGCACTGCCTTTGCCTGCAAGTCCGTATCGATCCTTTCCAACGAGCTCGATTCTATGGGGCGCACGAGATTACATCGTCTCGGCGCTCGTGCTTCTGCTCATGTACCTTGCCGCCACTTTGTGTTATGCTGCTGCTGTAGAGGAGACGATGCACTCACTTTAGTTGTAAAGGTCTGCCTCGCCTGGAGTAGCGCGGCTGTTTCTCTGGTGTGGAAGGGTGACCGTTTTCACGGGGGGACACCTCGGTGCGCGGCATCTCAGGGACCAGTGCCTCATCTGCGGGCCAGCCCCGCAGCCCGCGTCCCCCTCCCCCCTTTACGTCCCTGCGAATGCACAGCCGCACGCGGTGGTGACAGGCTCAAAAGTGTACCCCACGACGTGGGCGGATGTGGGAGCGATTCAGCGGTACCGATGTGTCGGCCTCGAGGTCGTGGATGGCGCTGCGTCGGAGCGAGCTGCGGCGGTGAGCACGCCTGTGCCGTGCCTAGGATAGAAGGCAAGCGTGCCCGCGTGGCTCGCACGTACCTCCTTCGGCCGCCTCACTGCCCACTGGTGTGTGATGGGAGCCTGAGCTGCCCCCCAGACAGTGTGTGTGTGTGAGAGAGAGGTGCGCCAGATGGCGACCAGCACAGTGGGAGCGACGCGTGAGGCGACCTGGAAGGTGGGTGGGTGGGGTTGCGGCTGAGGCAGAGACCGTGCTCGGGTGGCCGAGTCGGCGCAGGGTGCTGTGGCGCCCGCGTGTCTAGCGCTGCTCGGCACCACTCGGTGGGCGTGTGGCAGGGCGGCTGTAGCGTGGAGTGGAACTCGTGTCGCGTGGCAGAATCGACAAGTAAAGAAAGCATGAAAAGGGCGGCAGCGATGAAGCTGAGCTGGTGATCGAGGCGCGATGGGCGTGCGGGCGCACTGAAACTTGTAATACGCAGAGGGGTACGCGAAAAATGTCCTTGGAGCATGATTGGCCTTCTCAGTGTTGTTACTGCCGACGGCGACCCGCGTCAGATCTGCGAAGTTGAGTGGGCACAGTCGTTCGTCGAGGCGGAGAAAGCGCGGGATATGTTTCCTGCTACCCTGCTTCAGGCACACATGCACATACACAACGAAAAGAAACTATCCGATGCTCGAGCAGGGAGGGCCGTCGACCGCTACGTCCGTTGTGAGACGTCTTTCTCTCTTTCAGTTAGCCCCGGTGCCGATGCCGGCGACGGAGGTTGAGCTCCATCCGACCTCGCTGTTGCTCGCTCTTTCACAGGTTTCTGTGCTTACTTCTCACCCCTTCGCGTCTCGTACCGGAATCGTTTTAACTGCTGCTGTGAGTGCGCTGCGCAGCACGCGGGGATTCTCGTCAGAGGACCAGGTGTGCACACAAAGACGTGCGCGGCTAAAGCTTGAAAACGGATAGGCATGTCCTCGAGTGACCAGTTTCTGGTGGATGAGCTGCGCAGTCGTCTGAAGAGGCGGCGCGCTGACATTGTCCGCTATCTCGATGGCCTGTTCTACGAAGACTGTCGCCGCATCATAGAGTGCGTTTCTGAACTTGACAGCGATAACTTGTTTCTCAGAAACCCATCCTCCTTGCCAGACTATGCGCAGCACGTTACTCGGCCCATGTACTGGGAGCTCATTCAACGGAAGCTGCAGCGCTACGAGTACAGGGCCGCGGCGGACTTCATGGCGGACATGCGGGCAGTTGTCAACAACTGCTACCTGTACAATGGTATTCAGGCGCCGGCATCGAAACTTGCACGCGCGATAGAGGTTCTTATGGAGGATCGATTTGTGACGGAGCTGAGGGCCGCGCCGGTTCAGCCGGCAGAAGTGAAGAAGGCCTGCACCGGCATGTCATCGGCTGACAGCCGGGAGATTCTCCGCATCTACGCCCTTTACGAGGGGCTCGAGGTGGGCTCCATGACGGGAAACGCGAACATCCAGCTCCGAACTGCCAAAGGCGCCACGCTGCGACGCATGCTCGAGTACGCCCGTAGCAGCGCCGAGCACCGTGAGAAAAAAGCCAAGCTTCGGCGAGCCGCAAAGGTGTCGCGTGTGTCTGATCGCCGCAGGCAGGCGATGGTCGGAGCACACGCGGCGGCGATGCAGCAGGACGCAGACGTGCAGTTCCACCACGACACTGAGCCTAGGCTTGAGCAGGTTCCTCAGAATGCGCAAGCAGCCATATCGATGATGGAGGAGGTGAGTCCCATCCGCATCGAAGAGGAGGGAGAGTGGTCCGACGACGGTGATTTCGAGGAATCGTAGCAGGTATGAAGGCCGCTGCCTTCTGGGGCAGAACTGTAGCTCCACTTCGTTTTCCTGCACGCTGTGCCATTTCGGGTTCGTGTTTTTGCTCCCTCTGCTGATCTGTGAGCCCCGCCGCACCTTCAGAGTGCTCCAACCTCTCTGCCGGAGACAAGAGAGCAGCCTGACTTCGTGCGCGAACACCGCTCTTTTTTAGTGTCGCCTGAACATCGGGGGAACGCTATTCAAAACTCTTCGAAGCTGTCTGGGAAACCTACGCGCCGCTGTCGAGCTTACCGGGTTGCCGTGCCGACGGGGATGCGTATGAGGTGCGACGGTATCTCCATCATCGCTGGTGTCCTGGCGCTCACGCAAATGTCTGCGGTTCATGTTCATTTTTTTGGTGATCGTACGTGGATCCAGAATGTTTCACCTCCTCCGATTCTCTCACGTGCTCTCCTAAGGTAGTCCTCTACCTCTCCGCCGCCTTGCACCGCTCTGGCCTACAGGACCGAAATGAGCCGCAAACGCGTGCGCGCGGAGGACATTCACTACTGGCTGCTGAAGTCAGAGCCTCACAAGTTCTCTATCGACGACTTGGCGAAGCAGAAAACCTCTCCGTGGGATGGGGTGCGCAATTACGCTGCACGGAACAACATGCGTGCAATGTCAGTCGGCGACAAGGTCCTCTTCTATCACAGCAACACAAAGGAACCGGGAGTTGCTGGCCTCGCTGAGGTAGTCCGGTTGGCGTACGACGATTTCACTGCACTGGACAAGACGTCGGAGTACTTTGACCCAAAAGCCACGAAGGAGAAAAACCCATGGAAGATGGTGGATGTTAAGTTTGTGGCAAGGTGGGACACCGTCTTGACACTGCATGAGCTGAAGTCGCGCAGAGAGCTGCAGAAGATGGCTCTCTTCACGCAATCACGTCTGAGCGTGCAGCCGGTGAGCGCGTCAGAGTACGCGTACATATTGCGCATGAATGAGGAACAGCAGCGAAAATAAGGGATGCGGCAGAATCATCGCTGCCCCACAGAATGGACAGACCAGGGCAACAAAAGACGGAAAAAAAAGACTGCGAAGTGTCCGAGTCGTCTGCGCCAGTGAGGCGGCGGCGTGCCTCTGCCCCCATCCGAGTCAACTTCATAAGCGAAATGTGTGCGAAAAAAAGGGAGACGGAGGGCGAATGTCTGTTGTCTGGTTTCGCAGTGTCCGCGGGGACTCGATCTCGTCGTTCTGCTCGGTTGCGGCAGTAGAGACGCGCAGGAATCAACCTCCAGACTCCCTTTTTGTTCCTCAACGTTGGAGCATTATCATCGGAGTGCTGACAACGTGTCAAGCTCGAGTATCTATATACCTCAATCGCCTTTGACCACTCCCATGTCTGCACTACCCAAAGTCTGCCCCCCCCCTTCCCTCCTTCTTTCTCGTTTGTTGCGACTTCCGCTCTTCGATTTGCAGCGTGATTCAACCCATCTGTGTGACCGCGGCGGTGCCCTTGCAGTAGCAGAACGTTTTTGTGTTTGATTTTTTTCAACCGACATGTTTCCAGGCAGCAGCGCCGCCGGCGTTCCGATACCTGTGCCAGTGCCGTCGCAACCAGCCCTAGTGGCAGCGGACCCTTCACTTTCTGTTGCGCCCCCTCGATCAACGCCGGCTGCGATCCCGATCCCCGTTGCTGTTCCCTCTCTTGCGCCGGCCATGCTGAGTCCGGCGTCACCATACGCGCCCGTGGCACAACCTGTCGTGCCTCTCCCCGTTGCCGCCGGTAGCTCTGCAGCCCCGCAGTCGGCAGACGCGTCGTTTGCGCCGGCTTTCGCTCTGAGCGTTTCACCTCTGCCGAACACATCATCTGCACAGTACGTAGCGCCGGCGGTGATCCCGCTCGCCTTGGCTTCCTCCTCCGCTGGCGCCTCCCCCTCCCCTCTGCCTGTGCCTCAAATCAGCCTCTCGTCTTCTGCAGTGCCGGTGCACGCTACTCGTGCCTCGCCTGTCATGCGACCAGTTCCTTCTGATCCGCCGTTGCTGCCACAGCCGCGGCTCTCCGTGTCCGAACTCACCCAGTCGGCAATACCAGTGCCGACAGCAAGCGCCGCATCGTATCCAAAGCCATCGCCTGGCGCTCCACCAGCCGTAGCGCCTTTTCCTTCGATTCTGATGTCGTCTGTGACCCCGCCCGTGGCGCCTGCCAGCCCCGCCGTTGCCAGGAAGGTCACGTTCGCGCTCTCCGGAGGGGCGAAGGAGGTTGTTGTGCCATCACTGCCTGCCGTGCTCATGCTAGCTCCTAGTGTGCCCGTGATGTTACCACCTACTGCGGTGCCGCTTGCTGCTCCGTCGGTTTCTGCGTTGCCGTCGCCAGACCTCCCTCTTCTCCGTGCGACAGAGGAGGAGCCGCCAACGAAGGTGGTACCAGTTGACGAGGCCACGCCGGAGAAGGAACAAGCGGCTTATAAGCGTGTGCCGGATTACATGAAGTGGCTGTACCCTGCTTTGCTGGAGGGCTCATCTGCGTGCTCGCCACCACTGGAGTTTCCTTTGGCTGACGCAACGGCGCCGCACGTTCTCACCCCTGCTGCGCTGCTGCGGTGGTCGGAGGCGGAGGTGCTCGCGGCTCTGCCGACCACGCTGCCCCCGAAGTACGTAGTTTTTGGCGGAGCGAGGTACAGCGGCGCGTCCCTCGACCTCGCGCGTCCGCCACTCACCGTCACTAAAGGCGCGAAGCGCACGACGCACTTGCACGGCGCGATGGAGGTCCAACGACTTCAGTTTCTCGTCGATCAACTCGAGTTGGCGAGACACTACTTGAAGATTGAGGCGCGGCGCGTAACCAAAGAGCAGCGGCCGTCATCCTCCCTGCCGACAGCAGGCTGTGCAGCGGCGCCCACCGACGCCGTGAGTGCTGCCATACGCAAGCCCGAGGAGGCCGAGGATGTGGCGAAGGCGAATATCTGGACCGCCGCCTACTTCGGGTCTCCCCAGCAGCTTCGTGCGGTGATGGAGAAGCGCAAGTTTGACGGAATGCTAGACAGCGCCGGCTACGTGCACTATGGACGGCGCCAGTGGGGCTTGAAGCGGGTAGGCGACACGTTTGCGCTCGGGCTTGGATCGAGAGGCACCCCATTGCAGTTTGCGGCGGCAGCGGGGAAGTTGGACAGCCTTGTACTCCTTCTCGCGAGCGGGGCACGGGATACAGCTTTTCCCAGGCTGAGGGAGATTCTGTCAGCTGACTCCATGCAGGTCATTGAGTCTGCGTTCAAACCTCGTAGCCACGCGCCACGACAAAACCGTGCACCGACAGCGGAGGCGGTGTTCACGAGCAACGCAGCGCTGCCCGTCACGGCACCCGTTTTTACAAGTGAGCACGTAGTTCGGATCGATGAGTGTGGTCGATCGCCTCTGGGACCGGTAGGTGATGCTACCACGGCAGTGATGGCGGCGTTCGCATAGCCGACCAAGAGTCGTTTTGAGGAGGGCGGAATGGGTGAGCAGGTTGGGGTGGGGACAGGCTCGCATCGAGCGAGTGCAGCCGGAACACCTTTACCCTCCCCTCTCGAACAACTGCTGTGGCGCTGTTGGTGAGGTCTGTGCGCGATCGGCCGCGCTGCTCTGTCGTGTCTTCTGATGCGACACTCCGTGCATGCGACTGGTGATCGCTACTTCTCTGTGGTGCGCACACGCCGCTGTGATTTTTGGTTTGCGTTTCTTCTGTTCTCGTAGACGTGTCTTTGGACCAGAGAATCCACGCTGTCCACAAAGGACGACGAGATTGGAGGAATGCCTACCAGTCGGTGGAGTCAGCGCTTCTGCTGTCTCTCTTTCTCCGCATCCTCTGCCTCGCAGAAGCGGGCACAGACGGGCTTTTGGTTTCGTCTCTCCGCCATACCACTGCCAAGAGGTGAACCTTTGAGGGGATGTGGTTGGTCAGCTCACTGTTCGACCGCGACATGTTTTCCTTTCTTGTATCTCGCAGGGCGGGAGATTTTCGTTCGCTTCTCGCCTTTCCCCCTTCCTTCACCTGTAACTCGGTGGTGTGGTTGCAAGGCACCGGCACACGCGCAAAGGTAAAGCGGATACTGCTTCGTGCGGCTTCATGGAGGTACTCAAGCGCGAGTGCTGGTTTCACAGGGAGCAGGCGACTCCCCGTTCCACGAAGGTGGACACTGCGGCGCTTGACGGGTACGTTGCGCGCGGTCGAGTTACGCTTGCGGCCGTGAAGCTGAAGGACGGACGCGATGTTTCCTCCGTAGCCGTCAAGGAGGCCTCTCAGGGGGATGTCAAGGGACTGCCGTGCGGCGCACGATCGCTGCTGATCGACCGCGCTGATGGCAGCATTGTGTGTCGCGGCATCAACAAGTTCTTCGACCTAAATGAGGTGGGTGACGACTGGCTGAGTGATTCCTCCTTGTGGACGGGCGCGTACCGTATGTGGGCTGTACGCAAAATGGCTGGTTTTATTGTCACGCTCTTCTCGCTCGACGGCGTACGGCTGGAGGTGATGAGCAAGCACGCCCTCGCTGGCCCTCACGTCGACGCAGCGCGCGAGCTACTGGAGCAGGTGAGTGAGATGCAACGAACTCGATTGGCGGCAGATTTGTTTGAATGGGGAGCGTGCGCGTGCTGCGAGTGCATTCGACGCGCGCAGGATTACCATCACCCGGTGCTGGAGGCGCAACAGTTTGACCAGCAAATTGTCCTGATTGCGGTGCAGAGGCGCACACAGCTGCAGGAGGAAAGCGTATGCTTCTCGGAGCTAGCGACTTTGGCTGAGCGATGGGGGCTCGGCTGCGCTCCAGGGGTGGCCGTGCCGAACAGCGCTGCGCTGCGCTGTGTATTCGCTGCCACAGCGTCGTGGAATGCGACGTACACCCTCTTTGACATGTGCCCACAGCTTGCGGAGGGGTTTGTGCTACTAATCGAGATGGCAGGGTCGACGGTGGCCTCAGGGCACCGATGGTGCCTCCCATTGCGACTCAAGCTCAAGACGGCTAAGTATGTTGTGCTGCGAGCTTTCCGCTCTCTCGTGTGCGGCGACTCGCGCCCACAGAGCTATGTCTATCATCAGGCGCTGTTGGGGTGGCTTCAGCTCAGAAGCGCTGCGGAGGTTCGACGGCGTGTAGAGGAGGTAGGAGTGCATGCCCTGAACAACGATTTCGAGTCGGGCTTATCGGCGCAGCAGCGGGTGCGACACCGAGACTCCCAAGAGACGGTCGGCGACGCGCTTGCTCGCCTCCAGCGCACGACGGCGCTCATAGCCTGCCCTCTCGGCCGGTGCCCTCTCACGGTGGTGGTGCTCTGCGGCTTACCTGGAGCCGGTAAGTCGACGCTAGCGGTGGCGCTCTCCCGCCTGCTTGCCTCACAGGGGGAGGCGTCTCCGTTCAGCTTTGTCGTGCACCTAAGTCGCGACGCCGTGCACTGCACCGTGGCCGCTGACCAGGGGATCACGGACGCGAGCAGCAAGCATAAACAGCGACGGTTGGGCGCGCTTGTTCACCAGACCCTGTGCAATCAGATGCGGGAGGTGGCGCGCTTCTCCGCAGAGACGGAGCAGAGCGGTCTTCTTCTTCTCGATGCGTGCAATGCGACGCAGAAAAGTCGACATATATGGCGGCAGTGCTTTCCGAAAACGTTGCACAAGTACGAGGTCGCTTACGTCGAGTGCTCGGACGCCACTGCGATGGTGCAGCGTGCCGCCAGGCGTGACGGCCACGAGGTGCTGCTCAGCGCTGCCGAGGCGCAGCAGGCACTCTATGCAGTGCGCAAAAAGTTTCAGCCTCCTTCTCTGGAGGAGGTTGCGTGGCGCGTGGACACGAAGGTGTGTTGCGTAGAAGAGGCGGCAGCTAGCTTGCGCACTCATCTCACGGAGAGAGCGCCTCCATCGAGCTGCGCCGGCTGCTGCCGAATTCTGACAACCTCAGCGCTAGGGGATGAGAGGCGTGAGAGCCATGCGACTCTGCTGCACAATCTGCTCGGCGCGTCGGAGACCGCCACCGCGGCGCTTGCCAGCATGTTGTTGTCCGTCAACTCGGCCCCAAAGGTGGCGAGGGCAACTTCTCTACAGCTGCGACTCGACTGCTCAACGGAGGCGCTTCGCTGCGCTGCGGCGCAGCTGATTTCTTCCTCGCTCGACGAGCCGCGCGAGCCAGCCGTGTCCTTTGCCTCTTTCGGTCGTCTTCTCTTCCACGGCGTCTCGGCAGCACTTCGAAAAATTTCATGGGCACCCTCGTTCCGAGTTACTGGGCATGTAACCAGAGGGCATTTAAAGTGGTTGCGTGGCTGGCTCCTGCGCGGGCGCGATCCGAGTGGGCCTGTGGAGCTGGAGAAAGCGCTACAGGAGCGGTTCGCGGTGGTGCCGGCGAGGCCGCACGTGACGCTACTCTACGTCAACGCTGCAGCGGGGGCCACAAGTGCCAATCAGGCCATCTCCGAGTATCTCTCCCAGACTGGCATGCACCTCGGCCAGGAAGTGACGGTGAAGGTTACATCTCTGCTTTTGGACCGCCATGCCTTGAGCTTTGGCGTTACATTGACAGGTGGGCAGCAGGTGCAAGAGCAGAGTATGCATGGCACCGGGTGCACTGTCACCCGCCTGCACATCACAGTGGGCACCGCACCCGGGGTCGCTGCCTCCTATGCCGGGAACATGTTCGCCATATTCGATGTCCTGCAGGCGGAGAATGAGTCACTAGAGACAGAGCGGCGGGACTCGTTTCAAGCTGTAAACCGCAGCCAACGAAAGTACCACAACTTTGTTGAGTACCAGCTTAGCACTGCGCTTCCAGTTCGTGGCGTGGTCGAGGTATGCGACTCGTGAGCAAGTTGTGGTGGGCGAGTAATGATGCAGCGAGAGAAGGGGGCTAGCTGCTCCTCTTGTGCGACGCGAAACACTTTGCTTGTTTTCTCTCTGTCTGTGTGTGTGTGTGTGTGTGTGCCTGCTGCAGTCGCCATCGCGACTGCATGCGTGTGCTGGGCGCTGTGTGTGTCTTGAAACACCTTAAAGTAAAACAGTTCTGTGGTCCGCGGATCTGCCAACCACCTCATTTACCGAACAGCGCTCGTCATAAATGACTTGACGCTTTCAGTTTCTTTTGAGAAGGCTCGTCGCAGCTCCAGCATGACGAAGATGATCATGCGCTCTGAACAACACACCCATAGCGGATTGCATCCCTTCGGTGTCGTATGCTGCCACGCCCGCGCGCACAAGCTGCTTTCTCATCAACTCAATCGCTCTTCTCGTGCACAACGGCTGCTCTCCCTCTCTTGTACTGCTCTCCGTCTCTCTGACGCTTCACCATTCGGGTCGTCTTCAACCCTCCTTCCCTCCCCGAAACACACACGCACACATACACTGACACAAAGATATCTTGCGTCTCAACCGCCGCCCATCCCTCTCCCATGACGGAGCAGCAGGAGTCTGCGCAGCTTCCCACAAGCGACGTTGTGCCGGCGGTGCAGAAGGTGCGCGACAATTACATGAAGTATGTCTCTGATGTCTTCACGGATGAGCTGGTCGAGTTGTATGAGCTCGACGGAAGCAGCGGCGCTGTGAAGCAGCTGACAGCGTGCCTCGAGTGCGGCGTTGCCGTGTATGGCCACCCGATCGCTGTGGAAGACCCGAGCCTTAGGTAGTGTCGTGCATCCACAGCACAAAAAAACTTGTACATGCGGATGTTCTGCCGACTCGTGCACACCATGTGCAACTCGCAGCGGTGTGTGCGTTTCCTCACTGCCGACTGAGCGGCTCGGTTTTTAGTGCACGTCACCGAACACATGCCTCCTTGTATACTTCCAGCTCGTATAAGCCGACTAACGCGTCAGCTCTAAATTTCGGTATCCATCCTTTACCACGCGGCGAACGAATGCGATGACGACCGTGTATGTGATCATTGCGGCCTCTTCGAGAGCGTCCCCCCTTCATGTGCTCTCTCCTAGCACGATCACCACCAGGTGCGCGACGCAGATGTGTATCACGTCTTTTAGCGATCACCGAATTTTCGCATGTGTGTTCCCCTTGGCTTTCCGCGAAGTGAAGAGGGCTGGACGAGGAGGATGGCGTACGCCCATCAGGCGTGCACTAAACCAGCCGTGCAAGAGGCGCACTCCTCCTAGCATGCTCTCTCCCGCTTTTACGGGTCTTCGATGACGCGTTCGCTGCTGACTCGGTCGCTTCTCCCCCCCCACCCCCTCCTCCCTCTGCTCTTTTTTTTCCAAAGCGTTGTTGTCTTTTTGTTGTTGTTGTTCGCAGTCTCAGCTCTTAGCAGGGGACTGCCGCCACCACCCCGAGACGATACTGCTTCGAATTTATCACGGCGTGCCGGTCACGTTCCTCTTCTTGAAGTGCTACTCGAATGACGTGTAGCTGAAGAAGGCACACACTCACGTCTGCGCCCACGTACACACACGCTGGCAGAGCCGCGCCGCCTGGTGGCCATCTGCATTGCGAATCATATAGAGAAGCAACACACACACACACACACACACACACACACACACACACACACATGCAGTGGAGCTCAGGTACCCTACTTCTCCCCCACTGCCTGCGCTGAGTCCGTACAACGCGTGCCAGCAAAGTTGTCCGGCGCCCCTTTTTCATGCGTGGGCTTGTCGCTGCACACACGCTCACATACATACACCCGTGCAAAGAATGCGGTGGTTCGTGGCATCGTGCACCGCACTACGAGCTGTGGTGCCGCGTCGCTTCATGAGTACCTCTAGGATGCTGCGGGATGGGCATGCGTCGGCTGCTGCTGCTGTGGCGGCGGCCACAGGCACAGTTGGTTCGGCCTCCGCCGCTTCGTCGTCCCTCCTCACCGCTGACGAGCTGCAGCGGATCGCTCAGCTTATCGAGAACGATCCACGCATTCTCATGGAGGTGGTCGCGAGTCTCGACCCGCAGAGTCGTCGCCGGCTCGTCGTGACCGGTGGCGCGATGGAGTGGTTTGGCACAGAAAGCGCTGCGCAGGAGGTGGAGAAGGCGGACGAGGACAAAGACCGTCAGATCTCGCCAAAAGACTTCGACCACTGGTTTGAGAGTGCCCTTAAGCGGCGCCAGGAAGAGCAAAAGAAGCGCGCGACAGAGGGAAAGCAGGCCACCAACCTGGAGAGTGGCACCTCTGCGGCCGCCAACACGGCGTCGCCCGCCGCCGCTGTTTCGAAAGCGGTGCCGCTAGCGGCTCTCTTCATGATTGCACTGGAGGCCGGGCTCCCCTTCGTTGGTTTTGGCTTCCTGGACAACTCCACAATGATCTTAGCCGGCGACATGATCGACGGCTCACTTGGCTTCTATCTCAACTGCTCTGTGCTTGCCTCGGCAGCCATGGGAAACATTTGCTCGGGGATGCTGGGGATGCAGATTCATGGGCTCATTGACAAGGCGATGCAGAAGCTGAACCTGAACACACCAGTGCTTACAGAGGAGCAAATGAAAGACCGTCGTGTGTTCTTGGCTGGCCACCTCGGTGGCACCTTTGGCATCATGCTGGGCCTCATCCTCGGGATGGTGCCACTGCTCTTTCTGGACGGTGACACGAACGAGAAGTCCGACTACGTCATGTTTCAGCGTTGGGACATCAACAACAGCGGCTTTGTGGAGCTGCCAGAGTTTGAAAAGGTGCTGCGCGAGCTCGGCCTGCATCAGACGGACGTTAGAGCAAAGAATTTGATCGAGAAGTACGGCGAGAACAACCGAGTCAACTTTGAACAATTTTCACAGATCAAGGCAGATCTACGCGATGGAAAGCCGATCTTCGACTAGCAAGAATCATGCCCCCGTCGACAAGCGACGCGACGGAGCATGGTGGCGGCTTACTGAAAGTCGCGCGTGCTCGCCTCTTAGCTTGTACCGCAGCTCTGCATCTGCGGCCGCCTTTTCTAACTCGGTGCTGTATTATCGATCTGGTGCAACAAACCTCGAAAATCACAACAAAAACGAAACTGCCAAACCGAGGTCGATCGCGCCTCTTTGCCCTCTCGCGGCATTGCTCATCTGACACAACCAGGGTGTATGCGTGTACTTGTGTTTCGGGTTCCCTGCGCAGCTGTGGGAGTGGCACGCTGCAAGCAGAGAGGAAAGGGTTTTACATGGTATGGGCGAGGGAAAAGGGGCGGTGGGCGTGAGATCAGGTCCAGAGAGTCTGCTCGCGATCGCGCACACCCCTTTCCTCTCTCTATCGGTCTCTCGCTTCGCCACCCCTTCGTGCGGTTGATGCGAAGTCGTTCGTCTCTGTGCGCAGACCGCGCCTCCTTTGGCGCGCAGGAAGTCATGCCTCTTCGGCTGTCTTAATCGCCTCTTTTCTCTCTTCCTTCGCGCCTGCGTACCGCACCGCTCCGACTCCTCGCCCGTACAACAGCGTGAGCGTCGATTTAGTTCTTGGGAAGAAAACGGAAGGTTGCTGTGTTCTCCTCCCCCCCCTCGTGCATTCCTGCTCGCACGTTGGAGTGTTTATGTTTTGCTGTTGCAGTTGTCGTGACATCTGCGACGCGCTGTTGCCTCAGCTTTACTGCAAGACGGCCCCCGCCGCCCCCTCGCTCATCTGTGTCACCGGAGGAAGCGCTGAAGTGGCATCGTCACGTTCTCTGTCGCCCCACCTCCTTCCGGCGGTTTTTTATCGGAACGGGTCGACGAAGGAGCGACGCCTTGCGGAGGGTCGGCAACCGGTGTGCCGAAAACTTGCCTTCCGCATGTGGTATTCGCGACCTCGCATCGGTTCTGTTCAGTGTTAGCCTTCCCCCGCGGTCATCAATTTATGTGCTGGTACAGGGTGTTGGCGCAGGCGTGTTTCCTGGCGTGAGCGCGCGCACGCACGCGCTGAACTCGGACGACGCTGCGCTTGCTTATGGTGGATGTGCGGGCTTCCCTTCGTAGAGAGCGGGTCGAAACATGTCCTGCGAGTGCGACGATAAGTCCCCCCTTTTGGACAACGAAAAAGGAGCGTTGTACCACGGCGTCGCGCAAGCGAATCCTGGGGAGGAGTACGATTGGCGACAGCTGCACAGCACCAGCATCTTCGTCGACAATCACACGTTCAACAGCCTGGAGGAGGTGCAAGGGTCACTATTGGAAAGCTGCTGCCCCGGCGATGGTGTGCTCTCAGGTGCCCTCGGGCTGGTGACGTCAGCGTGTACGCCGACAATGCTTTCGCTTCCTCTCGCCTTTGTGGTGGGCGGGTGGGCGTTTGCGATGAGCTGCATCCTGTTTTGCATCCTTGTGATGTTTTTCTCTGTCCGAATTTTGGCGCTCGCCTCCCTCTCCGCTGACTCGGACGACTACGAGACGGTGGCCGGCTTCTTTCTCGGCCCCAAGGGCCGTTGGGTGGTACGCTTCACTCTCTTCTTTTACAACTTCGGCTGCGCGGTCGTGTACTTGAGCTTCATCAAGGACAGCGTCACGCGGATCCTGGTGAGTCGAGCGAAATTCCTGCCTCTGTGGATGCGCAGCGACACTGGGGGCACCATCTGCCTCTTTGCCTCCACACTAATCATAACTCCACTCACCTTCAACTCGCGCTTGGCCTCGCTGCGCACGAAGGGGTTTGTGAGCAACCTCTTCACCATCTTCATCATCTTCACCGTTGCGTATCGTTTCTTCGTCCCGGAGAGCGTCAGCGGTATCGCGAAGACTGCCGAGCCCTCGGCGGACGCGCATCGAGATTTCTCCGAGGGTCGACTGGCATTCTTTCTGCCGTATATGTTTTCCGCGCCGATCTTTGTCTTCTCCTACGAGGTGCAGTCGAACGTCATGGCAGTCATCGAAGACCTGCACGACTGCACTGGCCGCAAGATCCTCGTATCCACCTCGCTGGCGCTCTGCGTCATGTCCGTCTTTTACATTTTTCTCGGTGTCATGGGGAGCCTTACTTTTCCGCACCTGTCGAGCGGTAACATCCTCTCTAGCTACAACGCGGAGACGGATCTGCTCATGATGGTGTGCCAGCTCATGTGCTGCTTTAGCGCTGCGGTGTCCTTTGTGTTCTGCATATTTCCGTGCCGCCTCGCCGCCTTTATGTTCCTCTCTGGAGGCAGTGGCACCAAGATCCCAAAGAAGACGCGCACAAGGCTTGGCGTGATTCTTTCCGCGGTGTGTTGCGCCCTCGCAATTTTCCTGCCGGATGTGGCGAGGGTGGTATCAATTCTCGGAGCCCTCTTTAGCGCCACGCTCTCCATGACATTTCCAGCCCTCTTTGCGATGAGGATGCGTGAGTCTGGCACGTACCTGACCAGCCGGATGGACGCGCTTCTCTCGTGGGTTTTCCTCCTCATGGGGCTTATTTTCTCCGTCATGGGGACGTACATGGCGGTCGCCTTTTCATGAGTCGGTGACGACGGAATATTAGACACAGTGAGAGAAAGGCAAAAATATCATGCGGATGCGAGCGACTGCCCTGCGCGGACGTAAATGGGGTGAGCGGAGGCGGATGATGGTTGTACCTGTCTGCTCATTCATGTGTTGTTTCTTTCGCAGCGACGGCGTGTAAGGCGCATGTCGTTTGTCCCCCCCCGTTGCTCTTTCCTGTTGCGGCCGCGATCGGATGGGCACGACAACGCGTACGTGCATGTCGGGCTCTCCTTCGGCTTTTTTGTGTTTTTCTGGTGACTTGCCCGCGAAGATCATACCGCGGGCTGCACCTCGTGCGCGGCACACGCTCCGCAAACCCACGCGCGTGTTGAGTCACGCGGCGCAGTTGAGGAGGTCTGTGTGCGTTCACAGCTGGCTTTGTATCGCGAGTGTTGAGATGAGAGTACCTCACCGGAAAGCAGTGACATCGAAGCCGGCAGAAAAAAAAACACTAGGAATAGTTGTTACCCGCAGCGGTCTTCAGCTGACCAGAAACAAGCAGCACAGCGGCTCACGGCATGTAGGCGGCCTTCAGTGTCGTGGGCATACGTACGCGCACACACTTCGGCTCATAAAAATAAGGTGTCGGTGGGACCTGCGTCGACTACTGCTCTCTGCCTCCTAAATATGATGATGGGGGACACCTCGGTGCGCGGCATCTCAGGGACCAGTGCCTCATCTGCGGGCCAGCCCCGCAGCCCGCGTCCCCCTCCCCCCTTTACGTCCCTGCGAATGCACAGCCGCACGCGGTGGTGACAGGCTCAAAAGTGTACCCCACGACGTGGGCGGATGTGGGAGCGATTCAGCGGTACCGATGTGTCGGCCTCGAGGTCGTGGATGGCGCTGCGTCGGAGCGAGCTGCGGCGGTGAGCACGCCTGTGCCGTGCCTAGGATAGAAGGCAAGCGTGCCCGCGTGGCTCGCACGTACCTCCTTCGGCCGCCTCACTGCCCACTGGTGTGTGATGGGAGCCTGAGCTGCCCCCCAGACAGTGTGTGTGTGTGAGAGAGAGGTGCGCCAGATGGCGACCAGCACAGTGGGAGCGACGCGTGAGGCGACCTGGAAGGTGGGTGGGTGGGGTTGCGGCTGAGGCAGAGACCGTGCTCGGGTGGCCGAGTCGGCGCAGGGTGCTGTGGCGCCCGCGTGTCTAGCGCTGCTCGGCACCACTCGGTGGGCCTGTGGCAGAGCATGGACGCGCTGAAACAACGAAAACTTGATGTCCTTGACTGCGCTTCGGGTACCATATCAAACTCTTCCATTCTCGTTGCCCCCCCCCCTGGTTCTGAACGTATGCTGTTTTTCGTTTTCTTTGCCATTCAACGGGATGCGCAGGATTATTGAATCGCAGGCGGTGCCATAGATGCATGCTATATGAGGCACTCTCGCGTGTAATTGGGGACATGTGCGTCCGCCTGGGGGTACCACTCACTGTTCGGAGCATCTCGCTTCTGCTAGATAACACCATACGTGAGGCACTACTAGAGGTGACGTGCCAGCGAATGGTCGAGGAAGGCAAATTGATCCAGGTTGACAAGGACTCGTACACAACGCGCAACATGCGCTTCGCGTGCCGCGTCAACCTGCTGATCAGCCGTGAGTACCAGCGATTGGGCATGACACTTCTGCACACAGATGCGGGCTCGGAGGTGCGGTACATCCCCGCCGGCGCAGAGCACCGCTTCTTTGAGGTGAGGCCGTCTTCTATTGGCGCCCACGCTGGCCTCGGCCTTTTCCTGCGCTCATCCCGGCGCGTTCCGCAAGGCTGCGTACTCTGCGAGTACCGCGGCCGCACCCTCACCTCCGCAGCCAGCAGCGCGGCGAAGGGGGTGTACGTCGTGCGAGTGCGCTCCAGCGGCACGTTCATCGACGGTGTCACGGCTACCGGCGAGCACCTTTCACTCGCCACCTTCATCAACGACCATGGACCTCTGAGGGCGAATGCGCAGCTGATGGAGTACGACTCCCATTCCGGTCGTGTGTTCATTGTTGCGATCCGGGACATTGCCCCTGCGGAGGAGATCTTTGTCGTGTATGGCGCCACGTACTGGGGCTTCTCGTCCTACGAGGAGCTGAAAGAGCACTTAGTGCCGCCCTCTGCGCCTGTTTCCAAGGCGACCACGGCGCTGAGCCAGGCGACCACATGCCGGAGGTGTGGCGAGGTCGTGCCATGGCGGGTTCTGCGGCTCCACAGCGACGTCTGTGGCGACCCGCTCACGTCGACGTTGCTGCTAAACCTTGACTGTCTTCCGCGAAGCGAGTACACAGCTGTCTGCACGGCTGGTCGCATACTTGCTGGTGAGCGCGTGCGTGCCTTTCACAAGGCAACGTCACTCGTGAGCCTGTCAGACCCGCAGACGTTGGCGCACACTTTCGAGGACATTGTGCAGGACTTGGAGTTCTGCTTCACCGACGACGCCGAGGGGAAGGGCTCGTCGTAGCAGCCGGGCGCCTAGAAGGCGGGAGAGGAAAGGCGGGCACTGCAGGACGCCCTTCTCGCGTGTGCGCTCCTGTGTCGGAAGGCGGGCACAGGATGCGCGTGAGTGATGTTCGTCGAAAAATGAGGGCAGCGGGCGGGGTGGGCGACTGGGCGGGTCCCGCATTTTCTCTGGTCTGTCCTCATGCGCACATGCAAAGACGAGTGCTAAGCTCTTGTGCTTACATGTTAATGCAGCGTCTGCGATGGTGACTTCGCCTCAAAACACAACATACGTGAAACAGCTTCTACGTTGTCTGTGAGCAGGCTGACGTTGCGTAGAGGCGGCGATGCGGAAGGCCCGTGCGAATGGACGGTACGTCTGCTGCGTCTTGGCCTTCTAGCCTCCCATCTGCCCACTCCGACCGTGCAGTGTGCGCGCTCTGCTTGTTCGCACACACAAAAAGAAAAAGGCGGTGCTTTGTGCCCTGCGTTGACAAGGTAAGCGGACGGTAAGGCGAGACATGACGTGCTGGAGCATCTTGATCTCATGTCTTTCGCGTTACTATATACATGCACATCTTTTTTCGCCGTGTTTTCATTGTTGTGTATCATGATCTGTGCCTGGGCGCTTTATTCTTCGGCAGCGCTCGCTTCTGGTCGTCTGCGCGGCAGCCGCCGTCTCCCTTTTGACCACCAGCTACCGACATTGCAGCTGCCGTGGTTTGCTGTTTCTTGTACTCGAGAGGGCAAAACGGTGGCTGCTCTTTGACAATGAAGGGAACTCGCTTCCTGCTCAACTCGGTGATAGTTGAGCAGGCCACCGCCGCTGCGCACCAGATCATGGATCACCCGCGAAACTACAGCGCCGCTTTGCTGAGCACAGTCCTCTTTTCTCCAGAGCGTATTCAGGAGCGGCCAGAGGGAACACTCGTTTTCCCGTGGGCAGCCAAACGTGGTAGCCATAACAGCGTCAAGTCTGTCCATGGCGGGGCCCTGTCCAGCTTGGCAGACGCCTTTACGAAGATTCACGTCCGTGCACATCTGCCGCAGACGTGTGTGGAATCGGTGAGCTTGGAAATCAGCTTCCTCTCCGCCGTCTTCGAGGACAAGAAGTGTAACTGCGTGACGCGACTCATGCGCCAGGAGGGCGCCATCGTCTTTACAGACTTCTCGTTCGAGGACGAAAACAGCGGCGAGGTGTACGCTCGTGGCACTCACATCCTGACAGCTAGCCCGCGTATCGGGAGCTGAGCTGGAGCAGCCAGCGTCACGCATGCAGAGTGTGTGGATGTGTTTTCCAGGATGCGTTTTCGTGGCGTGTGCCTACCTGCGCATCATCCGCTAACGTACCGCCTTCTTTCTCGGGTGCGTATCGGTCTTTGTGCCACATTTGCGTATTGTGTCGATGGTACTTCCTCGCCATTATGTCCCGATGTGCATGCGTCAAGAATACCGCCTCAGACACCGCGGTAACGTGGGGGAATCTGGCAGCCAAAGTGGCAAGCGAGCCTCATTCACGTCAGCAGGAGAGAAAGTGAGCGGGCGGGTCATGTACATGACGGTGGACGAATGACGCCCCTGTCTTGTGTCCGGAACTCATAGTGCCGGTGTGCGTTCTAGTTAGAAGCCGCGGCACCTTCTCACGCTGTGCATTCGTTGCAGTCGTTTTTTTTTCGTGGTTTACCGCTGTTTACGTCTGCGCCCACGATGACTCAGTGTTGACGATCGTCAGTGTTGCCTATTGCGGGGCTTTTTGCATGTGTGGTCAACACCGACCTCCTCCGTTTTTGCCACGTCGCGCACTCTTCGGATCCCCCTCCAATCTCGCCTTCTTCGTCTCGCTCACGCTTGTCTCTCCGCCGTTCGACTGCTGCAGCGCGTCGAGGTGCGTTACTCTCCTCCTGGTCCTTTGCTTTTGCCGTAGGCACCATGGAGGACGCGGAGCTGAGCGAACTCGTCAAGCGGTTCCAGTCGCTGCAGAGGGAGCAGGTGTCAAACCAAATCACGGAGCGCAACGCGGTCGAGATTGTGAATACGCTAATCAAGAAAAACCTTATTGATATCCTCTTCACCACAGACGCCAAGGAGTACCTCACCTGGGATGAACTGAAGCGCGAGATCGTCGACGAGGTGCTAGCCAACGGCGGGCGGCTGAACGTCGTCGACCTACCAGGGCTTCTGAGCGTTCACACCTTCCAGGTGGAGCGCGCTCTGCCTAGTGTGTTAGAGGAGAACCCCACTCTCACCCTCGAAGGCGGTGAGCTGATGACAGACGGGTATCTGGACGCGATAGTGCTCGCTGCAGGGGACCTCCTGAAGGAGCAGGGCTCTCTCGCTGTCTCGCAGTTTGCCTCCATGAAACAGCTGAGCTCCCTGTTTGCAAAGAGCTTGCTCCGCAACGCAATGGAGCGTGGACGCATCGACGCCATCATGCAAGACGCGTCGCTCTACACGAAGCAGTTTGTACAGCTGCAGCGCATGGTAGTGCGTGCCGGGCTGCTGGCGGCCGAGGAGCCGGTTCGGCTGGATGCCTTCTACAGGCGCAACGAGCTCTTCGCTCCGTTGATGAGCACAGTCGTTGCTGCGGTCCGCAACGAGCTCCCAGGCCGCTTTGATGGATCGAACATTTATGTCCCACTCGTGTACGAGGCGAAGCGCGCGGCGGAGGTGGAGAACTTGTACGCATCGAACGGCTGTGTCGAGTACGCCCCGCTGCAGCGACAAGGGATCAGCAACCCTCGCCAGTACTTGATCGAGCGCTACAACCCACCTGATGTGGCTGCGGCCGAGCAGGCGGCGGCCGCCACAGCGTCCTCGACTGCCTCGGCGCCGGCCAATCAGCGAAAGGGTCGAAAGAAAGGCCAAGGAGGCAGGGTGGCTGCTATGGCCAGGGAGGCAGCAGTGCGGGTGACAGTGCGAGCCAGTGCCGAGCACCCCTTGTGTGGGTACCCGCTCGCTAACGGGTTCGTGTCGGATCGCTACCTCAGCAATCTGCCCGCCTTGCAGAGCCTGGTGGACGGAGAGGCGCTCGCTGTGGACGTTGTGGAGCAGCTTCCGCTGTTTGTGGAGATGGAGAAGGACTGGCCATTTTTAGAGGAGCGTCTGCGCGAGCTGTACCCTGGGTTGGAGAGCGCCACGCTCATCGCTAACACCGTGTTGCTCTCCGCGGCAGCCGAGGAGGAGGTCAAGGCGGCCCTTCCACCCGCCTTGGCAAGCACCAAAAAGTCGAGAATGCCCGTGAGCACCGCGGCAACGGACACGATCGCCTCCGTGCTGAAGCTGCCGCGCGACCGGTATGGCGAGGTTCTCCGTGAGTTGGTGGATATGTGGGGCGAAGTGGTGGAGGCGTTGGAGCAGCAGCTGGCGCTGTCGGCTGCCAAGAATGCGGCGGCAGAGTTGAAGCAGTCCAGAGGCGCGTTGCAGGAGGAGCTCGCAACGCGCTGGATCCGTCTCTGGGTCGTCGCGAAAGGGGTGGAGTGGGCTCTGACCCAGCTTGATGAGGCGACGTCTGCGGCCGCTGCTCGGCACGTCATGTCCACGGAGGCGTATGAATTGGCGCGGCAGGTCATCCGCAACGAGAGTCTGGACACGCCGGAGTGGAGCGAGAATGTGGCAGCGGCGCTCACACAGGTGAGCCAGCCAGGCCAGCTCATGAAGGCGCTGCTGCCCTTTTCGGAGAGTCGACGCAATAGCCTCATACCTCTTCTTGACGCCCTCAAAGACAAATCGGTCGGGGCGTTTCTCGACACCCTGCGCGAGATGAGTGGCACCGGCGTCGTCGCCGTTGCGTCGTTTCACCCGCCGAACAAGAAGGTGGAGCGAGACATGTATGTGAAAATCAAGGAGGCTGTAGCCCAGGAGGTGAAGGCAGCGTCTGTCTCAAGGGAGGATGCCACCGCCAACGGCAAGCTTTTCTCCTCACTATGCACCTTGCTCATACACCACTGCTTCCGATGCCACGTCGAGGTTCCTGGCAAGGCGGTCGCTGGCGTCGTAGGCCGCCTGAAATCGGAAGTGGGAGTGCCATCGACTTTGGAGAGAGCGAAGGACGCGGTTGTGGCCGCCTTGCAACACGGCAGCGTCGATGAGGCAGGGGCGGCGACGCTGGAGGAGCTCCGCACCGCAACACTGGCTTTCAGTTGATGGCAACCGCGAGGAGCAAACCGGAAAAGGCTCGGGGTATCCACCTTCTCTCGCCCCCCCCCTTCCCTCGCCGTCTCTGCCTATTCGATTAGGTGATGATGGATGAAGGTGGTCGTTGATCTCTGATGGGTCATTTCTTGAGTGTGTGCGCGGGGCATGCCTTCTGTTTTTTTGTCACGCCGTCGGTGGGCGGTGAGTCAATGCGCAAAATCAACAACGCTAAAGAACGCCTCGTGTGGAAGGGGCCGTGCCCCACAATCGCAGCTGGGTCCCACGTAAGCGTTGATGCGCCAAGACGCACCGGCGTACGTGTAGGTGTACGCGCAGTCCCCAGCCGGCGGATACGGCTCTCGCTCACTGTAGTTCTCCTTTCTCCATGCTCCTCCCCCTCTCGGTCTCGCTTTTGTTTTCATTTTGTCGAACTTCTTCTCTGTCGCATGCTCTCTTTGTGGACACACTGCACTCCCCAAGCCGCCGCAACCTCCCCCCTCCTCAACCTCACCTTCATCCTCACCCATCGTTCACAAACGTTGTGAGGTGTCTCGTTTGCGCACCCTCACGAGGCGCTGCTGAGTTTCATGCATGTGCGCGGACGTACAGTACGCGAAGCGATACACCTGTGCAGGCCCTCTCCCCTTTTCGTCGACGGTGGCAGGAAAGGAGCATGAGGAAAAAGAGCAAGAAGGTGGGAAGCGAAGTAGTCGCTACCACCGCTGCTTCTCTCTGAGCCTCGGAGGCGCGTTCGTGTCGCGCTCCTTTCCTGTGCCACTGCTGCGAGCACTGCTGGTGTTGGCAGGCACATCGTTTTGCGAACCGCGACGTCAATTTTTTTGCCCGTGTTGTTCACGTTTTGTCTTTGTGTGTGCCGCTGGCGCATCCTCGTTGCCAGAGGACGCGGCTTTGTGGGAGGGGGGCAGCTGCGCGCTGCACACACAACTTCGTCTTCCCCTTCTTTTTTTCCCTTTCGACACCGCTCCCGTTTTATCGACGGCACATGTTGCGCCGCTGCGGGTGCCGAAGGAACGTGTGGTCGAGCCACATATCCACGAAGCGCACCGTGGTTGAGGCGTACGAACAGCTTGCGCGTAAAGGTGTCATAACGGCCGACGCTCGCCAGCGGTATATGTCAGAAGCATGCACACCCCTTCTCCAGTACATTCACCAGTGCTACGCAGACGAGGTTGCCGGCAAGGTGTCACCGTACACCCGGCCTTGCATGTCAGCGAGCGGTGAAAGGGGCCACTGGGCGCAAGCGTGGCGCTCACTGCGGAGGTCTATCTGGGCAGTCCTCGCGAAGAAGGCGAGATGGGCACTCTCCGACTCTGCCACTCGCACACTGGGCCCCTTGGAGGCGGAGAATATTGGCGCGGTGGAGAAACGTGGGCTGTACCTGTGGGGTGATGTGGGAATCGGGAAGACGATGATACTGGATCTCTTTGACCTCTGCGCTACCCCGTATGCGAAGCGCCGTTCCCACCTGCATTCTTTTATGAGTGAACTGGAGGACCGCCTCTTTCGCGCGGAGATGGCGCTGACGCAGCGGCGCCGGTCAGCAGTGTCGCCGAAAGAGAAAAGGGCACTGGGTGCCGTCCGTCCCATCAACGTGGTTGTGCAGGAGGTGCTGCGCGAGACGCCTATCCTGTGCTTCGACGAATTTCAGACCTTTGATGTGGCTCACGCCGCGTTGCTCGCCGCCTTCTTCAGCGAGGCGTTCCGTGAAGGACTCTTCTTCATCACGACGAGCAACCGCCCCCCGGAGGATCTGTGTCGTGTTTCCGCTTCCTTTAACGCGTTCCTTCCTGTGCTGCGGCAGCACTGCCATGTTGTGCACTGCGCCGACATTCGTGACTACCGCGTGAAGGAGGCTGTGGAGCGGCACCACCAGCTTATCTTTTTGCACCCAAACACCAAGACGAACGTGGAGCGGCTGCTGCGGCGTGTCGAGCATGCTTTCGGGGCTGGTGGCGGAGAGCTTGCATGGATCAAGGAGGACACACTGTGGCACCACGGCCGCAGCGTCGTGATTCCGCTGCGATGCGCTGGGTGTGCCATGTTCGACTTTACCGACATCTGCGGCGCGCGAGAAGGGCTATCCTCCGCTGACATCCAACTCATCGCCCTGCAGTTCCACACTGTCATTGTCACAAACGTGCCGCAGATGGGCAACGTGAGCTCTAACGCGGCGCACCAGTTCGTTGTGCTGGTGGATGAGATGTACCAGAACAACGTGAAGCTGCTCTTCACTTCCTCTGTACCGTGGACGCATCTCATGGACCCCACCTACCCCACGATCGACGTGCGGACCCTGGCGGACGGCGTCTCCGGGCGCAGCGGTGGCGCCACCTGTTCCGCAGGCGGTAGCCTTGGCACCGAGGTTTACAGCGAGGGCGAGGATGAGAGGAGCGGGTACGCAGCTTCCTACGACTTTAGGAACGAGGAGGAGCTCATGAGCTTTGCGCGCATCCGCAGCCGCCTAAACGAAATGGGCTCCGCCTCGTACCTGCTGCGCGATCACCGTCACTTCGTCGTCACCGACTTCGATTTTTCTGCTTTGCTCAGTCCAGACATACGACGAACGGCGTACGAATGAACTCCCAACCGTTTCCGTCTTACCTGTGCGCCGTTTTCACCGAGTCTCCGTTTCTCTCCTGCTTCTCTCTCTGCGTGTGTGTGTGTGTGTGTCGTGGCGCACCCCAACGCGAATGAAGGAAGACGCGCAGATGCCGAAAAGGAATAGCACACCCATGTCCGCCTAGCGACGCCGCGTGAGTGATGGGCCTGAGATTGGTCATCTTGTCGCGGCAGCCACCTCTTGCTCTCTTTCGTATTTCTTCCGTCAGGGGCGTGCTTGGCGGCCCGGTCGCGCACCTTCCCTTTGTGCCAGCTAGGCGACCTCCGCGGCTCCCTACTTCTAGAGGTACACCGGGTAGAGCGAGAGAGGTATGTGGATGCTCGCAGGCATGTACCTGGGCGTGCTGCATCGGCTACCAGATGCGCCGTCTGCCGTTTTGGTGGCGTCCTTTGACGTTCGTCGTCGCTTGTCACGATGGGAGCAGCCGCAGCACTGTCAACCATCATGTTGTATCTTCTTGATTCCCTGCCACTCTTCCGTGCTGTGGGTTTGCTGTTCTCCTCGTTGCGCAGCGGTGGAGGGCGAGGTGGGGTGCCGCGACGGACGCAGCCTCCCCATTGCACGGGTAAGACCTCTTCGCCTGTGTTTTCTTCTTCCCTCTTCTCTCGTAGGGATCTACCGAGCGCTGCAAGCATGGCGGACGTGGACAGGCATGCAGGGCTTCCTCGCAGACCTACAAGGAGGGCTACGACGCTGTTTCGATGACTGGCACCGGGATGGAAATCGTCACGGAGAAAGCCAAGGGCAACGGACTGTATGCTACACAAGACTATGCAGTGCACAATACCATCCGCAAAGAGACGGCGCTCTGCGGCTCGCAACACATGGGCGACTTTAAGGATGGGTTGTCGGTGTGTGTTTCTATGTTTGCGGTCGCTGGAGACGCCGCGCACGCGGGAGGCGCGCAACACCCGGCGCAACAACAACAACAAAAAAGCAGCGTCAGGCTTCTTTTACCCGGGTCTGCAAGCGCCACTGGAACCAGTGCCCTGCTTGTGGTAGGGGCGGGGCTGCCGAGACTCCTTTTTTCGTTCTGGTAACTACCGTGAATCCGCTCTGAAGCAGTTTCGCCAGGGGAGCCGCGCCGGCCGCATGAGGAGGTCCCAGCCCAAAGGCTACTCCAGGCGCATGCAGCAGGACCGGGTGCGAAGCGGCGTAGATTGCAGCGATACTGCGATGCTGGGATTTCGCATTGCCGCGCAGACACTGCGTGCTCATCGTCTGCACGGAGCCTGCCGCAAGCACACCTTGGGGCCGTCCGCGCAGCTCATTCACACAAAACAGCACCTCCATGTACTAACTCATGGAAGACAGTCCAACGAAGAGCTCAAGCGGTGCCGCGGTCGCAGCGTGCCCGGCCGCCTTCGCGACTGGCAAGCGCGACTCGATGCCGTTTCCTGCAGTGAGGTCTCCATACACACAACCAACGCGAAATTCGGATACGGTCTGCGCTTGCAGCCTCGAATTCCCTCTGCGACCTGTTTGACATAGACTCCGTGGGGCATGCCTTCGTGCAAGCGCGGCGGTGGCCAGAGCTCATGGGGGCGGTGCTGCTCAATGAGCAGGAACGGCCGCCACCGGTATTTTACGAGATGCTCCGGAAACTCGTCAGCTGTGTGGCCGATGGCGGACGAGTCATGGGCGCGTTCGAGGAGGAGGGGGGTGGCAGTTTTCCCGACCAGCAGCGCGAAGGACGCGGTTGACCTTTTGCGCAGCTCTCGTGGGCAGGGCATCTGCGGAGTTGGGCGGCTCTTCAAGCACTCGTGTGAGCCGAAGCTCAGCGTGCCGCAGGCCGCTGTGAGCAATGTCACCCTGGCTGTCATGGCGCTGCGGGATGTGAAGGCGGGTGAGGAGCGCATCATCAGCTCGGTCGACTCAAGCTTTTTGCTCGTGGTGCGGCAACAGGAGCTGTTCGGGGACTACCTCGTGGTGTGTGGGCGCGCTCGCTGTCTTGGGTAGGAAAGGGGGGGGGGGGCGAAAAAAAAGTGTGAGGGAAGTCGGCGTTGGTGTCTCACGACGCAAGCATCTCTGCATCATACCCCCTCCATTCTGCTTTCCTGCGACCTCGGGCGGCGTGTGGTGCGTGGCGCAGTCCACCGCCAACGATGGGCGTGCTTTGCACGGTGGCGCGCAAGGCGTGGACGGAGATATGTGTGCCGCAGAGTTGGTCACTTGTGCGGGTGCTGAAGCGGCGGGGACTGAGGCGTCGGATGGTGTGTGACGAATCGCATGAGTTCGTACCGGTGGAACTCTTGCACGTCTGGTGACCAGCTGGCGCGGTGGAGTCGTGATGGGGTGGCGGCGTGGGTATCCGTGCGTACAGAGCTGCATCCGTGCGAGAGGCAGATGTTTCAGTTGGAATGCGTGAGCCCAGATATGTGTGACCGTCTTGCGATGATCGGGGATGCTTATTCGGCTACCGGCTGGCCAATAGGCGGTGCATGTGGCGGCCGTGACTTCTATTTCTTTTGCTTTTCCTCGCTGAACTGCTCGGGCGCCGACGACAGCGCGTAAACTCTTCAGGCAAAAACACGTCACCACGCCTCCTTCGCTCTCAGACCTTCGTGGAGCGTGCTGGCTGAGTGGCGGTGTGCCTTCCAGAAAGCGGCTTTGCGGCGCTGCGTCGAGGCGTCCTTCTCTCTCCGTCTACCTCGTCTTTCTCGATTCCTCTGTGCTCTCCGATCTGTCGCGGCATGCCGTCACGTGAGGTGTGCTGTGTGGTTGAGCAATGCATCGTTGTTCGCCGCACTCTCGTGGTTCTCATGAGGACGGTGCTACCTGCTTCACCCCCAATACCCGCCTATGCATGCGACCTCAATCTCTCTCCTCTCTCCTCTCTCCTCTCTGGTGTATATACATCGGATTATTTCGTTTTTGTGTGTGTGTGTGTACCGGGTTGAACGTGCGCGTGCCCGCTTTTGCATGACGCACGACCTTTGCCCCGTGCCTACACTTCTTCGCAACTACACATTTGGATGCGCTCGCACTCACATGGGCGCGCTCTGCACCACACGCGGTGTTCCAACCTATGCACACATCCCCGACTTGCACTTAAGCAGTTAACTTCCACGGTTCTTCTTTTCTCCGGTGATCTTTTCGTGTCCGTATCCGTGTTTCCCTTCTCAAACCTGTGCTTCTGCCTCTCTCGTTTTCGTCTCGTTTTGTGCCTTTCTCGCCATCTCCAGCAAAGCACATCGCCTTCGCTGCGATCTCTGCGTTGGTGTCTTGTTTCAAAGACGAAACCACCGTCGCTTGCGTTGCGTGCTCCTCCATCGTGGTGCGTCGCATCTCTCGCTTTTTTGCCTTTTCAACGGTCCGCCCTCCGCCCTCCCACCTCTCTCCCTCTGCACTCATCACCGCCATTCTTCTCTGCACGCGGGGTGCACGCGACCGCCATCCACGCAAGCGCATTTTTTTTTTTCGTTGGGGCGTTCAAGGACCAAAATTGACAGCGAGCTTGCAATTCGACTTTTTCTACGATTTCGGTTTGCTCTTTGACACGTGCTTTTCTTACCCTTGTTTTTTTTTCTGCCGTTGTATCACACTTGCGTACACCCATTCTCACCTCACTTTCCATCGCGGTGTGCGCGTGTTGCCACTCAACACGAAGGGAGACGTCCTCAAAGTTCCTTCTCCACTACGCTGCCCGGAGACGTGCAAGCGTTCTGGGGGAGTAAAAGAGGAGGTGCACAAGACCGAACGACAAGCGAAAGAGGGAAGGCACCCCTGCAACACTCAGTCACGGAGTGCAACATCAAGAGAGGAACCTACACCCCCCCCACACACACACAAACAAACACACAGACCTGCTGGTGCCCACTAACTGCTTTGATGGTCGTTGGTGATTTTGGGTAAACCACACTTGTGCTCACTGACGCCGCCTTTCTTATTGTCCAACGTGTTAGGAGACTCCTCTTCGTACTCTTCATCCTTTTTTTCTCGCGTCTCTCTCTCCTCTCTCATCCTTGCTTTTGACCTTCTCTTCGTTGCGTGCCTCTTTTTTTCTGTGTCTTTGCACCCTTTTTTTTTGGTTGTTGTTTTGTCTTCTTCTTTTCCTTTTGTGTGTTTTCGTTTCCGTCATTTCAACTGGGTTCTGTTTTCGAGTTTTTGATCTGTCCTAACTCCACGACGGTTACTCTCACTCTCTCTTGTGCCACCCCCGTTGAAACCTTCATTTCCATCGCCCCCTCTCTCTCTCCCTCCTGCCTCCAGCTGACTTTAAAACGAAAAGATTCGCTTCTCGTGCTCTTCTTTCGCGCTCTCACTCTCTCCGTCTCGTTCCTTTTTCTTCGTCTATTTTTTTTTGTTCGCGGTGCTGATACTCAGCACATTTCCTCTTCTTTGTTGCTGTTCGACGTTCGCTGGAGCGAAAAGAAACACTAAAAGAAGGCGAAAGAAAATATAAGCGGAAAAAGTGCAGAAGATAGTCGTTGTCGCCAAAGACGCATACTTGTTTTTTGTGTGTGCGTATTTGTGCGTCTTTTCTCTCCCCCTCCCTCCCCACTGCGCACGCGCGTGTGTGCGTCTGTCTCTCTCTTCGTTTTTTCCCCTCTTTCACTTTCTTGTTTGTACCCCTCTTCATCCCGCCATCCCTCGTTGTGTGTTTTTGTTTGTTTGTGTGGGTGCTTACCAGACTCTCCCCCCTCCCCTCCCCCTCCCTCTCTCTCCCTTTTTCTTTTTACCGCGTTGATTCTTCCCCCCCCCCTTCTCTCTCTTTCTCTTTCCTTGTGCTTGCTGTTTTGTCGTCCGTCTTTCTTTTTTTTTTTCAAAAACCACCTTTCCCCCTTTTTCGTGTGGTTTCCCTCGCCCTCTCTTGCTCTCTCTCTCTCTCTGCGGAGGGGAGTCACCTCTTCCTCTTTCCTTGTCGCGACTTAACTGGCTGCTTTTTTTTCATTGCTCATTTCCCTCTTCTCTTTGTTTGGCCATCCGTCGAGCCCAGAAGGACTGTTCACTGTTTCTTCTCTTCGCTGGAAAGGAAAGGAGTATTCAGTGCGAACTTCCTTCGCGTGAGTTTTCTTTTTTAGCTGCTCCATGTGTTTGTGTGTCTGTGTTCAGAGTGTATCTTCTCAGCCGATTTCCCCTCTTATCCCCACTGCCCCCCCCTCCACACACACACACGTAAAGAAAAAGAGCAAACGACCGCGAACAAAACTACTTGTATTTTTGTGTTTTTTTTTCTCTTGAACACGGGCCGCATCTTTATTATTGTCATTTCTCCCCCCTATCGCCTTCGTATAGTGCACCATCACAAGTGCTCGACCATACCATTCACGTTCTCGTTCTCAGAAGCTGAAATTGCAAACAAAAGAAGTAGACACACGGACAGTATCAGCACTAACATCGAACCGAAAAGAAACCACAGCTGGCTGCACTGGAGACTTCGCTAGTTTTATTATTTATAGTAGTAGTAAGTAGTCGCGACATTCAACACGGGGAGAATCGGGAGAAGGTAGAGTGCATCTTTGTTTTCCACGCGTGTGTTTTGTGTTGCCTCCTCTTCGGTCTCTTCTTGCTTTCTGTAGTGTTTGGCGACTTCTTTTCATCCTCGGATTTGCTCTTTCTCTTTTTTGTTTTCGGGTTCCTTCCGACAGGTTCCACACATACGGCCGACAAACAAGAACCTCACTTCTGTATGCCACGCCAGCGCAGACGCGGTGCTAGCTTTCGGGGAGTCTACTGCCCCGATGCATTCCCTTTAAGTCTCGAGGAGTCTGTGACGGAGGCAGCAGAGGTGTTCCGTCGCTCCCCATCCATCACGGTGTCTGGAGAGTACCTTGTCCCTCCAAAGCCCACGGAGATCAAGAATCGCCTGACCGTCGTGCTCGACCTTGATGAAACGCTCATCTACGCGCGTCAAGGCCCACTCTACGTACGCCCTGGCATCGAGACGCTGATGCGCTTCCTCGCCGACCACTGCGAGACAATCGTATGGACATCCAGCAAGCACCGCTACGCAGACGCCGTCGTGGCGCAGATCGACACGTGCGGCGCCGTCTGCCACACAGTGTACCGACACCGCCGCTGGTTTAACGGCACATCGGCGACCAAGGAACTGCGCCTGCTCGGCCGGGACCTGGAGACGACGATCATCGTGGAGAACACCCCAGACTGCTGCCGCGGCTACGAGAGAAACGCGGTGCTCGTCGAGGACTACGAGGGTGGCGAGCTGGCAGATCACACGCTCCACACGCTCCTAGCTCTGCTACGGGACCTCGTCGAGCGCCATGAAAAGGAGGGAATCACTGTGCCCGAGTACATCGCCACGACGCCGCGCCTTGCGCAGCAGAATGTCTTGACGGACAAGGGCACCGCGATGCAGGCGTACTGCCTTCTCGGTGCCGAGGATGAATGTGCTGCGCCGTACTCGACGGTGTCAAAATACCCGCGCATCAACCGCGACCACTTGGCCAGTGCCTTTCCTCGCCCTGCGCAACAGCCGTCACGTATCCGACCAGCGGGCTCACTGGGCATCAGGCGCAAGCACGCCTGCCAACAACGAGTGGTGTACTAGAGGGACCCCAAGCCTCACGACTACCCGTCGCTTACTCACAAGTGCAGAAAGGGAGTGATGAAGCACTAAACGCCAGCAGTTACGCTTGCCGTCTTTGAGCGCGTGCTGCTGAGTGTGCCTCCGGCTACCGCTGCTGCTCTTCGTGTACCTCATCAACGTTTTCATGCACTCGCTCTCTTTCTTTTGCACTGCGAACCCCAGCGTCCCTCTCCCTCTCCTTGTCGCCGTTTCCTCGCGGCTGACTTCTTTCGGAAGTCGCGAGGTTGCGCTGCGCACTGTTTCATGATTGTGTCTTGCGCGTTGTACGCGTGCATGCTTGTTCCTTCGTGCTTCCGTTTCGCTGCATTGGTGCCTTTCTCGTTGTCTTTTCGCTTTGATTGTCTTCAGTTTTCGTTTTTTTTTCCGTTTACGTCTCTCCACTTCCGCCTTGCTCATCCCCTCGTCTCCGCCTTCCGAGATTATGGAAGATCAGTGCATCCGTTAGTGCCCTTTTTGCCGTTCGCTTCAACAAGAAGCACCAGAGAAAAAAAGTAGAATCTTCGGCTTTGTTTTTCTTTCCGTGGGATGCGTCCCCGTCTCCCCACAATGGTGCCCTTGCAACGACTCCTCGCTGTCGGTCTGTTGTCCGGCACACACGCTTAGCGATGCAGACGGAGTTGGCGGATTCATCAGAGTGGGCGGGTGCACTGGCGCATGGTCTTTCACTTTTTTTTGAGCCTTGAAGTCGTGCGGTTCGTGATTGCTGATTTGGTTTCCGCGTGTGGAGGCAAGAGTGGTACCGCAAACAAACGAGCTTTGACGATCTCCACGCGCCCTCCTTTCACTTTTCTTGTATTTTTTGTTCGTTGCGAGACTTCACTTTTCTGCATGCTGTGTCGATCGTGGGTGTGCTTGTGCACCAAAACAGGGCATGCGGCGGCTCTCGCAAGTCTAGTGCGGCACCGCGCGGCTTTTGGAGTAACAGGAAGCGGCGGCGACGCAGAGTGGACTGTAGTTAACCCACGAAGGCAATTATCAAGAACGAGACACTGAGCTCCGGCGCTAAACAGCTTGAGGCTCTTTCTTTTTCGTGTGTTTGTGTGTAACAAGAATAGGGATGGGATGGCTCGACTTGTCCGACGTGCGCGAGGTCGGCGCAGAGGGTTGACGGCCACTTCCATACCTCTTCCTAGGTTTAGCAAGTTTTGTTTACTGTTTTCTTTCTTTTTTTGTTGGCTTGTTTTGATGTCTTTGCTTTCCACAGAAAAGGCTCGGGTAGAGTGCGCCTGTGTACTTGGGAGTGTCTGGATGGAGAAGGTGCGTCCGCTGTGAAGAAACAAATGACCCAGCGAGTGTACTGCCCTCTCGTTTCAGTGTTCACTAGGTCACACGAGAGCACAACCCCTCTTTCCTCTTCCTCCCTTCTCTTCTGCTTCTTAGTGCCACATAGTTTCACCTATGTTCCACCGAGGTCGTCAATGGAAAATCACAAAGGGGAGAAAAAAATGAAGTGCTTCCTGTTTTTGTCTCATGCCGTTTTTTTTTGTGTGTGTTCTTTGTTTCTTCTCTTTCCCCTCTTCCTTTGCGTGCATGCTTGGTCGTGCATTGGCTCGTGTGCGAGATGTGCCGTGTGACACGTGTGGGTCTCTCCCCTCCTCCGCACCCCACCACTGATCAACGTACGCGTGCACTTTCTCTGTTCTGTTCATAGCTTCTCTCTTCGTGCTTTTTTTTCTCATTTTCCTGATTGTGTGCACGAGTTTGCGTGAGTTTTATGTTATGTGCCTCTTTCACGTCTCTCTTTGCTTTTTCCTTTCTCTGTTCAATGTGTGGTGCATTTCGTTTCCTACCTCGGTGGCGAGCACGCCCCTCGGGAACACACATCCAAGCAGCAACAACCGCGAAGACAGCGACAGCCCGCTCATCTGTGCTTGCTCTCGCTACCGCGGAAACGACCTAAAGGCGTCACACACAACACACACACACACACGCACACGCACACGCACACACCGTAGTAGGAACATCACAGAAAAGACACGAAAGCAACACACATGTAGAGAAAAGAGAGAGAGAAGGGGGATTGGGAAGGCTCTGTGCAGTGCTTACTGGTGCTGCGGAGGCGACTACCCAATCGTCGTACAGCGCACCGCTTTCAATCAAATGCCTTTTTTTTGGTGTGCTAAGTGTGGGATTATGACGTGTCGTTTTTCATATCGGTCTTCTCCGTCTGTGTTTTTTGTTATTCAATGCTTGTCTCCGTGTTCCATTCTCCCTCCGACCATCGTGTGTGTCTCTCTTCTCCTCTCTGTCAACTTGTTCCTTTGGTTGCTGCTTTCGTAGTCCGCGCCGGCTGAAGGCATGTTCTGTATATGCGTGTGTGTTGTGCGGTGTTTCTTTCAGTTTATCTGAAGAGTTAGGTCGACGTCAACTCAGAGATGTACTAATAACATAAAGAAAACAGGAACCACAGTCACCTTCCAAGCGAAGCACACACACACACACACACACACGCCACTAAAACCACTACACCACCGTCTTTTCCCTTCCCTTTCTTTTTTTTTTCCATCTCTGCATGATTCTCTTTTTGTTCATCGTTTTGTTTCAGATATCTTTCCCAGATGATGGTAGAAATGGTAATCCTCTTTTCTTTTTTATTGGTACGGTCTGTGAAGTGTTGTCCTTAGCTGACGTCATGTGCTTGTGCACCTCTTCCTCCTCCTCCTCTCTCCGTCGTCCTTTCCTCGCGCTCTTCTCGCCTACATATATACATCTATATATATATATATATATATATATATATATATATATCGCGCAGTGATTTTTATTTTGTTTCGATTTCATCTCCCTTTTTTGTTTCCCTCTTTGTATGTGTTGTCGGTTCCTTAGTTGTCTAATGTGCCATTACGAGTTTACTGCACGTCTTCGTCTCTGTCTGAGTGCTTGTGCTTGACAGTGTGGGACTTACGTCTTGTGTGTGTCTTCGTGTCTTTGTATTGTTTTTTTGTTGTTGTCGCTTTCGCTCGATGTCTTAACTTGAACATTGCTGAGGTAAGGAGGAGAAAGCTCAGTGTGTACATCCGGTGGCTGTTACACAGGTGAGCAGATGGTAGAGTGAGTCGGGGTCACAGGTTTCGCTGATTGCATGGTTTTGCGTTGAACCTTTCAATCTCGTCTCCGCCACTCAACTTCCGAAGGTGTGCGCACGAAACGATGAGGAAAGATACCCAAACTGGAAACAACATCGTTCTATTCTCTCTAAGAGAGTGCGCTCTTTATTGTTCCCTGCTTGCTGCGTGAGTGTGCCTTCACATTTACCTTTGTACGATCCAGGCCATCGTGGTGCATTTTTGTAGTAGATCTCAAACCTCCAACTTCCTCTCTTTCTCTTTTCTTGCTCTTACGTGTATTATCGCTTCACGCTATCTTGTTTGTTTTTTATTTTTGCCTTCTTTTTAGTGGGTTTCTTTCGTTGTGTTTTTTCAACCTTTACAGGCTTCCATATGTGCCACCGAGGAGAACACAGCGTAACGCTCTAGCGTCACGGCGTGGCTGCAGTTGTCCAATCGATCCGGAAACGAACGAACAAATAGGAGCAGAAGGGGGAGACGTGCGAGAGAAATGTGGATGTGCTTAGCTGAGCAAGGGACAGCGTGAAAGGAGATGTGCAACGAAACGGCAAAGAAAGAAAAGGCCACGCGTGATCTCTTCCTCACGTGTAGCTGTCTTCGTCGTGGCTATGCACTGGGGGCCTATACCGCCTTCGCCTGCCAGCATCGTGGCACAGTATCTTCCCCGTTGCACCACAGCTATGCCGTCTTCTCTCCCTTTCTTTCAACCTTTCTCGACCCAGCTACCCCGCGAGTGTGAAGCACGGGATTTACGGTAGCAGTCGGAGGGTGTTTGTGACAGATGCCATTCAACCCTGTAACTTATGCCTTTTCATCTGTGAGCATGTAGGTGTGGCATTCTCTCTTCCTTGAGCAGGCGGTGCCTGCGTTTGGTGTCCGTTAGTGGCGCCAACTTGGCTTATTCGCGCGCGCTTAACCTCCAGCCTTCTCGCCTCCTTTGACTTGTGCTCTCTTCCCCTCTCTGCCTTCAGTTTGAACTCGCGTTGCGTTTCGACTCCGAAAACGGTCCAGCGTGTGCTTCACGGCCACCACAGCCTTCTCCCTCTCTCTCGCTCTCCCTACCTCTCCTTGCGTTGCTGCTGCGTGTGTAAGGACGAGAGACCACGCTACAAAAACGAAAATTTCGAATATATGGGCATCTTCTTCTCTTTTTTGTTGCTATTTTCGTTGCCGACTCACGTGCTTGTCTTTTTTTTTGTTCGCCTTTCATTTTTGTAAGTTGCATTTGAAGGTAACGGAGTACGCGCCGCCAACCAGCTCGCACCTCCAGTGCACGACTGCTTTTCTTCCTTCCTCTGATGTTGTTATGTGACTCCATTGCCCTTCTTTCGTTTTGTTCTTCTTTGACTGTACGTGTCTCTTGTGTGTGCAGCCGTAAGTGTGAGCTTGTCTGTGCGCTGGCGCATGTTCACGAACACAGGATGCAGACATGTTCGTGCTCTTCGTTTCCGTCCATTCTCTCTATGCCTTCATGCGCGCATGCAGCCCTTGACGAGATAGGGAGAGTGATGGCGTGAGAGAGTTGGAATCAGTGCAGCCGTGAGTAGAAGATGTGTGCACGGAATAACTTCCTTGGAGGGGTGGTGGTGGTGGTGGTGGTGCGATGCGAATGTCATCATTCTCTCCACCGCCCTCTTCCTCTTTCATGGCTGTGCGTACCGTCTGTGGGGGTGGGGTGGGGCCGGTGACGACGACGACGACCAGTAGACGCGTAGGATTTCAACGCAGAAACAGAGCTCAAGCTGGGTGCACAGCAAGTCATACGCCATTTGCAGGGAAAACGCACGTGAAGAGCTCTGGCTTCTTGAATCCGGCAAAGCCCCTCTTTTTATGTGACCGCTCCCCTTCAATCTCGGCTTCATTTGTGTTTTTGGACCCATCAGCGTGTTTTTCTTCGTTTCCCTTTCACCCCTTTTCGTTCTCCCCTGCTCGTGCTCGTGCTAGTCTGTCTTCCGCCCTGCCCAATCCGTAGTGTGACAACTTTCTCTATTTTTTCTTTCTTTTTAATTTTTTTTTACGTTTCTAGCGTTCACCGCTCTCGCGTTTTTGGTCTGTACTGTCGCGGAAAGGGCTTCTTTCCTCGCCTCTCACACCTCTTTCTCGATCCCACCTCCACCTACCTTTTTCCTCCTCCTCTTGAGGTCTAGCTCACAGATCCGCGCTCAGACGCCTCTCGGTCGTTGACAGCAAAAGTCCAGTTCGAAAGGGGCTCCTGCGCAGTGCACGCGCTGACTTCACACTTGCTTCTTCGCCTGCCTTTCTTGGTCTTCGCTTCGCCAAAGGTCGCACGGAGTGCTCATGGTCACGATCTTTCCGCCAGCCATCACACACACACACACACACACGTGAGCATTACTCGTCTTCTTCGCTCTCTTCTATACCCCAGCGCACCTTTACCTCTCGTCACAGGCGAGTTTCATCACTCATCGGCCTTTTTTTCCCTTTCGCTCCCCCAAAGCGCCTCGACGTGTTATTGGTACTCGTGTGTGTCTCACGGTCTAGCAGGGATAGGTGGTGGGCTCTCGTCCCTGGGCAACGCTGTTGGTGGTGGGGAGAAAGACTTGTTTTCCACACCATTCGCTCTTCTCTTTTCCTTTACGCTTGCTTTTGGTCTCCGTCGTCGGTTCTGTTTTTTTTTTTTCTCTTCGCACCTGCTTTGACTTCTCAGAGCCGATGTGGGACTTGTCACGTGCTCCGGTGGTGGCCTGTGGAGGTGGTGACCGCCGCGGATAGCCGAGCTTTTGCCCAGGTACAGAGCCCTGAAATGCTCTTCCGTATCTTACCCATTTCTTGCCTTCTTGCTGTACTAGTTTTTTTTTTTTGCTCTCCTTTTGTGTGTCTCGTCGTTCGTGATGGAAGAGTGCGTGGCTGCCGCACCTATACGAGGATGAAGCAAGCATACACCGGTGAATCCTCGTGTGGTGCGCGACCGCATTTTGTTTTTGTTTTGCCTCTCTCACTTATTTTTCTCCACGGACGCTTGCCTTCTTTTCAGTAGAAAGAGAAGAGGGAAACAGTGGACGGGCTTGACTTAGCGTTGCATGCACACGTGTGCACGGACGATTGTCGTACTTTTCTTTCGTCTTCATAGATTCGTGTACTCTTTCAGCATACCGCCTCTCTTTCTTTGTTGTCGTCTCCCGTTTATCGCCTCTCTCTACTGACGTTGCTGCTTCTCAAGTATCTTCTTTCCTTTCTTCTCTTGCGAGGCTTTTTGTTTTCGAGGTACTCCGTCTGTGTGGTTGTGCGGGTCTCCTTGTGTTTTGGCATTGTTGTTGTCCGTGTTTGTGTTTGCGATGTCGCACGCGTGTACTTGTGCGCCACCCATCGGTTAGTGCGCCTTTCTTCATTCACCCCTCACCTTCGTCTTTTTCCCCTTTTCTCCTTCTATTCAGCCGGCGGCCTCGCAGTGTTTTGTGTTCAATGGTGTCTCGCTTGTGGCTGATTTGTGTTCTCTTGTCTCTATTCTGTGGATCTTCTGTTTTTTTTTTTTTTCCGTGCACCTGCTGCTCTGGTGCAGGTGGTGGATGTGGTGGAACGCCTTTGTTTATGGCGTTTAGTCCTTGTTTTTCTGAGAACAAGCCGTTACGGCGCTCTGCCTCGTTTCCAGACGACGTGCAAGTTTCTCCAATCGTGTGCTCCTTCTGTGCGCCCTTCAGATTCACCGTTTCCTTTTTTTTTCACGCTCTCCCGTGGTTGACCTGCTTTTTCACCTTTCCGTTTCACACGCACTTGAGCAGCATGTCGCGTGCCTTTTGTGTGGTGTGTGGTGGCGCAGTGGACTGGGGACTTCTCTTGTTTGGGATGGTGGTGGCTGAGCTCTTTTCGCCATCCCGTCGGTTCGCTGTCAACACCACGATCTGCCACGTCTGCTGCTTAGCGCTTGGATTTTCTTTCGTTTCGTTCGCTTCACAATCCCTTCCTCTCTCCTTCCTGTTGCTTGCTCAGCCATGTCTTCGCCGTTCTCTTCCTACTCCCAGGCATCTCCTTGCATCACGCTGCTGCGAACGTGTCTCGGAAGATTCGTTCGCGCAGCCGCGAGAGCCGATGGAGCACCGAGCGAAAAGGGAGTCAACTATCGACTGTGGTGCCGTCGTCGTTTTTTTTGTTTTTTCGCGTTTATGCCGGCTTTACGGGCTCTTCTTTTTTTTTTTGGTTGTTGCTTTCCCGTCACGGTGGCGCGTTGGCTCTCACTCACTCACTCACTCTCTCTGTGTGTGTTCCACGTGTGTGTGTGTTCCACGTGTGTGGGCATGTTCTCCTTTTTTGATGATGATGATGATGATGTGGTGCTTGGCGCGTGCTGAACGGACTTGGGCGTTGCGCTTTCCTTTAGCCGTTTTGGGTTTCCCGTTTCTCTTGTTTTTTGTTAGTTTTTTTTTTTTCCGCTCTGTGGTAGAGCTGCCGCACACACCTCGCCCCCTCTCCCACCCCTCGGGCAAACGAAACGAAAAAGGGCAGCGTGGCTAGTGGAAAGAATAACACAGCGCTCGGGAGGACGTCGCTGGGGTAAGCGAAGAGATAGCGACGACGAGACAGGGCATTTGGAGGTGAGGTCGGTGTTTAGCAGTGATGAATCTAGTTGCCGCTGCTCTCATCTCCAAGCACGTCCCCCTTTCCCCTTTCCGGAGACTTACTTCACCGTACTACCGCTCGTGTGCTCGTTTTCTTCTGCCGCGGACAAGGTGACCGCAAACCGACTGACGATACGCATGCAAAGACGACGGATTGTTGCCCGGCCTGCCTTCACTCTATTCACCCTCTTCTTTTTTTGTTTGTTATTCCCGTTATGCGTTGGTGTTTCTCCCTGCCTCTTTCCCAACGTACAATTTTCCTTTTTTGCTGCTTTGTGGGTCAGCGCCCTTCCCGACGCCGTTTCTTCTCCTCTTGGCTTGTTTCGTATCGTCTTGTTGGTGTGGCTGCAATGATTCAAGTACGCGGGGGGTGCACACACAGACACACATATCTAGGTGCGCCTATGTTTGCGTGTGTCTGCGGCTCTCTCTCTCTCTGTGTTTGCGTGCTGGCCCACCATTCTCAAGCCGGACTCCATCCCACAATACACGGCCATCGGGCTCACTCACGGTGACGTCGTCTTCTGCTGGCATGTTCGTACACTTGCCTGTATCTCTGTGCTGGTCAAACGCACATTATGGCGAGGTGTGACGCAAAGAAGGAAGAGTGTGTAATGGCACTTGCCGCGCGGCCGCCATGATGCGTCACCCTCGGCTTTCCCTCGGTTCGCCCTGTTTTATTCACTGTTGTTCCGATGGGGGTGAGTGAGCGACTGACTGAGTCGAAGAATGCCGCTGCGCCCGCGCGTGCTCTCGCCTGGCTTCCGAGGGGAAACTGCGTGTGTTCTGTCCGCCACAGACACACACACACACACACACACACTTATGTCTTATCTGAGCGCTTTTTTTTTGCCTTTTAGCTTTCTGCCTTCCCATGTGTATTCGTACTTGTGTGCGCATGTGCGTGCGGGGGACTTTCCGTTGCCATGCACACTCGCTCTTCTTTGCCTTTATATATATGTGTGTTATTGGTGCCCTGGTCTCTCTTTCTCCGCTCTCTCAGTGTCGCTATTACAACCTTACGTGCCTGTGCTGACTCATGGGTGCTCTGCGAGTTTTTCATGCATCCCGAAGGCAAGAGCGAACATCATGTGCGCGAACGTGCACATGCCTTCGCACGCGCATCCGCAAGGGGCCCTTGGAGTAGGTGCTGATCAGAGAAGCATGTGCGCGTGTAGATGCCCCAAATGTACTCTCGATCGTTTTTCCTCCTCAGCTCTTCTCTCTTACCCTTTCGGTTGTCGCCCTCTCCCTCTCCCAAGACGCAACGGCGATGCCGGTGGCGACCCTTTTTTTTTTCCAACGCCTCTTGTTCTTGTTTGTGCTTGTGATTATCGACATGTCTTTTCGTTTTGTTCAGGAACTGGAGTGTTCGACAACGAAAAATGGAAAAAAAACAGGAAATGCAGCAAAACACGCGTGATGCCCTATGAATGCTCGCTGCTCCCCTCTATCGACGCGTTATCCTCTCGTGTACTCTCCGCCGTGCCGTTCCGCGTGTATCTACGTTAGTGTTTTGTATGCAAAACAGTCGTGCGGTATCGGACACTGCTGAGTAGTGGCCAAACGGGCGGCACGTGATAGTGGGCATGACCGTGAGAGGGGGCACGGCCTCACCTTTGTGCCGCATCAGTCCTATCTCTCCTTCTCCCTCAGGGGCTGCTCTCCCCGCCGCTTTGATCGCATCTCATCCGTCTCGCGTTCTCTTCCCCCCCCCCCGTTTTCTCCCATGTTTCTGCATCAACGTCGTCTATGGAGCATGGCTGGTGCGAGCAAAGGGAACACCACGAGTCGACACAGCATCACATTGCCGTGACTCGCCCGCTGCGGCTGACACCTCCCACAGATCCCTTTTTCTTTTTGTTTTGTTTTGTTGCCGCTCTTCAGGCGGCTTTCCACACTCGCGTCCGTGTGATACAAAGCAGCACGGTTGCTACCGAAAGCGACACGCTGGGCTAACGATCGCTGCGCACCGCGAGGAGGCGTCCGAAGCGAAATATTGGTTTCCTGCTCACTTGCCTTTTGTTCAAGGCCTGTTCACGGAACCGTCGAAGGCGACGTGCGCGTGCCCTTCGTCCCCCTTTCCCCTCCCCCGCTCAATCATAGGAACGCACGCGATGGAGAATTTTCTCCGCAAGGCGCGCGAGAGAATTCAGCGCAAATTGGAAGAAACAAAGACGGGATCCAAGTACTTTGCGCAGACGCGCCGCGGCGAAACAGCGGAGCTGCAAAATGACCTTAACGGCACCGACAGCTATCGCAAAAAGGCCGCGGTGAAGCGCATCATCGCCAACATGACGATGGGGCGCGACGTGAGCTACCTCTTTGTCGACGTCGTGAAGTTAGCTCCATCGACCGATCTGGAGCTCAAGAAGCTGGTCTATTTGTACGTGCTCAGCACGGCACGGCTGCAGCCGGAGAAGGCGTTGCTAGCCGTCAACACGTTCCTGCAAGATACCACGAACAGTTCCCCCGTTGTGCGGGCGCTTGCGGTGCGGACGATGATGTGCATCCGGGTGTCCTCGGTACTCGAATACACGCTGGAGCCTCTGCGCCGCGCCGTGGCAGATCCGGACCCGTACGTGCGCAAGACTGCCGCCATGGGACTCGGCAAGCTGTTTCACGATGACATGAACCTCTTTTACCAGCAGGACTTCAAGAAGGACCTTGTGGAGCTGCTTAACGACAACAACCCAATCGTCGCATCCAACGCAGCAGCAATCGTGTGCGAGGTGAACGACTACGGCAGCGAGAAGATCGAGAGTAGCAACGAATGGGTGAATCGACTCGTCTACCACCTGCCAGAGTGCAACGAATGGGGGCAAGAGTACATTCTTGACCTACTGGCGGCCCAGCGTCCTAGCGACAAGGAGAGCGCCGAGACTCTGCTGACGCGCGTCCTGCCCCGCATGAGCCACCAGAACCCGGCGGTGGTGATGGGGGCGATCAAGGTAGTTGCCAACTTGGCGAGTCGGTGCTCGCAGGAGCTGATTGAGCGCTGCACTGTGCGCGTCAACACCGCCCTCCTAACGCTGGCGAAGCGCGATGCTGAAACGCAGTACATTGTCTGCAAGAACATTCACGCATTGCTGGTCATCTTTCCGAATCTGCTGCGCACCAACCTCGACGCCTTCTATGTGCGCTACAGCGACCCGCCGTTCGTTAAGCTGGAGAAGCTGCGCCTCTTGTTGAAGCTTGCCACGCCGTCCGTGGCGCCAGACATCATCGAGGAGTTCGCCGAGTACGCCTCGGGGGTGGACATGGTGTTTGTGGTCGAGGTGGTGCGTGCCATCGCCTCGCTCGCCATCAAGGTAGATACCATGGCGCCTGACTGCGCAAACCTTCTCATGCAGCTAGTGGATCGGCGGCCAGAGCTGCTGCCTCACGTGGTGACAGCCGCGAAGGATATTGTGCGCAAGTGTCCAGAGCTACTCATGCTGGATGCGTTGGTGACCGACTACGGCGCTGACGAGGTCGTAGAGGAGGAGGCGAAGGTGTCCTTGCTGTGGATGCTGGGCGAGTACTGCGACTTCATCGAAAACGGCAAGGACATTATTCAGCGCTTTATCGACACCATCATGGAACAAGAGCAGCGTGTGCAGCTCGCGATTTTGAGCGCGGCAGTGAAGATGTTTCTACGAAACCCACAGACGATGGAGCCGCAGCTGAATCGTGTGCTGGAAACCGTGACGACGCACAGCGACGACGCCGATGTGCGTGACCGCGCCTTTGCGTACTGGCGTCTGCTCTCCAAGGGCATCACTGTAGACCAGATGAAAAAGGTGGTTCATGGGCAGATGGTGCCTGTGAACGTTGACCACACCTTCAGCGATGCCATGACCATGGCAGACCTAAAGAAGTCCCTCAACACTGCCGCCATCGTGTTCGCCCGCCCGTCCCAGTCGTTTCTCCCTCCCTACGGGCTGGCCGACGTGGAACTGGACGAGGAGGACACAGAGGACGACGATGCGGTGGAGCTGCCAGCGACACCGTCGATGGGCACCAAGGATGTGCCACCGGCGCCTGATGCTGCGCCGGCAGGGTACGATATATTCGAGTCCTCGGGCGATGGGACCGGGGCGCTTCACCCGGTGGCGAGCGGCAGCAACAGCGCTCAGCATGCAGATCCTTTTGGTGACCTGTTCAGCGCCTCGCCTTCCACCGTCGGCGCCTGCTCGTCAGCCTTTCAGGCCGTGTCAGGGTCACAGGCGCCAGCATCACCGCCACACGCAGCGAGTGCCATCGAGGACCTGTTCGGAAACGGTATGGGAAGTGGAAGCCAAACAGCGCCAGTGCCAATCTCTGCCGCACCGCAGTCCGCCGGTAGAGACACGCAGCTGAACGATCTCTTTTCCTAAGCAGAACACGTGCAAAAGTGTGTTGCGAAGGGAAATCGTTCGCTATCAACGCAGAGTGGAGGGGAATATGTGCCGGGTGAAGTGGATATGTTGTATCCTTGGTGTACTGTGTGCTTGCGCGCGTTTCGCGCCTTCGAGCCCTTCTCCTTCTCTTCCCATCCTTACCACTCCCTCTGTCGTCCTCGCCCTGCCCGAGATCTAACAGACACTGCTTTTCACCCGACCTCCCCTCCGACACTCTGCCTTGCTCAGCTCCCCTCCCCCCTCCCCCCTCCCCCCTCCTTTTCTATTAGGATGCAGATAGTGCGTTGGCTGTGGCCGCCGTCGTTTTGTTCTTCGCTTTCCTCTTTTATCTTTTTGTTTCTCGTTCTGTACTCCATGGCCCCGTGTGTGCTTATCGGTTGCGCTTCTTCTTGTCCGTTTGACGGCTGTGACATGCCCTGATGACGGGGGACACCTCGGTGCGCGGCATCTCAGGGTCCAGTGCCTCATCTGCGGGCCAGCCCCGCAGCCCGCGTCCCCCTCCCCCCTTTATGTCCCTGCGAATGCACAGCCGCACGCGGTGGTGACAGGCTCAAAAGTGTACCCCACGACGTGGGCGGATGTGGGAGCGATTCAGCGGTACCGATGTGTCGGCCTCGAGGTCGTGGATGGCGCTGCGTCGGAGCGAGCTGCGGCGGTGAGCACGCCTGTGCCGTGCCTAGGATAGAAGGCAAGCGTGCCCGCGTGGCTCGCACGTACCTCCTTCGGCCGCCTCACTGCCCACTGGTGTGTGATGGGAGCCTGAGCTGCCCCCCAGACAGTGTGTGTGTGTGAGAGAGAGAGAGGTGCGCCAGGTGGCGACCAGCACAGTGGGAGCGACGCGTGAGGCGACCTGGAAGGTGGGTGGGTGGGGTTGCGGCTGAGGCGGAGACCGTGCTCGGGTGGCCGAGTCGGCGCAGGGTGCTGTGGCGCCCGCGTGTCTAGCGCTGCTCGGCACCACTCGGTGGGCCTGTGGCAGGGCGGCTGTAGCGTGGAGTGGAACTCGTGTTCTGTTTCGGAACCACAAAAAAGCTGTGAGAAAAAAGGACTTTGGCATGCACGTGTGCATGCAGCATGGCGGTGGACGGCTACATGGTCATTCTTAGCTTCTTTCGGCGGAAGGGTGCGTCAGGCTGGTGAGGGAGCCGGAGGTGATGAGCGCTCTGTTGCTTCGTAAGCAACAGAAGCAGCATGCTATCGAAAAAAAAAAATCTGCGTGACATGAACAGTCCCCTCTCCCCCAGTGTTTGCCCTTTCCCCACGCAAAAGGAGAGGAGGAGCGTACTGAAGACGAGTTCAAATGACGGTCTGCCATCGATGCGCCGACGGGTACTCTACGGGACGCGGTCGCATGCCGCTTGGTTGGACATGTGGGTGCGTCATGCACGCCCGCTCCCTCTGTGGGAGGTGCTTACGGTCGGCAGTTTGCCAATGCGATAAGGTTAACGGCTTCTCCTCACGTTCGGCTTGCCTTTGGCATCGCGTTCGTTGTCTCGCCTCTCCCACCCTCTGCTTCACCCTTTTCGGTTGTCCCGCTTCATCTGCTTTTCCCTTGTGAAACGCTTCTCGCGTCTCGGCCCTGCATCAGCGCAGCGAACGAAGCTTCACGTTTGTATCGTGGTCGTTTCTGCAGCACTGAGTCGCCCTCTGTTCCTACGCTTCCTGCCACGGCCCCTCCCTCGCTACGTCGCTGTGAGTGTTCGCCTTGTCGATTGCCCTTGTACAAGCGATAAAAACATAATGTTCCGCCGTCTCTCCGTGTGCGTGCCGTTTGCCACGACGGCGCGCTTCTACACCCCGTCAGAGGAGCTGAAGAAGCTCTACGCTAGCGACTTCGAGCGCGCGCAGTTCCCCGCCAATATCGTCCCCAGCGACTCTGTCACGTTCGCCAAGTTTCTGTACAAGGCGGTGGAGCCGAAGGGCAGCTTTGATACCATTCTGAAAGACTTCCAGACCATCGCTGCCGCCATCCCGAAACTGCCTGTCTTCTGGCAGCGTACCGTGGTGGTGAGTGAGGTGAGCGAGTTCAAGTCGCTCTCCGCCCCGACGACCTTCACGCTCGAGTGGATGCAGAGCAACGGCATGCTAGACCTGCTCCCGGATGTCGCGGAGGTGTACGAGACCTACGTCAACGCCAAGATGAAGCGCGTGACGGCCAAGATCTACGTCGCCGCTGGTAAGGAGCAGGACCGGGCCCTGGTGGACAAGGCAAAGAAAGTTGCGGAGCAGGTTGTGAAGGACAACCAGCAATTCGCCGGCTACACGCTGGTGCCGAAGGTGTTGGTGGATCGCTCCATCGTGGAGGGTTTTGCCGTGGATGTGCAAGGAACGTACGTTAACGAGGCCGTCGGCCGCAAGAAGGAGACGCAGGCGTCGGGCGAGGTCGATTACACCACCATCCCGCCTCCGCGTTTGTCCAAGACGACCTGGGAGGACAACATCGAGACAGAGGTGCTGCGCAAATACCTCGACAGCCTTTCCCTCTACGATGCCGAGGAGCTCAAGAGCGGTGTTTAAGTGCAGCATGCCTTTCCGTGGATTTGTCTCGGGGTTTGATGCCCTCCCCGCATCCTCCCGCAGTAACGCGCATGGCGACCACGGGGCGAGTCGACAGCTGTGTATGGAGGCACGTCTGGGTGCGCGTACTTCTCTTTTGTTCGTTTGGGCGCTCGTAGCTCCTTTGCTTGCTTGCCGCAGGCGCAGCAAGTCCCTTTTACCCGTCGACGCACCCCGACGCACGCGCCGCTCCTTGTTCTTGATGGCATCTGCGGCCGCGGCAGGTGAAGTAGGCGGTGTCAGGTCGAGAGGGAGGGGCGGGGGGGGGAGAGAGTGGAAGGAATTCTGTTGCCAATCGAGCGTGTCTCTGTCGCTGTTGACATCGCTGCTTCTGTTCTCCGTCACCCCAATCCCGATACCCCCGCTCCCGTTAGCACGCCACAACACGCGTGCCTTCTTGTCACCGTCTAAGAAGGATATCGGGTTTCTCTCTTAGGTCTTGGTTGTTTATATATTTTCTTCTCTCTAGTAGGTACACCTCGTAGTAACGCATGTTTACCAATCTTTCTCAGAGCAGAGGCGCTGTGCGACAGGGCGCTACCACGGCGTGTTGGTATCGCGCACCTCCTCGTCATCTTTGTAGTGCATCTCTCCTCGCATACGTCCTGGCCATCACCCGGTGTGGCTGCCCGCAGGTTGCGCGTCGCACCCCACTCGGCACCACGCGTTGGTACGGACGCCTGCGGGACGCGCTTCATTCGCTGCCCCTGCCCATGCCAAAGGGATATGGCGCCAGAACGCGCCTGAGCTGCGGTTTTCTGTGGAAACTTTCCCTTAGTCATGCCGCAGGTGTCTAGGTGTGCATGAAGGCGTTTTCCAGAGGCGTCCCTTTGTGGGTGGTATTGCCGCTGCCATCACCTAGTTGTCTTCTCTGCGTTCTTGCTCCGCCTCTCTGACGTCGCCCTTCTGTTTCCTCCCTCCCGCCCTCGCCACCACCTGCGGTATGATGCCGACACACACGCACACGCACACGTGCGTGCATGTATGCGAGATCCCACATCACCGCAGGAGTTCTGTTTCTCAGCTACCATTCTGTTTGCTTCCTGCATCCTGGGTCTGTTAAAAGTCCCTCGTTTTCTTTTAGCTGCCCTGCCTCTCTCTCTTTCGCTGGTCGTGCTTGTGGCCTCGTTGTCGACCTCTCCGCCAGGAGATTCCGCACACAAGGCAGAGCCCAGACATGAAGTCCCTCTACCCAGTGGTCCGCCGTGCGGCTACGACCTACCAGCTGCACGGCCGCACAATCCCGGAGCCGTACGACTACCTCGAGGACCCATGTCATGCCGAGACGAAGGAGTTCGTGCGGCAGCAAAACGAGGCATTCGAGGCGTACATGAAGTCCTCCAACGAGGTCCGAGACAAGATAGTGGAGCGAGTGACGGCGATGCTCAACTACGCGCGCACAAGTAACCCGAGTCTGCACGCTGGCAAGTACTACTATCAATACAACACCGGTCTGCAAAACCAGAGCGTCATCATGCAGGCGACGTCTCTCAAGGACGACAATCCGACTGTCTTTCTCGACCCAAACACTCTTAGTGCCGACGGCACCACTGCTCTCAAGGCGCACGCTTGGAGCGAGAACGAGGAGTTCTTTGCCTACAGCCTCAGCGACAAGGGAAGCGATTGGCAGTACATCCAGGTACTCAACGCGGAGACAGGGGAACAACTTCCGGACAAGCTGAACTGGGCGAAGTTTTCGGGCATCTCGTGGTGGAAAAACGACGGCTTCTTCTACCAGCGCTATCCCGAGCTCAGCGAGGACGCCGACAAGGGCGCCGAGACGGACTCGGCGCAGAATCAGTACGTGTGCTTCCACAAGGTCGGGACCGCGCAGTCGGAGGATTTGCTCATTCTGCAGGTGCCCGAGCATCCCCAGTGGATCTTGGCGGCCGAGGTGACGGATGACCACGAGTACCTCGTCATCTGCGTCATGAACGGGTGTGAACCGAACAACCTTATTTGGATCGCGAAGCTGCCGACCACCTACGAGGAGTTGCAGAAGCCGCTGGAGTTCAAGAAGGTGGTGAACACATTCGTCGGCCAGTACAGCTACGTCGGCAACGAGGGTAAGATGTTTTACATGACGAGCACCAAGGATGCTTCGCGCAAAAAGATCATTTCCATTAACCTGGAAACGACCGAGGAAAAGGATGTCGTCGCTGAGAAGGAGTCAGTGCTGAACCGTGCTGCCCTTGTGAAAGACACGCTGATCATGGTGTATCTTGAGGACGTCAAGGACGTGATGTACTACCGCAAGCTGCACGGGGAGACGGAGATGAAGAAATTGGACCTGCCGCTCGGCACCATCACGTCCTTATTTGCTGACTATAAGAAGGACTTTGTCTCCTTCAAGGTCTCCTCGTTCATGTTGCCAGGTCGCTCCTATGTCATGGACATCAACAACCCGCAGGGCTCGCTGACGGTCTACAAGGACGACGTAGTGGACGGCCTCAACGTCGAAGACTATGTCACTGTGCAACACTTTTACCAATCTGCTGATGGCACGAAGATTCCGATGTTTATTGTGCACAAGAAGGGGTCCTTGTCCACCAAATCACCGGTCATGCTGTACGGCTACGGTGGTTTTGGCGTTTCGCTGACCCCCAGCTTTAGCCCGTCGCGCATCGTCTTTCTACAGCACCTCGGCGGCGTTCTCGCCATTCCGAACATTCGCGGCGGCAACGAGTACGGCCAGTCGTGGCACGACGCCGGGCGCCTTACGAAGAAGCAAAACTGTTTCACCGATTTCGTCTCCGCCGCCAAATATCTCCACAGCAACAAAATTGGCTCCCCTGCCACAACGGCCATCATGGGCGGCTCCAACGGCGGCCTCCTCGTCGCCGCCTGCGCTAATCAAGCCCCTGACGAGTTCTCGTGCGTCGTGTGCCAAGTGGGCGTCCTTGACATGTTCAAGTTTCACAAGTTCACCATCGGCCATGCTTGGATCTCCGACTACGGCAACCCGGATGAGGAGGAGGACTTCAGGGTATTGGAGAAGTACAGCCCCATCCACAATGTGCGCGCCGGCGTCAAGTACCCGGCCATCCTCGTGGTGACCGGCGACCATGATGATCGTGTGGTACCGCTGCATTCGCTCAAGTACGTCGCCACGCTGCAGCACGCGAACCCGGAGCTGGGTGGTCCGTTCCTGGCGCGTGTGGAGGTGGCTGCCGGTCACGGCTTCGGCAAGCCCACGAGCAAGATCATCACCGAGACGTCCGACATGTACGCCTTCATGGCGAAGAACATTGGTGCAACGTGGCATGACTGATATCGATTTTTTATTCGTTTTCCGCATTCTTCACCATGTGCCCGTAGTCCACCACGAACAAATCCGCTGATAGAAGCGTCCACAACGACACTTCACCTGCCTTCTGCTGCACCACGACCACATCCTCGTTGTGTTGGACGAGCCGTCCCTGCTGTCAAATCGGACCATGCGCCTTGCGGGCACTTCGTGTCCGTCCTCGTGCCATCTTTCGCGTACGTGCTGCGTGATCGGCGCCAGACGCACCCGTGTGCACTGCACGTCTTGACGCACGCGGGCCGCGTGCAGGGTCCAGCTCGAGGGTGGAGGCGGTGGGCAGCTGTCGTGCGTGGAGCAGCGGGGTGGTGGTCTGGGCACATGCCGGGCGAGCTCAGGGGGGAGGTTTGGCCAGCCTCAGGCCAGGCTCCCTCTGAGAGACCCTGCACACCCTGCCTGTGTGCCAGGCCTCGCGCTGAGGGGCCTCGAGCCGCGGCATCCTGCAATGTGGTGCGGCTGGCATGTGCGCCTCATCAGCCCACCTGGTCGGATGAAGGAGGTGCCGCACAGTGCGCGCACGTGCACCGTGGTGTTCCTCGGTGTGGACGTCCTCGCGCCTTTCTCGCTCATCACTCGCGCTCTCCTGACGACCGCGTGCCTCGGGCAGATGCGGCACACCACCTGGCAGCGGCGCTTGGCATGCGCGCGTGTGCATAGTGCTTGTGTGTGTTTTTTTTTTTTCACCATGTGGCCTGATGTCGATATCAGAGACTCGCCAAGTAGCATATCTGTTGAACTGATGACGCGATTCGTAGTGGGCTGGTACACTGGTGGTCATGGCCGCAAGTCTCTTCGGCACAACACCAGCTCTGACCAGCCCACCGGCGCCAAGGTCCCGCAGCTGTGCCCGAGAGCATGTTGTGCAGGCGCTTGAACTCCCCACAGAGTGTGGATACCGGACCCGGCCACCACGGTGGTGGCTGGTCATCGTCTGGGCTGAGGGGTGAATTGGGGAAAAGAGAAGCAGCACGCTTGGGCACACAGAGTTTCTGTTCAATGCCTGAAATATGCACGAGGCGTCTACTGCAGCACGCGGTGCCTTGCGCGCGGCGGCAGCGCGTGGATGACGCTCTCTCACTGCACAGTCCCTCCTATCTACCCTTTTCTCGTGCAATTCCCTCTTCTTCCTCTCTGCGTCTTTCCTGCCCTTCCCTTCCTGCGCGTGTGCACACATATAATGCATGTGTGCGTGTGTGTGTCGAATAAACCGACGGTGAGGTGTGCACCACCCCAGCGAAAACGGGGCACCGACTCCTCTTGCCACCGCTCCCTCTCTCCAGCCTATCGTTTCCGTTGACGGCAACGGCCAGTATCGGGTGAGCTTCGCCTCGTCCCTTTTCTGAAGTGCACCGGCGCTTGCTCAGTGCCGCTGCACGCACAGACGTGTGCGTGCACGACCTCTGATTTGCCGTCACCCTTCCTCTGCTTTCCATCACTGCACTTCTTTTTTTTCACTTCACCGTCGGTGTGCTCTTCTGTTGTTCTCAGTCAATTCGACCCTGATGACGGGGGACACCTCGGTGCGCGGCATCTCAGGGACCAGTGCCTCATCTGCGGGCCAGCCCCGCAGCCCGCGTCCCCCTCCCCCCTTTACGTCCCTGCGAATGCACAGCCGCACGCGGTGGTGACAGGCTCAAAAGTGTACCCCACGACGTGGGCGGATGTGGGAGCGATTCAGCGGTACCGATGTGTCGGCCTTGAGGTCGTGGATGGCGCTGCGTCGGAGCGAGCTGCGGCGGTGAGCACGCCTGTGCCGTGCCTAGAATAGAAGGCAAGCGTGTCCGCGTGGCTCGCACGTACCTCCTTCGGCCGCCTCGCTGCCCACTGGTGTGTGATGGGAGCCTGAGCTGCCCCCCAGACAGTGTGTGTGTGAGAGAGAGAGGTGCGCCAGGTGGCGACCAGCACAGTGGGAGCGACGCGTGAGGCGACCTGGAAGGTGGGTGGGTGGGGTTGCGGCTGAGGCAGAGACCGTGCTCGGGTGGCCGAGTCGGCGCAGGGTGCTGTGGCGCCCGCGTGTCTAGCGCTGCTCGGCACCACTCGATGGGTTGTAGAAAAGCATGTCGAGATGAGCTGAACTCATACTTGGTGGAGGATTTGGCGGGCTGGGGAATAGCAAAAACTTAGCGAAGTTTACCTCGAGGCGTGCGCTTCCGTATTGCAAGCGAATGCTTGTTTTCCCAGCCTTCAAGGATGACATCGAGCTCACTGTGAGAGATGTTCGTAAATATGCGTGCCTGCCAGAACGTATCTGTGTGTTTTTCTTAGAAATGTGCGGCAGACACGTTGGGGAAGTGCACAGCAGAGCTGCATCAAAGCAAGATATGCAGCCCCAGTCGTCCATGTCAGTTGTTCCAATCGGCTAGCAGCACGACACTTGTCTCACGGCGTTGAGTCGTCTGGCGCGCGCATCCCCTGCCGTCTCGCTTTGTGCGCCTTTCTACCGTCCGTGCCCGAAGGCTGGCGTCCTAGGTGACGCAACGGCCTCTCTCTGGATGTCTTGCAATGGTGTTGTTGGGTAGATGATAACGGAACGGGTGCGAGGGTGTCGGCAGGCCGCATCGGTTTCGTCCTCTCTTTCTCTCCATCTACTCGGAAGCTGGCCCTCGTCCTCTTCTGTAGGTGTCCGTTTCGCGACGCTCAACAACCCGTGCGCTCACACAGACCCCCCATCCCCCACAGAGTGACAGAGGCGCCGCAATCATGGCATCCGACCCCTGCACTTCTTCCTCGCCGTCGTTGGCCGCGCACTTCCCGGAGCGGACGGGTGGCCCGGCGCGGAGGCCGCAGACCCCTGCGGATGCCACTTGGACGCTTCACGGCCTCCTCCTGACCGACCTCTGGGAGGAGCCGCTGCACACGTGCAGCCGCACGCGCGATCGCCTCGGCTACATCGACTTTGGCATGGTGATACCGCCCATCCGTGCCTTCCTGTACTCCATGCTTATACCCTACGCCTGCTACCCGATTGCGCTGGTGCACCTTTATGGGTTTTACCGCTGCACTCGGACAATGGTATTCCCCAAGTACTACAAGCGGCACCGGTACTCTGATCGCGTCATGTACGGTGTTCAGAAGCGCGTGTACGACACGCGGCAGAAACGTATTTTGGAGTCGCAAATCGATGACGTTCAGGAGATTCAGCATGCGCTGGAGGTGGTGGGTGCAGCACGTAACCAGTTCGTGGATGACCCGCACCGCCAGGGCACGGCCTACTTCGTAGTAGAGCAAAAAATCATGAAGGCGGAGGCCATCTTTACCGGCGAGAACTGGGCCTGGGCCTTTATCTCGGACACCTGTCGCTACGTCACTCCAATGCTTTTTGCGTACCTGTTCCACCCGTCATGCAAGCGCTTGACAGTGGACTTTCGGCTGTGGAGGCAGGGCCGTCTACACTGGCGGCAGGCGCGCCACCCCGTTCTCAATTTCTTCAAGACGTACAACGAGTACAATCAGGCGATGCGGCGCATCAACATTACGAAGCCTGCGCCGAAGGGTGCCCAGCCGTGGAGTCGCAATCTCTGAGCTAGCTGCTGAGGCATGGGCTGCTTCTTCGTCGTCATGTCACGGTGCATCTTGCAGGCATCCCGCTACTGGTTTGTTTTCTCTTTATCGCCCGTCCGCCTGTTCTCGAAAAAATGCATGTAGCCCCTTCGAGCGTGCTTATGGCGCTCATGTGCAGTGTGACGGCACGCGTGCACGCGTGCGCACATGCATGTGCAGGTGTTGTCTTCGTTTGTGCATTTGTGGACCATGTAAAGACGTGTGCGCGCGTCTGCAGATGTACGGAGGCGGGAGCCAACGAAAGAAGGAGGACGAAAACCAAGCAGAGGTTTGTCGGGCCCTGTCGACTACATCAGACGCAAACACGCGCGCGCACACCAACACAGTTCACGTCTGACCTGCGGCCATCATGAAGGGGGATCGCGCCACACGTGCGACCCTGTTGCACAGGTTCTCATCTTCTCCATTCGTGCGTACCTGTTCCCTCTTTTCTCTCCCCCCCAATGCGCGCACCCCTCCTTTCTCTTACTTTGCTTTTCCACCCCGCGTGTCCTGTCGCCGAACTCTCATCATAATTGTTCCGCACCGGCCACCATCGTCGCTGCGCTGTGCCGTTGCGGCTGCGCTTCTCCTCTTGGCTTTGCACTGCTTACTGGAGGGAAGAAAACGCTGTACTTGTGTGTCTGTGGCCACCGCTCTCTCCACCCTCGCAGCCGCACCCACACCCAGCCTACGCGCACGTACTTTCAAGGGTGGTGGTGGTGGGGGGACGCCCTTTGCATATGAGCGTCGAGGACGACTATCGCGCCTCTATCGCGCAGGCACGCGAGGAGGATCGCAACAGCCGTGGGTGCCGTCGCAAGCTGCGCAACGAATACCAAGATGACCTCCTCAAAACCCGCATCGTGCATGCCCGCAATTGCTTTCTGAGAGACGTTCGCTTCCACAGCGCTCGCCGTTCCACCGCGGAGGAGAGCTTGATGCTCACGCTTCGAAGCACTGCAGCCTGCTGGTCGAAGGTGTGCGAGCGGTCCATTACCCGCCAGCTCGATATCGAGTCTGCCAAGAAGCAGAAACAGTTGCGCGACATCGCCTTCCTTGAACGCACACATCAGCGAGAGGTGTATGTGCAGCGCAGCGTGGAGGAGACTGATCAGGCACGATGGGGGGACTTCAACGCGCGGCACGCCGCTCAGCTGCTCGCCGACCGAAACGCTGCGGTGCAGGCGACATTGGAAGACATGATGGAACGCACTGCGCAGTGCTTGAGTGAACTGGGGGAGAACCACCTCAGCCACGCAGGCACAACGCTGCTCGCAGCGTTTTCGGTGGAGGCGACGCTGCGGCGGCTGAGCTCGGTCGATGGCGTCGCTGTTTCAGCCGTGCGGGAGGCGTTTCACCACATCTTCCACGGCAGTCCGTATGCCCAATCGAGCCCCGCATTTCTTGCCCTGCTAGCGTTCTGTTACGGGCAGCAGCAACCCAAGCCACCGCTGGCGCAGGTGCATTGTCTGTGCTCGGTGCCCATCTTGGTAGTAGATGGCCCCAAGTACAGCGGCAAGAGCCTCTTGGCCAACTTTTTGAAGTCGAAATACCGCCTCCTGTGCATCTCCGACGAGACGCTGGTGCAGCGCGCCCTGCACGCCGCCTCTTCAGACGCGATGGCGAAAGAGGAGGAAGGCGCCGATGACTGGGCTGAACTCGGCCGCTGCCTGCAAGTGACGCTTTTGGACGGCGGCGCCGTGAGCGTGCAGCTCATGATGGACCTCCTGTGTCTGCAGCTGACGGAGCTGCGAAACGCACGTGAGGCTTTGCCGTATGACGCCGTTCTACTCGAGGGTGTTGTCCGCTCCGTCGACGCGTACAAGATGCTGGCGCAGCGACTCAGCAATCCGCTGCTGCACCCGTACCTCAAGGTTGCGCAGCGATGGGGTCTGTCAACGACTGCTCTAGTCGGTGGCGGCGACGGCGGCAGCAGCGCGGCAGACGAGGCGACGGCAGGGGTTCTTCCCCCCCTTTTGCGTCTGCCCGATCATCCCTCTTCGGAGTACGACACGCCCGCGAAGCCGGAGCCAAAGGCGCGGCCCCTCAAGAAGGTGGATCTCGCCGCCCTTCCTCCGGCGGAGCTACCAGAGGTGGAGGACACGGAGGCCGCCCAGGAGGCGGAGCGCGCGTTCGTGGCGCGGGCTGAACGTGAGCTTGCGTCCCTCCCTACGGTGCTCTCCGGGGTGCTGCACATCAGCTGTGCCCCGGAGGAGGTGTTCCACCGCTTTGCAGGGCTGCGCACGGACTGCGAGACAGGCGCGAGATACCACCTCACCTACAATCCACCGCCCCAAGAGCGGCTGCCCTACATGCTGCCGCTGTGCCGCCTCGATACGTCGTCGGTGGAGCTGCATGAAGCTGTCTTTCACCACATGGAAGGGTGGGGAGCCACACGCCGATGGCTGGCGCAGCAGTCAGAGGGCCCCACCTTTGCCCGCGTCTACGAACTGGCGGGCGACGGCCCAGCCGCCGAGGTGCAAAAGGAGGCGCTGGAGGCGGTGGATCAAATCATCTCCCACTTTCGCATCAGCCGACAGCTGCTCCACGAGCGCGACGCCTCCGCTGCTCGGCTGAGCGAGTTGGAGGCGACGTGGCAGTCGCAGAAGGCTGCCCGAGAGGCGGAGCGGCTGCGGCTCGTCGAGCTCTACACCGAGAAAGGCGCCCCCATCCCGCCAGCCCTCCACGCCACCGTGGCGAAGACGTCCGGCTCGTCGGCGACCACGCTGAGCGCTGCTGCAGCAAGCATCATCTTCAAGGCTCTGACAAACTTCACGGACCTCTACGAGGGCTCCTACGCCGGCACCTGGAGCAGCATGACGCACCTGGTGCAGCTCTTTCTCCGCTACCACACGAGCGTAGAGTCGCAAATGGCTTTATACTGGAAGCGGCCGGACGACAAGCAGGCCATCCTGCACCGCTTCCAGCGGTGCTTCGACTCGCTGCCGGCCTCCATGCGTGTACTGCCAGCCTGCAAGGCGGAGCTGCACCTCTCCCTAGACGCGCTGGACGAGGCACTGCACAGGTGCATTGCCTTGCGCGACGGCGAGGCGAGGGGGCTGCTGGACACCTTGACCAGCGCGGCAAGCTTCATGGGGGGCTGGCAGACCCTTGTGTGTCAGGCATTCACCCGCCTCTTACAGGCCGAGGCGGACCGATACTTCTTCGCGATGCACATTTTCTCCTTCTTTCTCGGCGCTGTCATAGGAGAGCCTCTGGGGTTCGATGATGTCGAGGTGGACGTGCCGCTGACGTCGATGAACACCCCAGACCGGCTAACACCATCGACCAGCGTCGCCGGGGATGCTTCGCCGTCGGTTTCGCCGGGCGGAAAATCAACCAAGGAGAAGCGAGTGACGTCAACAAAGAAGTCGCACAAGGTAGCCGACGAGCCGAATGAGAAAATCGCTGAGGACCAGCTTGCGGAGGTGGCGCAGGGGGTGCTGAACGGCTTCTCCTCTATCACGGATAAGCTGAAGGCCGTCGTGGATGTGCAGGGGAAGGCGCCAAAGCGCGCCGCCAGTGGCGGCGGCAGCATCGCGGGCAACAGCCCTGCCGCACCCACCTCCATCTTTGCCATCGCCGCCGCCAAGTGTTACGGCTTCATGGAAGCAGAAAGGGTCGCCGCCACCTCGCGGGTGGCGGCGATTCACTCTTGTGGGCGGATGTTGCTGAAGGAGGCGGAGGCGCACGCAAAGAAGATGCGCATGCGAATGGAGGCGAGCCTCTTAGACGTGATGGCAGGAGAGGCCGCCGCTGCAAACACGGCCGTGTACGTTTTGCGTGAGTGTGTGGAGGCGGAGAAGAAGAGCCCCGCGATGCACCTGGGCTGCACCACCTTTGCTGTCCTCGGAGAGAGGCCTTCGCCTGCTTCACAGACCGCCGGTGGCGCCGCCGAAGCGCTAGACTGCGCGTCGCCAACGCCAACGAAGATCGGCTCCACAAGTGAGGAGCGCCGCAGCTTCCTCACAGACGTGCCGCTTTTTGCCCAACTGACAAAACCGCAGTTCATGGTGCACCCCGGGCGGACGGCGGCGCGACTCCTCGAGCTCGCCCAGCAGTTTCGCTGCGTCGCGCCCGACTACCAGCTGAGCAACTTCGACTTTCTGCTTCTCGTAGAGGACGACGACTACGCCGAGGCTGCGGTTATCGGTCTGGACGCGGCGCACATGACACGGAAGACTCGCGAGGAGCTCTTTAGCACCTTCGATCCACAGCGCACCGGTTTTGTAGACTGGCGTGATGTCATTGTGCACTTACTTTTCTGGGTCACACCGGGCACAGCGGCGAGGACGCCGACATCCGCCGCGGCGCAGCGAGGCATTCGCGAGATTTCGCTGCAGGACCTGCTGAAGACGCGTGCTGCCCTCGGGGTTTGCGGGCTCACCGAGGAGCAGTTCTTCGAAAAGTCGCTCTTCTTGGACCACTGTCTCGACGAAGCGCTTGTGGAGGCCCACATGCGCATTTTGTGGTGCACGTTCCACGACGCCGCCAACCAGATTCTTCAACCGCACATACTGCTCGGCTTCTTGTGTGCCGACCCGCAGCCGATCCGTGGCGCCCAAAAGGCTTTCCATGTTCTCTCCGCACCCGGTGCAGAGGGGCGCGTCTCCTTGGATGAGATGGACGCTCTGTGCCACCTCAAGGCGACGAATGCGCGTCTGATGGACCAGCCAGACCCGTGTAGCAAAATGAATCTGCGGCTTCTCTTCGGCACCGCAGCGACGTGCTCCTTCGAGGAGGTCTGCGCCTCACCAATGGGGCGCAAAATGCTGAACCATGCGGACCTCTTCCGCCGCCGGCAATTCTTCAAGCGCAAGTAGCGGATCACCACCGCCGTTGGTGCGCATGTAAGTGCACGGAAGCATCGACCCTTTTTGTTCCGCCCTATCCCTGCGGTTGCTGTGCGTTGTGACACGCAGTGCGAGCAACAGCGACGAGAGAACAGTGAGAGCCCGAAACGGCAATGCTGGACAATGTGTTCAACCAGCATGCCGTTGTCGCCGGTGGCTTTGGCACGCGCCTCTCCGCGCGCCGACCCCTTGGCCCTCGTACTGAGTCAAGCACGTGGGGAGAACACCATCTACACGCACGCAGAGTTTGTGACGCTCTTTGCTGTGGATGTTCTTCCCTCCTACCCTCTTCCCGCTTTCTCGGCCTCTTCAAGATATGCCGTGCTCTCTTCGGAGGTGTGTGCCACTCTCCACCACGGCCACTCATCATCCCCATCGTGGTAGCCCCACCCCCTTCCCCGCACCCGCGCCCGCACCACCCTTCTCCTTTCCTCGGCACCGTCAACGCAAGCGCTTTTGGCGTTGCCTGGTCTCCTTTCTGTTCGTACTCCTCTCATGTACAGTAGTTCTCACGACGGGTCGAATGACCGCGGCTCGTCAGGAGGAGCGATGGGCTGTTACGCGCGTGGGCCGATAGTCCGGTTTCGATGTCGATGTTACTCAAACAACAAACGAACAAAACACATGTGAGCGAACTCAGCAGCGCAAAAGGGAAGCATAGGCGTCGTCGATCAGTGATGCTGCGGTGAAAGAAACGGGTGCCGTCTCTCTCTCTCTCTCTCTTGATCCCGCTTATGCACTCTCGCTTTTTTTTGTGGCCACGCCCAAAGGTGGGCTGCTGGCGTCCGATGCAGCGCGTGGCGGCCCTGCGCGGCTGCGGTTACACGTTGTCGACAGCATGCAAGCTAGAAACCGTTTGACTGCTGTGATGCCATCTCCCTTCCCTACAATTTCTAAACTTCTCCTTGTATCGCCTTCCGCACCTCCGCTTTCACATGCATCGTCGTGGCGTACCGGAGGTGCGGCTGCTCCATCGGTGGCGCTCATTTATGCGCCGCTGATTTCCGCGCGAACTTCACACGCCACCTGACGTTGAAGCAGTCCTTATCCTCTTTCTCTTCATCTGCCCTTGTCGTCTCTCATCCGGCGCACCGAGTCGCTGCCCGTGCGTGTGTGCCCATGCTGCTCCTCCGCGTGTACTAGGTGCCCCGCGCATCGCTGTCTAACAAGACACTTTGCACAGCTGTGATGGCGCGTCGTTGGTCTCGATGGCGGCCACGTCGGCGACCCCGCCGTCTCACGGTGACCTTTCCAAAGACTACCTGTTTATCCTCTGTCGTTTCGTGGGAGGCACCGTAGGCGGCGCGATGCAGGCAGGCTCCAGCCACCCTTTCGACACGATCAAGTCCCGCGTACAGAACGGCATCTTCCCCTCCATTTCCTCCTGCGTGTGGCACACGTGGAAGGACGAGGGCGTCCGTGGCTTCTTCCGCGGCGTCACACCCCGACTCCTTTTCTGCAGCTTTCAAAACGCTGTGCTCTTCAGCCTCAACCAGACAATGAACAGTCTAATGGCAGTGCCGGAGCAGGACCCACACACTCCGCCGTCGCTGTGGCGCACCGCCGTCTCGGCCCAGCTCACCACACCTCTTTATGTGCGGACTGTGGCGCCTGTGGCGAAAGTGAAGGTTCAGTTGCAGATGCTCGGCCAGGGCGGCAAGGAGTCTTCCACGGTGGCTGTGCCAGCTTCGTGCTTGCTTCACATCATTCGAGTGGAGGGCTACCGAGGCATCTTCGGCTACACCCCGACACTGATGTCTCATCTCATTGGCCTGCCGTTTTACTTTACGGGATGCTAGACTGCGCGCACCATGCTGCTCGACACACCGCTCGCCTCGACGGCAGCCGGTCGCGAGGTGGTGGTGCCGATGCTGAGCGGTATGGTAGCCGGCATGTGCTTCTGGACGAGCAGCTACCCGTGCGACTTTGCCAAAACCCGCGTGCAGGCCTCCAAGACGAAGGTGTCCATTTCCGACATCATCCGCACAACCTACGCGGCCGATGGGGTGAGCGGCTTCTACAGGGGCTACACAGCATGTCCCTCTACGTTCCCTCTCAGCGAACGCCTCGGTGTGGTTGGGCATGGAGCTGACCACCACCTTCATCATCGGGCGCGGCTATTAGACAGACATAGTTCAGGTATGCCTCTAGGGGTGCGTGGTGCTCTGTATGCGCGTGCATGCACCAGCGCTGTGTCCCACAGTACAGCGGGTAGGGGTGAGGACACGGTGGGCGAGACACTGCAGAACAAGAGGAAGGGGATCGAAAAAGAGTGTGGCAAGTGAGCGCGAATCGATGGGTGAAGCTACACCTCTGCTGTCGGTGAAGGCACGCCCGACCAAACACGTACCATGTGCAAAAGTTGCTCTCTCACCATCCCCTTTTCTAATTCGGTCCCCGCGTCAGCGCCAGCGCCACTCCCTCTCCCCCTTCACCCCCTGACCCCACCGCTCACCCCGTATCGTTCCCCCAACACCTTGACCACGCCTCTGAATTGCGTGTCGCAACCCCCTGTCGCTCTAAACCCTTCTTTCAGTTCTTCTTTCCCTCCTTTTTGCCACTCACTCACACCAGTGGACCCGTGTGCGTGCCTGTGGACGTGTGTTTCTTTCAGGGCCCCTTCCGCTTGACACGCCCGCGCCTCTCAGAAGCGTGCGGACTCAGGAGAGCGTGAAATGCCCCTGCTGCCACAAACTCATGGCGGCGTCCCACCTGCCGCGGCGCACGCGGGCCAGCCCCGCAGCCCGCGTCCCCCTCCCCCCTTTACGTCCCTGCGAATGCACAGCCGCACGCGGTGGTGACAGGCTCAAAAGTGTACCCCACGACGTGGGCGGATGTGGGAGCGATTCAGCGGTACCGATGTGTCGGCCTTGAGGTCGTGGATGGCGCTGCGTCGGAGCGAGCTGCGGCGGTGAGCACGCCTGTGCCGTGCCTAGAATAGAAGGCAAGCGTGTCCGCGTGGCTCGCACGTACCTCCTTCGGCCGCCTCACTGCCCACTGGTGTGTGATGGGAGCCTGAGCTGCCCCCCAGACAGTGTGTGTGTGTGAGAGAGAGAGAGAGGTGCGCCAGATGGCGACCAGCACAGTGGGAGCGACGCGTGAGGCGACCTGGAAGGTGGGTGGGTGGGGTTGCGGCTGAGGCAGAGACCGTGCTCGGGTGGCCGAGTCGGCGCAGGGTGCTGTGGCGTGGAGTGGAACTCGTGTCGCGTGCCAGAGCAGGGACGCGCTGAAATGACGAAAGCCATTTTTTATTATCCACGCGTTCTTTTTTTTTGTTTTTGTTTTTGCGGCTCCTTTTGTTCCTATCGAGGAGGCACGAGTGTGCGCCGCCCACGTCGGCCCTGCTCTGCCGATGAGGGAGACTGTTTTGTTATTCTTTCCTGGTGCATGTGTTACGACTTTCAGTGAGGCTAATCCGCGCGCCACGGCGGGAAGCGGCGAGGCGGAAGCAAATACGAATAGAAGAGGCGTTGGTGGTAGTTCTGTCGTTCAGTGGCGTCGTCGGCTCAACACGGCGCGGCGTAGGCAAGAGGGAGCGACGCCTAAGAGTAGCCTCATTTGGCAAGAATGGCCTTTCAGCGACCGTGTGGTGGAAGGGTTGCTTCATCCAAGAGGAGAGCAAGTGCGTCCCTTTCTACCTGCCTCCACCCCCCTCCCTCCTTCGCTAATGCTGGCGCTGCGTGAGCGATAGCGCGGAATTTCTGTGTAGCGCAAATTGCACACGTGGCTCCCTGTCTATTCGTGGCGGCTGCACACTGGCGCACACATTGAAGAGAAAAGCCCACAGATCATCTCGACAGACTCTCTCATAGAGGTGCACACGGAACAGACAGTGCGGCGCCGTTTTTTTTTTTCTACGATCCTCTGTTGCTCAAACTCTAACGGTTCTTTAACCCTTTCCGGGCACCTCTGCGCTCGTGAGAGTTCGCTGCATCAGCCATGCTGTGGGTGGACCGGTATCGACCAAAGACTCTCAAGGATGTAGAACTATACCCGGAGCTCAAGGAGGTGCTGACCCGCCTTTCCAAGGCGCAAGATCTTCCGCACCTCCTCTTCTACGGTCCGTCTGGCAGCGGTAAGAAGACGCGCGCCATGGCCATGCTGCATGAGATCTACGGCCCCAGCGTTTTTTCGGTACGTCTGGAGCACAAGAGCGTGCAGGTGTCTGACAGCAAGGTCGTGGACATCGCTACCCTCAGCTCACCTCATCACATCGACATCAACCCGTCCGACGCCGGCAACTATGATCGCGCCATCGTCATGCAGATGATTCGCGAGATCGCGCAGACGGTGCCTCTGCACTCCACTTCCGGCAACCGAAAGAACGTGCCATATAAGGTGGTGGTGCTTAACGAAGTGGATAAGATGAGCCGCACTGCCCAACATGCGCTTCGTCGAACAATGGAGAAGTACATGAACACCTGCCGCCTTTTCCTCCTCTGCAACTCAACCTCACGCCTAATCCCGCCGCTGCGGTCCCGCTGCCTGGGCATCCGCGTCGCCTCGCACTCGAAGGACAATCTGAAGCTGGCCGTGCAGCGCGTGTGCGAGGGCGAGGGCCGACCTCTTCCGTCGGTGGCGTTCTTGAATTCACTAGCGCTGCGCTCCGACGGCAACCTGCGCCGCGGGCTGCTGATGCTGGAGGCATCCGCTCTGGCGAAGGTGGATTGGAGCGGCAACGGTGCCGCTATACCGCAGGCGGACTGGAAGTTGTTTCTGGACGAAATATCGCACGACATTGTGGCGGAGCAGACGCCGAAGAGGCTGCACGAGGTGCGCCTCAAGTTCTACGATCTTCTCGCCCAGTGTATCTCGGGTGAGACCATCCTAAAGACGCTGGTGGATAGCTTGCTTGCCGCTGTGGCGCCGGCCCTCCAGCGCCCGCTGATCGAGCTCGCCGCTAAATACGACCACAACATGAAGCTTGGAACGAAGCCGATTTTGCATCTCGAGGCATTCGTAGCAGCTGTCATGAAGCTCATCAAGCAACAGTAGCGGAGATGAAGCTGGTATCGTGTGATGCATAGAACTACTAAAAGGAAATGCCGAGGCCGACAGTTTAAGGGTGATGCTGGGCTACACGATGGGCATAGAGAAGAGGTGGCGCCGGGAAGCACTCCCCCTTCAAAAAAAGAGAAGAAACGAGAACAGCACAACAACAGCGAAGACGCACTCTCTGGTAGGCGATAGTGCCACCACAGCGAGAGAGCCCGTGGGACAGAAGCGCTTGATGTTGCGCTGCAGCACCATCCCTCGACCACAGATGACGCTGCACGGTTTCTTTGTGTACGATTTTGCGTACGTGTGTGCGTGCGATGGTAGGCGCTGAGGCCGACTTTCCATCTCAGCAGCAGCAGCATGTGCCGCGGTTCGTGAGCACTACTCATCTTTTCTCCTCCTTACCTTTCCACGGGTCTCACGTCTGTTCTGTTGCCTCTCTCTCTGCGGCTGCATGCTCCTCTTGCCCGCCTGTGTCTTTTGGATGCGTGTGGCACTGTGCAGGTGACGGCGCACGGAGAGGTCAGAATCTCCTCTGTGTGTGTGTGCAACCCGATCTGATCTCGCACCTCTTTCTAGAGGCCTTTGTGCCATAAGGAGAGTACGACCGCCGTTGGAGTTATACCTCACCGTTGTCCTGTTTTCCTGAAACAACTGGCAGGATGCTCTTCCGGGTCACAGCTCCGAGTTGTATGATGTTTCGGCCCACGCTGCCCAGCATGATGATCTTCCGTCCGACGAGCGTGAGCTTTGTTGCGCATTGGTTCTGCGGTCACAAGTTCCGTCATCGGTTCATGCGCGACAAGCGCTTCCACCCCTCGCACCAGGCCGCCTGTGACGCTCGCAATCGCTTCAGCAAGCGACGACACTTCAAGACAAACCGATGGAACTACACACAGGCGTACAAGGACATGCCGTAGCGTCTCTGCTGCGAAGGGGGGTCGCTTGCACGCGCGTGAACAGAGCGTCTTGGAGAGAACAAAAGCTCGAATAGGGCGTGCGCGCGTTGGTTTCTGTCTGTGTGTGGGTGTGGGGGGGGGGCGCCTTGGGTGCACACGTGGCGTTCTTCTGCACTGCTGCAGGACATGATTCTGATGTTGCGAAGCGCTCGGGGATGAAGTGGTGGTGGTAGTTGTGATGCTGTTGTCTTGTCCTTCTCTCACATGTGTTCTTTTTTTTTCAGCTTGGCGAGTTGGCGAAGGGGAAAATAAAACGATGCGGCACGGATGCGTAGAATGCGAAGTGCTCGTGCCATCGTCTTCTTCCTTTTTTTTTTTGCGGCTGTTGTATTTCAAAAGCGAAGATGTGACCATGCGGACGGACATGGATGCGTGCGCCTGCGTCGAGAGACTTGAGAGCAATGGGAGGAGGCACACAGACATCATCAGCACGCGGCGTGCGTTCGTCCTTCTCTCTTTTGCGTGTACGCATGCTGCAGACTCAGCGCCATTGCAGGAGGCGCCCCCCTCCCCCTCCCACTTTTATCCTTCGCTGCCTCCCTCCTCTGCCCTCTCTCGCTGAGTGTACGCTTGGCCACACCGCGAACGACCACACAACACCGACAAAAGGAACGGGCACGCACCCGTAGACAAGCGCATTCGAGCCGACGGCGCCTTTGCCGTGCCATCTGCGCTACACCAGCGACCGAAAGGGACCTTGATTGGCAGAAGCGGGCGGCAGGCGAGGGTATGCTTCTCAGAGGGTGTCCTGAGACGCCAGCAAAGAACCTGTTGGAGCTCCGACCCTGCGAAGGCAGTCACTCATCGAGATGTAGAGAAGCTTACACGCTTACGCTCTCGAACACACACTTGTAAGCGCACGGTCATCTATGGCGGATCTTCGTGACGAGCTGGACGCCACGGCGCTCTTCGGCTCCGGGTATGTGTGCATTGTCGGCCCACCGAGCAGTGGCAAGACTACCCTAATCCTGGAGTATCTGGTGGCGCGTGAGCGACAGGCCGTGCACAGTGGCGACGGCGACGCGGCGGCCTTCTGCATGGAGTACGTGAGTGCGCGCAGTGCGCCTCATGAACTGCTGCGGCACTTGACGTATCGCCTGCTTCCCCATGCCCGGCGACGGCGCCTCAGCTACGAGTGCACCCCGTTGGAGTTTAGCGCGTCGCTCGTCGAGTGGGTGGAGGCGCACCCGGGACAGTCGGAGCTACACCTTGTCGTCGACGACGCCGACGCGTTGGAGTACAGCGCAGAAGAGATGAATTTGTGGCTCTCACACTATTTGCGCGCGCCTGCCGAGCAGCGTTGCACTGTTATTTTGTGGTTGATATCGGAGCTGCCGTTGCGCCTGTCTAACTGCTTCCGATACCACTTCATTGCTCGACCGGAGGCGAATAGCATTGTGCAGTGGCTGCATCATCAGTTCGAAGAGGAGCGGCGGCTCTTAGCTGGCCTCGAGTCGGAGGAGGACGACTCCGAACACACGGTGAACGGTGCCCCGATGACGACACTGAGTGCCGATGAAGTGAACCGTGTCGTACTGGATGCGTTCACCTACTACGCGACGCATCAGCCGATGTGCTCTTCCGTTGTGAGCCGCGACGTTCGTCTGCTCGTTCAACGCGTGTACCAGATCCTTCCGCCGCTGTTGCTGGAGGTGGCGGCGACCACATCAGCGGTGCCGGGGGAGTCTGGAGAGGCGGCGGTATCTGCGTCGACCACCGCCGACGCAGTTAAGAAGCTGAATGCACGCCACTTCGCGGCAGCCTGGAGTCAGTATCGGAGCGATGGTGGTGGTGGCACCTCATCGGCGATGGCTGTATCTGGCGCCGCGGCGTCCGCGCAGAACACTCTCGTGATGGCCCTCAAGCGTCTGGGCTATTCGGCGGTCCTCCTCGCCTTCGCCGCCTTCTACGGTGGGGCCGTGCCGAAGCGCCAGCAGCACCAGGTGTTTGGTCGCATAGGGAGTGGTGAGCGCCAGCCGCCCCTGCATGAAGCGAAAGGTCAATCGCACAAAGCCGCCGTTCTCACCGCCTCTGCCCACGTCGTGACGTTACGCCGACTTGGTTTTCTTTACGACGCGATGCTGAGAATGTGTACGCCGCACATCGATCCGCTCGAGTTTACAACGGCGGACGTGGCACTGCAGTACGTGCAGGGCTTCGTCGCGTGGGGTTTGCTCACGCCAGTCGTCTCGCAGCGGCACCGCTCCTACCACTGCTGGATCCCGGTAAGCACTGCCCAGCAGTTGGCGCGTGAGCTCTCACTGAGTCTGTTTGACCTCATCCCCGCCTGACGACTTGGAGTGGTTTGTGTGTTCTGCTGTTTTCTTTCCTTACTTGGCTGCCGCGTTGCCATGCGTGCGGGTACGTCGGCGCCCTGAAAAAGGGAGCAGTTCACATCCCAGATGTTGTATTCGCGCACTGCTGCAACTCTATGGCTCACACGCAGGCTAACGAAAAAGAGGCGTCTTATCATGAGCACTGCTTACTGCAGCCCTTCCCCCCTCCCTTCCTCCGTTCACCAAGCAGTGACTCTCATGGGACACGGAAAATATCCATGCGGCGCATGACCTCGCGCAGTGCTCTCCGTTACCGCTCCTTCTCCCGTTAACCTTCACGACGTCTCCTCGACGGAGCGTTTCCGGCATGCGCCGATGGTTGTGACATTCTGTACTGCGTGTCGCCCCTTTAGGCACATGTGTGGTCGTCCTCATGATGCAACATCTCACGCGACGGCACCGCCTTTTCTCTGGTCTTGTGTCCTTTCATCTCGGCCTCTTTGAGTGTCTTCCGTTGCATGAATGCCGACAGTATTTGAACACTTCGACTACAACGCGGCGCGAGGACAAGTACACACACACACACACACACACAACAAGCAGCAAAAAACGCATATTTTGTGTATTTTCAGTCCCTTCCACACCCCGTAGCGTGTACCTCCTTCTCTGCCTCTGTCCCACCTTTCCTCATCATTACGGCGCTACATCACTTGTCGACGAAACGCATGGGGGAGAAGTGAGCACATTATTTCTCCCATCACTATCTCTGCTGCTTTCTTCCGGGGGGGTTGTTGTGCTTCCGTCATTGCGCTACGCACCACCGGGCACCGACACGTTTTTCTTCACGTGCTGCACAAGAGCCACATACAGCTCACTCTTGTCTCCGTGACTGCGCGAGGGCCACTTTCTTCTTTCGCCTACTCCCTTCCCTTTCCTTTTCTTTTTTTTTTCGCCCTTTGCTTTTATTTTTGTTGAGTCTTCCTCTGTTTTTTTTTTTCGTGGTTGTGCAGGTCTCGCCGCCCATCCGACGAATCGGTGTGTGTGTGCGCGCTCGAATCGCCTCTGTATTCGTCGGAGTTGCTGCAGCCGCAGCATTTTTGCTGAACCGGACACTGCTGGTGGTGGTGGCGCCCACAATCACGAGAGCAGGGGCACCCGTTGCGTGGACGTGTCTTCTTCCTTTCCCTGCGTACTGACGCATTGTTTATGCTCTTTTTTTCGCTGCAGCTGCACTGCTTGGCATTGCCTCACGCATCTTTTCGTGCTTTGTCTGTATTCCGCATACTGCCATCACCACCATGAGCATCCTCTCTGTTCTTCAGCGATGGAAGACGGAGCGGCGCAAGATGTACTACTGGGTCGGCACCTTTTCCTGTGTGGTGGGCCTGCTCCTCTTCATCTACATTATCCTGTCGATGGCCTTGAAGAATCAGAGTGTGGTGCCGACCTTTATCGCCGGCTACTGTGCCATCTTCGCAATGCTGCTGTCGCTTTTTCAAATTCTCGAGCACCTCACCTGCTTCTCTGACCCAGAGTGCCAGACGAAGATTGTGCGCATTCTGTTCATGGTGCCCGTGTTCGCCCTCATCTCCTCGATCAGCCTTGTCGCCCCTGGTGCGGCAGAGTATCTCAACCTTATCCGCGACACGTACGAGAGCTACGTCATCTACGCCTTCTTCCAGCTCATGATGGCTCTGATGGGTGGCATCGACACGGTGTACCGCACTCTCATGATCGAGGACCGCCCGCCGGTGCGGCAGGTCTTTCCTTTCTGCTACCTGGAGCCCATCAAGGTGACCCCGACCTTCGTGCAAAACTGCCGCCTCTGCCTCTTTCAGTTTATGCTGCTGAAGCCGCTTGTCACGATTATTGTTCTCATCCTCACGGCCAAGAACGCGATGGGCTCAAGCATGTTTGACCTTACCAAGGGAAGGTTCTGGACGTACTTGATATACAACATCTCCATCACGGTGGCTTTCACAGCGTTGCTGTACTTTTACATGGGCTTGAAGGACTTGATAGAGGGCCGAAATGTGTTCCTGAAGTTTTTGTGCGTCAAGGCGGTAATCTTCCTTTCCTTTTGGCAGGGCTTGCTCATCCAGTTCATATCAGCCGCAGGTCTGCTGCCCACCTTCTCGTACTGGAAGGCCGAGGACACGCCGGCGGCGCTGCAGGACTTGCTGATTTGCGTAGAGATGATGTTTGTTGCCTTCGCGCACAAGTACTGCTTCGGCAGCGACGAGTACTTCGTCAACGGCGGCGCCGACGGCTGCGTTATTGAGGACACCCCGAACCAAGAAGGCGGGCAGACGCGCAACATTCCGCCCATCCGCTATTCTGTCACCGAGAATCTCAAGTACACACTTCAGCACGAGGATATACTGATGGACGTGAGCGACATCGTGCACAACCGGTAATCAAGTGACGAAGAGGGTGAAAGACAGAAGCCGCATGAGGCAGCGAGGCGGTTCTTTACCCGATCATCTCTGATGGGGCGCGTGTGGATGTACTTGGTGCACTTTCTGCTCTCTTGCATCTCCGTCTCTTGGTCACCATCGCCGCTTCTCGTGTCGTGCGTTAGTGTTGCCCTTCTCCGACTTTTCGCCTTCGCCTCCTTCTTTCGTCGGTGGCGACTTATATGTCGGCCTTGAGGTCGTGGATGGCGCTGCGTCGGAGCGAGCTGCGGCGGTGAGCACGCCTGTGCCGTGCCTAGAATAGAAGGCAAGCGTGCCCGCGTGGCTCGCACGTACCTCCTTCGGCCGCCTCGCTGCCCACTGGTGTGTGATGGGAGCCTGAGCTGCCCCCCAGACAGTGTGTGTGAGAGAGAGAGAGGTGCGCCAGATGGCGACCAGCACAGTGGGAGCGACGCGTGAGGCGACCTGGAAGGTGGGTGGGTGGGGTTGCGGCTGAGGCAGAGACCGTGCTCGGGTGGCCGAGTCGGCGCAGGGTGCTGTGGCGTGGAGTGGAACTCGTGTCACATGCCAGAGCAGGGACGCGCTGAAACGACGAAGCGAATGGCTCGCTTCCTCGTCTCTTTTTTTTTGTTTCGGAGAGAGCAAAGGCCGGACAGCACCCGTCCTCCCACCTCTTCTCCGTCCACTCCCCGCCTTTACTGTTTCTCTGTTTCTTGGCTTTTTCGCTGATAAGCTTTCTTGTGCACGTTTGACTGCGACTTCTGCGTCTCCGTGATCGTCGTGCCATGGACCCTCTTCTCGAACTCTTCTTGTCTGTCACTCCGCTTGCGCTGTTGTGTGGGCATGCCTGTTGTACGTGGGCGAGCGAGCAGAACGCGGCAACCGTTTTTGGTGCTTTCTCTCCCTCCAGCCGAGCACGCTAGCATCGTTGCGGAGTCACAGACATTGCGCCATACTCACGCCGATCCCGGTCCAATCGAGTGCCAAGCACCCATTATCGGGCCGAGACGCTTGCGTCTTCAAAGTGGCACGGATAATCTTACGGTAGCTCATCGAATCCCTCATTTTCGCTTTTGCCGCGCCTACGCGGAACTCTGTTGGCACATGCACAAACACTCTCGATCATCATCTTCTCTTTCCCAATTCTCGCCTCATCGCGCGCAACGGGAATAGACGTGTATGTACAACGCCTGCCTACCGCAGCGCCTCAGTGTCAGCGGTGAGCGCATCGCATAGACGTCTTCTTTTCTCACTTTCGTTGCTTTTCATACTGTCTCCCTAGCCTCTCTCGCGCGCGATGCCGCCCAAGGGTTTCAAGAGCAACGTCTCCCCGGAGGAGGCGATTGCGGCCCGAAAGGAAAAGGTCGAGCTTCTGTCTCAGCAGTGCGCAGCGGTGGAAAAGATGCTGTCTATTTGTACGGACCAGGGCCTCCGCCTCAACGCGGAGATCGCCGAGCTCGAACGCCGCATCGCCGAGACCGAGGTACTGACGGAGCAGGCGAGCCGTGACTTGGATGTGACGGTAAAGATTGTCACAAGCTATGCCACATCGAATCTCGACCAACTCCAGCAGCGTCGCTTGAATATGGAGAAGACGGCGCACGAAGCCGAGGCGGAGAATGAGGCGCTGCGCGCGAAGATAGCGGAGCTGACGGGGCGCAGAGAGGCCGAGATCGAGCAGTGGGAAGCGAGGGTAGAGGAGCAGCAGGCGCTCATGAACCAAAAGGCGTTGGACTTTGGTATGCAGCTGAAGGAGACGTTGGCCAGGAGGTACGCAACGGTGTAGCAAGCCGTACTGGTGATGATGTTTATCAGTATTCCACGAAACCTGAACTGCGCGCGCTTCTTGTGTTCGGTGATTGCTGCCACTCGTTTCTTTTTTTTTTTGGTTGTTGCCCCTCCCCTCCCCTCCCCCGCTCCTCTCGTGCGTATATGCCGGTTCCTATTCCATTGACCCTGTGCATATGTGCGTGGTCATTGGGCAAGGGAAAGCGTCGGTGCACATCGGGTGGTGGCCGTCATGTAAACCCACTCCATCTTGTGTGCTGCTGCTCATGTCTTGGTATGTCCACCATGATATTTGTCCAAGTGTGCCATGTACCATTTCCGTTCTCCCCCACATGTCCACAGCGATGACCATGGTTTCCGTCTATGTCGTCAGCACATGCGTGGGGCCATTACCACCACACTTAGGATGTGGGGGAGTGGCCCAGCCTTGTCTGCCTTACGGCGGGCACTGTGAGAAAAACGGGGCATCGCTTCTCAAGTAGCTGGCCTCATCCTACCCTTTCCTCTTATCAACTTTCAATGCTCCTGGATTGGCGGCCGTACAGTGGTGGTGGTGCTGCACGACTGTGCCGTTCTCTCTCGCTCCTTTCCCTATTTTTCCATTGACACCGATGTGCACCTCCTCCTTTCACCTCCGCCCTTTCGCCGCGCATGGCGCACGACTACACACTAATACACACACACACACACACACAAACACCACTGCATATGACTGCTGGTGACTGTCCACAGCACTAGATCGCCCTCTGCCATCGCCCCGCCTCTTCCCCACTCTACCGCTGTCTTCCTCCCTCCTCCCTTCACCTGCGTTATCCACTGCGCACAAAACAACAGAAGGCAGAGCGTTTCGCTCTCTGGTCGCTCGCCTACGATTTGTGCGCGTCGGCACAGTCACCCGCACAGGTGGCTCTGCCGGTGTCCCTTGTTCCCTGCTCCCCCAGCGCCATTTTCCTCTCTTGTCCCCTTCCACTGCATCGCTTACAAGCAGAGAGGGCGAGAGATCGACTTTTGTTTGGTTGTTGTTGTCCTGTGGCGCTTCGTGTTCTCCACGCCGCGTTTGGGGGACTTCCTCTGCGGCTCTCCCTCACACCTCCTTGTCCACTCGAGCGCCGCCTCCTCACTACATCCCTATCGCCCACTCCATTTCTGCCTTGCCTTCCCGCACGGCATCTCGTTCTGCCTGCCGCACCGCAACCGCCTCGGGTCTGCTACACAGGAGTTGCTCAATGAGCTGGTGGAGCTTCTGGAGTCGGAGGAGTGACTCCAAGGAAGCAGCCACGAGTGACAATGACAACAGGGCGACCAAGACAGCCGAGCCAGCGGAAATGCAATCCTTCACTGCGGCAGAGCTGGCCCAGTTTACCGGCGAGAACGGTACACCAATCTACATGTCTGTGAAAGGCAAGGTCTATGACTGCACTGATGGGGCCGCCTTCTACGGTCCTGGCAACTCGTACGCTGTGTTTGCTGGGAAGGAGGTGTCACGCTGTCTCGGCAAGATGCTGATCAGCGACGAGGAGGCAAATGTGAACTGGGACGACCTCACCCCGGAGCACATGCAAAGCCTTGATGAGTGGGCGGCAAAGTTCGACAGCAAATACCCCGTGATTGGCACCTTTGTCGCGGATGAGGAGTACTATGCACGACAGAAGACGCTCACGTCATAGTCGGAGAAAAGGAACGCTTGAGTGACCCGGAAAAATAAACCCAGACAAAAGCAGGAAGGGGAACACGCAGCGGCAGGCGCGTCCTCAGCAGTGAATGGGCACCCACAGCCTTGGCAGGTTTTCCATCTGCTTTTCTTTGTTATGCTCGCCCGCACGACTGCGCCTTCTCACCCACACACCCACCCACACACACACACACACACAACGAAAAGACAAAACCGTTTTTTTATTTGCTTCGTTTTTCACCGTGTGCCCATCCCACCACTAACAACGGATACGCCGACACAACCGCAGTGCGCCCACCTCTGTCGTACGGCGGCGATGCCCATTGAGCTGGACCCGCAAACACCGTTTGCCATCGTTCAGCCCACTGCAATTCTACGGCAAAATGCACGGTCTACGCCTCGCTTTACGCTCGGAAAGTGCCACAACGCAGCCAAAGCAGAAAAGAAGCAGCCGGGCAGTGGCTTCATTTCTTGAATCGTCAGCTCGATTCGTAGTGAGCTGGTTCCGTCCTGATGATGAACGCATGTTTCATCGGCACGGTGCCGGCCCACCCGTCTCCGCAGACACCGAGAGCCCGAAGCCGCACCCGAGAGCAGGCTGCCGGCGCTTGGCCTCCTCACAAAGAGTGGGCGGTGGACCCTGATGCCACGGTGAGGTGACTCGCACCAGAAGGGCTCACTAAAGTGGGAGCGAAGGGAATCGCGAAGACCCGCTCACACAAAGACAAAAGAAGAAGGCAATGTGTGGGGAGGGGGAGAATATGACGCGGTATTACCTCTTGACCCCAACACCACGGCCGATAACCGTCGCACCCCCTGTGTCTCTTCTCGCTGTACTGCCCCCATTTTCCCTCAAGCGGTCGTCCTTTTCCATCCGCGCACGCCCTTCCCCAGTTCTCGTGGCTCTGCACGCGCACAGGCCTATCGATTTTCCCAACGCGAGTGCCTATCCATCCATGTCACCCTTCCTGTTTTTGTTGTTCGACTCCGTTGAACCCATCAAACTTTCGCTGTTTCGCTTCCCGAGATGGGGCGTCTTCCATTCCATTGCGGCTCTGTCGCCGCCTGCGCACTTTTTGGTTGTGTCCTCTGCCTTTCACGAGTGAAGACACGCGAGCCGACAGGGAGCAAAAAAGAGGAATAGAGGAAGCATACGAAGGCTGTAGATGATGAGCGCAATCACGGACAGGCATGCGCACTCTCCAACCTTGACGCCGCTGCATCTGCTCACAAGTGCGTGGCCACTCCTCATGTACATACCGTGTCAGAGGGTGCGACCATGACTTTGTTCGTGGACCCCACCGCACAACACAACTCTCTTTCCTCTCGCACCTCCTCACCCTCCCTCTCTGGATCTGTTTGTCTCTACTCCCTGCTTCCATATCTTCATGTTTGTGTGGTGTCAACCTTCCCCCTCTCTCTCCACCCCTCTTGGCTTTCTCGATCAAGAGTGGCCATCTGCTGCTGTTGTTTGCTGTGGTCTCTCAGCGCGACAGGGGGGGGGTGGTGGTGGTGCACAATGAAGAAGACAGTCGAGGATCGCTCTTTGGAGTTTCTCATTCGCCGCCGCAATGACGCCGAACTGCCACCGCTGGCGTCTCTGAGCTGCAAACACCTCAAGCAGCACCACTGGCGCGATGCCTTCGATGACGAGCAAGCTGCTCTTCGAGAGCAGTTGTGGGCCGTGAAGACGCAGCTGGACGTGATCCCGGCGGAGACGTACACGGCTACCCGCAATAAACTCTTTCCGCTGGCTGCCAGCGGGGAGCAGCGGAACTTCTCCAACCGCGCAGGACACAAGCTGCTCGAGTCAATGGAGTCCACCGGGGTCTGGATGGAGCTCTCGAAGCTGTTGCGTGGCAAGTCGACGAAGCGGCCGCGCGACTTTGCGTTTGCGGACGTGTGCGGCGGCCCCGGCGCCTTTAGCCAGGCGCTGTTCCAAGCCGGCCGAAAGCGGGGGTGGCGGCACCTGCACGGATACGGCATGACACTCGCTGGCGTGAGCGGACTCGATTGGTACGCTCACCTTCTCAAATCGCCGCAGTTTACCTGCACCTACGGCCTTGATGGCACGGGCGACATCTTCAAATTGAGCAACATTGACTGTCTCGCGTCCATCACGAAGGCTGCTCCGATGTTTCTCGTCGTCGCCGACGGCGGCTTCAACGTCGACTTCTCCGTCACTAACTACCAGGAAACAATTTCATCTCGCATCATGTACGGGCAGTGGCTCGCGGCCCTCAAACTACTACGCAAAGGCGGTTGTTTTGTGCTGAAGCTCTTCGACACGTTTTCACCGCTGTCGCGGGCTGTCTTGTACCTGTCGTGTTGCATGTACCGGCGTGTCCACGTCGCAAAACCGCGCCACAGTCGTGTTGTGAACAGCGAGCGGTACTTGGTCTGTGTCGACTTTCTGGGCTACCCGAGCGAGGGGTGGAGTCGGTACCTTGACAGCTTCTACGAGGTAGGGTTTGTCGACAACGAGCACGTGCCGCAGCTGATTCCTCGAGAGTGGTGCCTGCAGGATGCCGTTTTCATGGCCGACGTGCGTGACATGAACACAGCGGTGGCAACGAACCAAGTGATTGCGCTGCAAATGATCCTCGACGCTGCCCCCGCCATGACCGAGGAGCTGAAGGCAAAAACGATCGAAAAGAAGCCGGCGGCGGGGTCTGACGACGGCCGCACACCTCCACCAGATGAAGGCGGAGACGGTGAGTGAGTCATGCCCTTTACGGACGCGAAGATACACCCCGCAGTGGTGATGTCTGCTACTCGCATTTTTTTTGCTGGTTTATCCCCTGATGACGGGGGACACCTCGGTGCGCGGCATCTCAGGGTCCAGTGCCTCATCTGCGGGCCAGCCCCGCAGCCCGCGTCCCCCTCCCCCCTTTACGTCCCTGCGAATGCACAGCCGCACGCGGTGGTGACAGGCTCAAAAGTGTACCCCACGACGTGGGCGGATGTGGGAGCGATTCAGCGGTACCGATGTGTCGGCCTCGAGGTCGTGGATGGCGCTGCGTCGGAGCGAGCTGCGGCGGTGAGCACGCCTGTGCCGTGCCTAGAATAGAAGGCAAGCGTGTCCGCGTGGCTCGCACGTACCTCCTTCGGCCGCCTCGCTGCCCACTGGTGTGTGATGGGAGCCTGAGCTGCCCCCCAGACAGTGTGTGTGAGAGAGAGAGAGGTGCGCCAGATGGCGACCAGCACAGTGGGAGCGACGCGTGAGGCGACCTGGAAGGTGGGTGGGTGGGGTTGCGGCTGAGGCAGAGACCGTGCTCGGGTGGCCGAGTCGGCGCAGGGTGCTGTGGCGTGGAGTGGAACTCGTGTCGCGTGCCAGAGCAGGGACGCGTCGAGAAGACGGAAAGCATCTTGTCTTGCACCGTACGCACGAATCTCTTCTTTACAGATTTCTTAGCCGTCACTAGAGGTTGTGTGTGTATAGGCAGGCGCCCTAACAGGCAAGTAGCACAAGCACGGACATGGCAACTACGGGACCACGGGTGCCAGAGGGCGTTTCGCCCTATACATGCACTACTCCTCCTTCCCTGCCGAATAAGAGGCTAGCGGTCGACCAAAGTGTACAGTTGCACTGACGCAGAGGCACGCGGTAGTGGGAATGAGGGAGCTGTGCGTCGTGTGTACGGCCTTCTCGTGCTTCTCGCTGTCTTGTCTTCTGCACGGTGAGACTCAGGGCGAGGGAGGGATAGAAAGCGGGGCGATGAGAGGACGCCACGCGGCTCCCCGTGCCCGGCACACATTCGAGATGACGCAGCCCTCTTGTGTGTGAGAGCAGCAGGGTGCCGTGGCCACACGCCCCCTCTTTGGCATCCGCCCCTCCCCACGCCCTCCACTTTACGTGCGTGCCTCGCCTTGCATGCGACTACCCTCCCTTCTCCCCTCCACCACCGCCGTCTCCACGGTCGTGTTTCTGCAGCAACTCAAGCAGTAGCCGATTCACGTCTTTCCCTTTAGTAGCAGCTTTTGCACCCACTCATCATCACCCCACCCTAATCTTTCGTCCTATACCCGTGCTTCACCGCATTGCCAGGTACGTGTGCACGCATTCATTGTTTCGCACCCACGCCCACACCCACACTCACACCCACCTCCGCACGCAGGCGCGGTGGCTCGCCATTCTAAAACCGCTGCCGCTCACTCACCCCCGCCCGTAAACGCGTTGCGTATCACATCACCATGTCGAATCTCCTCTTGAGGCCGCACAAGGATCTCCCTCGCCGCAAACTGCTGATTGTGGTGATGGACGGACTTGGTATCGGCCCGGAAGATGAGTACGATGCGGTGCACATGGCTTCGACCCCGTTCATGGACGCGCAGCGCCAGAACAGCCGCCACTTTCGCTCCGTCCGAGCGCACGGCACCGCCGTGGGCCTGCCCACCGACGCCGATATGGGCAACAGCGAGGTCGGCCACAACGCCCTCGGCGCTGGGCGCGTAGCCCTCCAGGGTGCCTCCCTCGTCGACGACGCGCTTAAGAGCGGTGAGATCTACACTGGCGAGGGCTATCGCTACCTCCTGGGCGCCTTCACCAAGGAAGGCAGCACGCTGCATCTGATTGGCCTGCTAAGCGATGGTGGCGTGCACTCGCGGGACAACCAGATTCACTCGATCATCGAGCACGCCGCCAAGAATGGCGCCAAGGGGATTCGTGTGCACGTGCTCTATGATGGCCGCGACGTGCCCGATGGCTCTTCGTTCCGCTTCACAGAGGAGCTGGAGGCGGTGCTGGCGAGGGTGCGCCAGGACGGCTGCGATGCGGCGATTGCTAGCGGTGGTGGCCGCATGTTCGTGACGATGGACCGCTACGACGCCGACTGGAGCATTGTGGAGCGCGGCTGGAAGGCGCAGGTGCTCGGCGACGCTCGCCACTTCCACAGCGCGAAGGAGGCCATCACAACGTTCCGCGAGGAGGACCCCAAGGTGACGGACCAGTACTACCCGCCCTTCGTCGTAGTCGATGAGCAGGGCAAGCCGCTTGGCACCATCGAGGACGGCGATGCCGTTCTGTGCGTTAACTTCCGTGGCGATCGCGTGATTGAGATGACGCGCGCTTTCGAGGATGAAGACTTCGACAAGTTCGACCGCGTGCGGGTGCCGAAGGTCCGCTACGCCGGCATGATGCGGTACGACGGTGACCTCGGAATCCCGAACAACTTCCTCGTGCCGCCGCCGAAGCTGACCCGCGTGAGCGAGGAGTACTTGTGCGGCACTGGACTCCAGATCTTCGCCTGCTCGGAGACGCAGAAGTTCGGCCACGTGACTTACTTCTGGAACGGCAACCGCAGTGGCAAGGTAGACGAGGAGCATGAGACCTTCAAGGAGGTGCCGAGCGACCGCGTCCACTTCAACGAGCAGCCGAAGATGAAGTCGGCCGAGATCACTGAAGCGGCCATCGAAGCCCTGAAGAGCGGCATGTACGATGTGGTGCGCATCAACTTCCCCAACGGCGATATGGTTGGCCACACGGGCGACCTCAGGGCTACCATTGCCGGCGTCGAAGCGGTGGACGAGTCGCTGGCGAAGCTCAAGGACGCGGTGGACAGTATCAACGGCGTCTTCATCGTGACGGCCGACCATGGCAACTCCGACGACATGGCGCAGCGCGACAAAAAAGGCAAACCAATGAAGGATGAGAAGGGAAATGTGCTCCCTCTCACCTCCCACACCCTTTCCCCGGTTCCGGTGTTCATTGGTGGCGCGGGCCTCGACCCCCGCGTGGCGATGCGCACAGACCTGCCAACGGCGGGTCTCGCGAATGTCACGGCCACATTCATTAACTTGCTTGGCTTTGAGGCGCCGGAGGACTACGAGCCCAGCCTGATCTTCGTCGAGAACTGAGGCCGGAGTCGCTGAGGAGGGTGAAGCCACAACTGATACCCACTCACGCTTCACCCTACCCACCGCGCCTCCCCCCCCCTTCCTCAACGACATGCATGCATACACCCATCAAAAGAGCCCCCTCCATCCTTCCTTGGCTGATTTTCCCATAGTAACGCTGCTCGTGGGTTACCTTGCCTGTGATGTTTTTTTTTGTTGTTGAGGGCAGGAACGCGTAGCGCCGGTGCGGGCGTACGCCTGCAAACGTGCGTCCTTTCGCTGTCTCCTGATGAAGGAAGAAGACAATGGCGCATACGGAGCTCGGAAGCAAGGGCAGCGGAAGGAGCACAAGTGCACGCGAGGGGCACCGCCGGTGGGGCTGCACCTCCATCCGATCCCCGTTCCCCGTGGGATCACGCAGCAGATACACGGCCCAGCACCAACTCGTGCTTTCCGCTCCACCGGTGTGGAGCTGTAGACGGTGCCGCCGCTGTTAGGTGAACTGCGCTCCTCCCAACTCCGCCCCCCCCCCCCCCCACACACACACACCCGCGCAGGTGCACACGCACACGTACGCGCGTCGAATGTACGCGTTGTAAGGAAGCAGGAAAGGGTAAAGCGAGGTTCTTGCTTTCTTTGTTTGAATACACGCCAAAGGCAAGGGAGGTGCGAGAGTGAGCTCCCTCCCTCTTCTATGGCATGATTTCGATAGTGCCAGAGCGACGCTAGATCTATTCTCGTCCGGGTTGTGTTCTCGATGAGAGCGCGGGTCTCCTCACCACTGCCCCACCCACTCACCTCACCCACAGCGTGACTCCTTCTCCACCCCGCTCATGAGCCCCTTCATGCAGCTAACGGTGATGCAACGACCAGGGGCCATGGCTGGACGGCAAGAGGAGATGGCGAAGTGCCAGAGGCGCCGGGGAGGGGGCGAGGGCTCCCGTGGTACGAGAATGGACGCCTTTTCTTTCCTGTTCTCTTTTGTTTTGGCTTTGAGAGCTTATGCACACACAGGCACGCGTACATGATGTCTTTCGCCTGTTGCCGCGGATTGCTTCCGATGCTTTGCTGTTTCCTTTCTGCCTTCCATCACAACAACGGCTCAACTTTGAAGCTGCAGCGGGCGGGTGGACGCGCTGGAACACGCCGTGCAAGGATAGGCGCGTATGCGTTTTCTCCGCGCTAGTGGAGGATCGGCGCTCGAACGGGAAGCGGGGGGCGGCCACCTTTCATTTGCGTGACCTGCACCATCTCGATTCGCACTTCGGGATCGTGCGTGCGTGGCGTGGTGTTGCGGTTTCCCGTGTCAACGTCGCTTACGCTCGAACGGTCCCAACGACACCGCGGCGTGATGTTGTTTGTGTCGTTGCATCCGTGGTGTTTTCCCTCAACGGTGTGTGTATTCCTCCCTCCTCACTTCCCTGTACTCCTCATTTATCCATGTTGCTCTTCGACCGCTGTCTCTCTTCGTTGGTTTTCGTCTTCTCCCTTGCCTGATTTGAGGAGTCCACGCTCATTAGCCGCGCCACCAAGCGGATCGTATCCGTGTGTGCGTGTGTGTGGGTGTGGACACGTCCTCCGACATCTCTCTCTGCGCGCGACACCGAAACGCAGCTCCGAGTAGCAGCTCAAGGATCTCGGGGGCGGCTTACGGGTGGCTTGGATGCAACACCCGCACAAATAAGCACACACCGTAGTGGAAGCGCATATTGTGCTGGCGATGGTCGTCGATTTCCGCGCCTCTTTCTTTCCCTCCCCTCTTTAGGTATTCACAGCAGTGGTGAGGTGCAAGCAGCAATGAATGTGCCCGGCTTCAACAAAGGGTCGAACGTGGCGGCGGCCTCACCTCGCATGGTAGCCATGGGTTCACGTAGGCGTGCGCTGCCGAGGAAGATGAACTATCTCCTCCCCATCACGCTCCTCTTTGCCGTCGGCGGCATCGCCTACACCTTCAAGTGGAACTCTCATCGGCAGAAGAACGGCGGCGGTGTCTGCGTGGACTGCGTGCGCCAGCGGGAGATGGCGGAGGAAGTGTACTTCAACAAGAAGCCTCCTGTGCAGAAGGGCTACCGCTTGTAACGAAAGAAGAACCCCGATAACGAGGCGCGTCTCACACCCGGTGCCACTGTTCGATCAACTGGTCGGTGCGCCGTCACGGTGGGCGAAGATGCTTTGGTGCCAAGGGAGGTTTGTTTTTTCTGCCTTTCTGCACTCGTGTGGCATGCTTTTGAGCGCACGCTCCCCTCTCGGATGCGCGTTGCACTCCTTCGCCTCATGCAATGCTTAACGTCGCCACGTGTGCAACATCTCCCACGCGAACACATTCCCCAGAGGGAGAAGGCCAAGGGCTTTTTCTGACTCGCTCGCGCGTACACCACCTCACGAACCTCTGAGGATGCCAGACACTGTATGCATTAAGACCTGTTGTACTGCGTCGTTGGTTGACGACCGGCTCCGCCGTTTTGGGACGACGTCGGATGGTAGACACAGTTGCGCGTACACGGAACACACAACACGCAGACACACCCCAAAACAAAAAAATGGTCCGATGCACTACTATGGAAGATTAGGCTGCTGTATAACTTTGAAAGCAAAGTCTCTCTCCTTGCGTGGCATCATCACCCTTTCTGCCCACACGTACGGATCCGCCTCTTCTGAGGATCCCCTCGGCTCTCGCCGCACCACGTGCAGCGTGTTCCAGTGGCACCACCTCTGCCACCACACTCCCGCCATCACTACTGCAGCCTCCACCCCATCACACACACACACACACATACACGCACCACTACCACCGCGCACTACACAGTGCCTCAGGTCGTTACTCCGTAAAGTAGCTTCTTGCGACTTGGAGCTCCACCACCTCACCCCGCCACCGACGTCACCTCTCTATACACACACACACACACACACACGCGCGCAACCAGACCGTGAGCCGCTCCGATTCTCCACGACACCCATCAGCAACTCTTAGGCGGCTTACACGGGTACTTGCTCGCTGCTCTTCCCCTCCACCCCATCTTCCCCCTACACGCACACCCGCCGTTTCGTGGGTCTCTGCTGTTTCTTTTTCTTTCTGGGGAGAGTTGCTTGTGCTATGCGCTTCCATGTTTTTTTTTTTGATTCCATAGACTACGTTGTGTGAAACCCCGGCTTTCTCTCTCTCGCTTGCCATCGCCGCCCCCTGTCGACATTTCTCGCTCCCTCCCCCTCTCTCAGGCCTGATCACGCCCCGCTTCCCTGGTTGAGCACCAACACGCACACGGCTGCGCCACCTGGTGTACTCATGGCGGACCTCCTATCGCAGCTGGAGCAAGACTTCATAGCGATACAGCAGGCAGACCCATCACTAGCCGATGGCTCGCGACTTGTGTATGATCGCGAGGTACCATGCGAACTACGCGCCATGCGAGGCGGGCAGTCTTCTGCCGGTTCTCTGGAGCCAATGAAGGTCAAGGTACTCACCACTGGCGAGGAGCGAAACCTGGCTAGTCTTCGTGTAGAGGTGACCACCGAGTCGGACATCTTCTTCCACTACACCTGCATCATCAACGACCAAGGATTTCTACGACTGCGCGAAGATCAGAACCTGGTGTGCGAATTCTCGGAGTTCCTGATGACGCTGCTGAAGATGTTCAACCGGTGCATCCGCGAGCCCGGTCGCTTCATCGCGGCGCTCCTCCTCGGCGACGATGGCACCGCCAACTTGGAGTTTGTGGAGAACTTAGAGTACAAACTAGTCAGCGTGCTGGTGCTGCCGTTTCGCGCCTCCCCGCCTGAGGTGGTCCGCGAGCAGGCGCAGTACCGCTACAGCGCCATCCGCGCACGACTCGATTTGGTCACGGAGCAGATCAAGCGTGCAAGCCCTGCTCGCCGCTGAAGAACAGCTGCAAAAGTTTACAGCGAGGCACTACAGGCAGCGCCGTCTGCTTGAGCTCCCTCGTTCATCAACTAATTTTTTATGTTGTCGTTTCCTTGTCTGTACCAAGTAGTGTTCATTCCTTCCTAGCGCGTTGGTGCCAGCGATCACCGTGTCCTCCGCCCCCCCCCCACTCCACCCCCACACACATAGATCATTCTGGATATTTGAGTTTTGTTGTTGTTACCCTTGTCGCTGCACGTCTTCGTATGCGGTTTGCCTTCATGTACCTCTAGATGGGCAAGTCTCTGTATGTTTCGGGTCACGTGTCTATGTCTGCGGGTGTCTTGTGCTGTTTTTTCGAGCGGTAGAGGAACGACGGCTAATCTCATCGCATACTTGCCTGCATCTTGGGGCGTCCATGATGTGGTGGGTGCATGTGTGTACGTGTGCGTGTGTGTGCCAATCATTTGGCCGTGGCGCTTGAATGCCGGCTCGCGCGGGTTTTCCTGATCGGGTATAGGGGGAATGTGTGTCGTTGATGGATTGCGCATTTGCTGTGAATGTGGTGTATGTGGAGGTGTCTTGTCTCCCTCCCTTCCTCCCTCCATCTTTCCCTTTCACTCTCTCGAGTTGCTCCGTTTCGTTTGTTTTTTCGTGCCTGCTCCCTCGATGCATCGCTTTCTCTCCGCCCCACCGGTACTTTCTCACTTTCTCCACATATACACACACACACACACACACACACATCAGCATACACACTTGCACTCGTCCACCCATGTCATTGTTAACATATGCAGGCTCCGCCGTAGCAGTGCGACTGTGGTAGTTCCTGCCTTGCTCTTTTCTTCTCTTGTGTGACAGCTGCCGACAGCGCAGCAAGTCAGCGTCTTTTGCCTGGCCGGTATCCTCCCCCCTTCTCTCCTTCGACCCCGTCGCCGTCTACTGTGTGTGTGTTTTCTCAACTACTAGTCACTGTTGGTTGCGTGTTGGCTTGGTATCTCTGTTGCCGCCGTGGCGTGCAGAGGAAGAGGTGGGTGGTGATATGTGGCTAGTGTGAATCGAGAGGGGTGGGTCTTCGTGGGTTGCCGTGTGTGTGTGTGTGGTGGAGGTGCAGTGCCTGTGCACCTCTTGCAGCAGCTGCACAGATGCCACCCCACCACATGCGTGCACACCGACGCACTCCTGTGCACTCCAAGCAAAACAAAGGAAAAAGCGAAAGGTACAAGTGCGCATGTGTGCACTTTTCTTCTTTGCGTCGGCCTCCTCGGGTTTGAGGGAGTGTTCTCCCGCCATGATCCGCTGGCACCCTCCACGGCGTGTATGTAGGACGCCATGCGTAGCGCTGGGCGCGGACCGCTGATGTCAGGGAACGCAAAGCAGTTGAAGAGACGCTGTGGTGATGCTGCTCCCTCTCGTACGGGTGTCACACAGCCTGCAGGAAAGCGGGGCTCTGGGACCAGGGGTTTAAACCCGCGAATTTGTGTCTGCATTGTAGGGGAGCACGTCCGCATACCTCTTCGATGATGCACGTCTCTTACAATCGCCCCCTTCTCTTCCTTTTTATTCGATCTCTTCATTTTCCTCCACCCTTGTCTCGAGAACACAGCGGCTGCGAAGTGTTGTGTGTGTGTGTGTGTGTGTGTCTTTCTTCTACGCTGCAGCCCGCATGTCCTTGTAGAAGAGGCACCACGGCTGCTTTTCTTCTGCGCTGCTCTTCCCACAGGTGGCGGGCACACATTTGCCGTGTTGTGCCCCTTGCCCACTCTTCTTAGCTGTGCGTCCTCTCGCTTCACCATGAGACGAGGCGCCGTGCTGCTTCTAAGGGTCGAGCGGCCACTAACCCCCGGCAGTCTGCTGCAGACTATCCGCAGCGATCCGGGGATGACAACCACTTACTACGCCAATCGCTACTTTGGCCAAGAGAATGTGATGCAGTTGAACCATCTCCTCTGGGGCGTCCTAAAACGCAATGGCAAGGTAGACATTGACCGCGCCGACGGCAAGGATGCTGCACCGCGCTGGTATCCGCTGTTTTCGAACCCGAAGCGGCATCAGGTGCGACCCCACAACCCAGATGAGGAGGACCTGTCATTTCTCCGGAATACCCCGCCGACGGCTCCAACGGCACCTGAAATGCCTGCCGACACTCCTGCGTCGGTTTCTCGCACGGACTCTTGTGAGCTAGAGAGCGCTATCGTAGAACTCGTGCAGGCGGTGCCGGGCAAGGACATTCACTACTACATAATGGAGCTACCTTTTCAGTACCGGCGTAGCGCCCCGAGGGCGTTCAAACGGCTGCGTGAAACGGGGCTGCTGATGCGCGAGGCCACCAAGTTAGGCACGTATGTGTGGCGGTAGAGGAGAGCACAGCAGGACTGAGAGGGAGGGGACCGCACTGGCGAAAAGATCGGTGACGGGGCGCTCGTACGGTGGCTTTTCACACTGCTCAAGCCACCCGCCCTACCTTGGTTTCCCTCTCTCCATCAGCGATCTCCTGCGCACCCAGTCTGTCTTCCTGCGCTGGCATGTCATCTCTACCGCTAGCACGACGCTACGCCGAAGTTGATGGTACAAGAATCCTGAAAACGTTTGTGCGTGCGCGTGGTTTGTTCTCTGCCTTTGTTGTTGTGTGTCGCAGTCAACGACTGAGCCGCCGGTGCAAGTGAACTGATGGCGTGGCTAGTGGAGCTCCTCTTCGTGTTGCCACTGCCGAAAAGTAAACTCCTCAGAATGAAAGAGATCAATGGCGAGAGAGCGGGTTGTTCCATGGCAAAGGGCCTTCATCACCTCTGGAAGCAGACATGCCGTTTCCCCCCTCCTTTTTTTCGTTCTGCAAAACCATGTGCTGCTTGCGGCGATAGTTGAGGGCGGGGTTAACATGGTGTAAACGCTCCCCTCTTTCTGGTTGTCTGCCACCGATCTCGCTTTCACTGGGCCTCCTGCGCAGGGGGTGCGTGTTGTGTCAGAGACTGCCTCTTACCTTCTTGTCGTTTTCCCCCGTCGTTGTGGTTCTCCATCTCGTCTGTTCCCTTGAGTCCGAAATGCGAAAGCGGCCTCGTCGTGTCATCGTGGCTCAGCGCACATCGTCAGCTGGGCTTGCACGCGCACACCCCGGCATACACTGAGAAGTTCTCAGGACTACGCTGGCCCGCTTTTCTTCGTTTTCTCCGCGGCCTTTCGCACAGAAAAACACGCCTCTGCTCTCCTCTTCCTTGCGTGGTCGCCGAGTATGCGCTGCTTGCGTACATGGGTATACGCTAGCCATGGTATCGTTCGACAGCGTGCCTCCTGACACAGCGGCGATCGCCGCTGTGTCAGCGTCGGTCTTTCGCTACGTGCAGACTGTGGCTCCGTCAGCGCTGCACGTCTTCGCTTGTGTTGTGTACGTAATTATTATGATCTGCGCCAGCCACGTTCATCCGCGCGTCGTTAACACGACGCTAGCGGTTGTGATGCTCTGCGTGCTGATGGCCAGCGCGCTTAGACGAATCGCTCCCTTTGTGTTCATCAAAGTCGGCCATTATCGCTACGAGCGCGTCTCCACGACTGTTACGCGGTTGCTTCCCAACACGTACCAGTCATGGCTTGCGGTGCAAACGTTGGTCGTTGTCGCAGTCGGGCACCCGCTGTGTCTCTACCTCTTCACGCACTACACGGCGAAGGGGAACCTCTACGCCTTCGCAATGTTCGGCCTTCCCGGTACCTTGATCGGACCCTTGTTAGCCCTCTGCATCGGCATTTTGATTTGCGCGGGGCTGTTGGGGGTCCTCGTGGGAGTGGTTTTCCTACCTGCTAAGGGCTACAACCCTTTTCACGTGCGCACGCCAGGGGACCGTGTGCGGACATGGATTCGCCTAAGCTCCTGGTTTCCTCTAACGCTACTACTGATAGTGCTCTTCTGCGTCAGCCGCCTCCTGCCCTGTGACGGAACGCATGCGAGCGACACTGCCATCTCTCCTCCGTACACGTGCGGCAGCGGTGCCCAATGGCTCGCCGGCATCTTTGCTTGGGTCTTGATCGCCGTGTCGTTTGTCAGCCTTGACGTCGGCATCGGCTTTCTTCGGCTGCTAGGGGGTAAGGACGTGCCGTACTACGCGCTGGAGCCTCGCCTTGACGGCCTCTTCTGCGAGCTGCTGGTGTGGGCGCTTAAGGTGACGGCGGTGGCGACGGTGCTGTTGGCATCGGTGGCTTTCTACATCCTTACCGCGGCTTTGTTCCTCGGGCTCTTTGTCTTCGCGTTGCGCAGACACACCGCCACCTCTGAGGCGCTGGAGGAAATCATCCGATGGGCCATGGCAGCGGTGGTGGTGACGTGCGTTATGTCGTGCTTCATGTCCATCGGCTCCATCCCGGCCTTGGTGCAAGGGCTTCTCATCTTGCTAGCCTGGTTGATCTCCGTAGGATGTGCCGTCGCACTCTACCATCGCCGGTTTGGTTGGGAGCTCTTCGGCAGCGGCAGCGGCATCACGGCAGACCTTATCGTTGTGTAGCGGTTTCGCCGTGGCTGTTTTCCCGTTCATATGTGTACCCCTGCCACCTCATCAGCGCCCAAGGCGGCTAAGGTGAAACAAGCGAGACAAGGAATTCATGCTGCTACAACGAAGCAGCACGCGTGCATAGGCTTGCGCCGTCTTCTTACCGCGAAATGTAGAGAACAGGTAATGGAGGAGGAGGGGGGCAGGCCGGCACCGCCGTCGTCCTCGGGCGCCGGCAGCGCCATGCGGTGCACAGGACGAGCGCGAAGCGATTTCGTTCTCTGCCCCTCCCATAGATGCCACTCCTTCCGTGCTGCGTGGGTGCGCCTCTGCGGTGTCGCGCGCCTCTACACAGCACTGCCCGTCCCTTCTTCAGCCTCTGGTTTTGCTGCATTTTCTCCTTGCGATCACCACTGCCATTCCGCCCCGCCCACCCACACCCTATCCTGTCATCAGTAGATCAGCCGGCGGGTGTGCGCGTCCACTCGAGCGTCTACGACGTCAGCACTGTGGGGTATATATACATAATTTTTTTTTTTTACTTTTCCCTCGGCCGGGTCCCTCGAAGCGCATGCTTTGCCTTCTTACCTTCCAGCGTTGAAGCAATCCTAGCATCTCCACTGTTTGTCGCGGTCCTACTCATCACAGCCCTGAGGACCCTATCAACGCCACAGAGGCTCAGACCCGCACATAGATAAACATTTTCTTTCGTGTGGTCCTGTCGCACCGAAAGCGAAAAACAAGGAGGGGGCGGGAAAGAGTTAATGACGCAACTGACGAGCACTCCTCCATTCCTTCGCCTGCTCTAGTCCACCGCGGCTCACGAAGTCTTCTGGCGGCGGTTGCACCAAAGTCCCGCGGGCTCGACCGCTCCTCCGCTGTCGCACCACTCGTCATCACGCGTCTTTCGTATAATGTGTGAGGCAAGCTGAACATATCTGCTACCATACCTCCCCCTCGCCCCTCCTCGATTCCGACGGGCGCTCTTGCGCGAGAGCAGCGAGGTCGCAGGAGTGCGCAACGGAGCAGCAGGAGCGGTGGTGTTTCGGAAAGGCCCTTCGCACAGAAGAAAACGGAGCGAAGGAAAGAGAATCCCTTACACGCGTGCACATACACGCGAAACGGGGAGACGCGCTTCTCTCCTTCGTTTGCCTCACTACTGCCTCGATAATTCTGCATATATATATATTGTTGCCGTTGTTGTCGTTGGTCCGACGGAAAAAAAACGTTTTAGACGTTGGAATCCACGTTGTGCCCCTGACATTGTGCGTGTTGCGCTCTTCTCATCCCCCCCCCTCCCCTCCCCTCCCCTCTTCTCCCTCCGCCGCCCGACCTCCTCGTCTTGTTTGGCCACGCCTTTCGCCACGGTCACTTTTCTTACGTGTTTGTGTGTGTGGTTTGCCTCATCTCTTCCATCACGCCGACACGTTGTTGCTGCGTTTCTCGCAGCGTATCTCGCTTTACTGTGTGATTCAACTGTGTAGCGACACCGACACACGCACAAACGAAAATCTCTTCTCGTGTACGTGTGAAAGCGAAACGAGGCGACGGCATCGCGTCACCCGGTGCGCCTTCATCGTTTTCTTGAGCGGTGTCTGTTGCGTTGCAGCGCCTCTGTCTCTCCCACGCTTTCACTAGACCTGTTTTCTCATCTCCTAACCATACGCGTCTTTGTTGCCACGTTCAGTGAAGTGAAGCGTCGCCACGTGAGTGAGTCTGAAGAAGGGCGAGACATCCGTGCAACACAGTTGTTGTTTGTTATTCCGTTCTTCTTTCCTTTCTTGGGCACGCGCTGCTACTAACGAGTGCGCATCGACTTCTCCCCTTAATTCTCGCTTCTTTTACTCTACGCCCTCCCCCCTCCTCATCACTCGCTCGCCCTCCACACTAGATGACTTCGTCAAACGAGGATGCGTCAGATTCCACCCCGCAGCCCTCGCCGAGGGATATCCTGCTTGAGATGAGCACAGTTCCTCGCCTGCACAACACGCTTGAGTTGCCACCGCCACCCATCACCTCTGCGGTGACGCGCTCCTGGTCGGATGTCGACCCACTGAAGCTGATGATGACGTTCGGTGTCACCTCCTTCTCCTATAGCTTTCTCGGGCAGCCGATCTTCCTTGTCATTGCGCGGCAGCAGTGCTGCACGACTCGTGTGTCGGCAGCCAAGGTGCTGCGGGAGGTGCGGCAGTCTCACGGCTTCCGAGGGCTCTACCGCGGCGCAGGAGCGGCCATTTCAGGCACCGTGCTAAGTGAGCTTGTGTACTACTTCCTCGTCGAGTACTGGAAGGAGAAGCTGCCGTTGCAGGAGCGGGAGTGGCGCAGCTTCGGCGCAGGTCTACTGGCCGACGTGGGATCGACTCCCGTCTTCAACCCCTTCGCGGTGGTCTCGCAGGTGCAGATGGTGGCTGGCAGCTCCTACTCTAGTGAGCACAACTACATGTCTGCCGCTCGCACCACCGTGACGCTGGTGCGCGAGCAAGGGATCAGCTGCCTGTTTCGCGGGACGCTGCTGACGTTGGTGGTGGCCCCCCTCACTGGGGCGTGGTGGTTTGTGTACGAGTACTTTAAGCGCCTCGTCTACGGCGCAGCCCCGGCGATTGGCGCGCGGCTTTCTGCCGTGGTGCCCCAGTCTGTACAGCTCTATTTGCCGCTCTGCTGCACCTCTGCGACCGACAACGTACTCGTGAACGCTGGAGTTGGCGCCGCGGCGAGTATGGTCATCGGTCTTATCATGAACCCCTTCTACGTGCTGCGGTTGCGCTTGCAGGTGGGTAAGCGCATCGAAGGGGTGCGCTTCCCGCTGCTGCACATTGTAAGGGATGTGCTCAAGAACGAGGGAGTGCGTGCGCTGTGGAAGGGGTTAGGCGGAAATCTGCTGGTTGGCGTCGTCGGCGGATGCTCCTTCGGTTTCACCTACGAGGGCGCAAAGCAGTTCTCCGACATCACCCAGGGAGCCGGCAGTGAGGCCGCCGCTGCTGCCCAGAGGCGAAGCCCGTGAGCTGCAGATGCACGCCCTCCCACCCACATAGTTGTGTGGCTGCAGTGGCTGGCGAACGTGAGCCCACACGACAGCGGCAGCCCGGCAGGATAGGCGTCGAGTGATAACGGCATTGGTGAGATGCGACCTCGAGAGCGCGCGCTTGGCTGTTCGCAGCGGCAGCGCAGAGGTGGTGTTGATGGCGTATGTGTATGTGCGTAGCTCTTGTTCGCTTCGCGGGTAACCAGCGAACTAATGAATGCATCTCGGCTTCACTGCGGGCGGTGCGAGAAACACAGGCAACACACAGACAGACAGAGGGTTGGGGTGGGTGATGCGCAGGGATTGCGTGGATGCCCGCACGCTCCTGCTCTGCCTGTCACACTCGCTCCGCCCTCTTCATTCTGAGGGAGAACGAAGAAGACGCCAAACGGCATAATGGAAAGAACAAAAGAGAAGCGCGACAGCGCCCGCCTCCCCCCCCCCCCCAAAGATTGCAACTGCACAGTGGCCCAGTGTACGCTGCGGGGAACCTGCACGCCTTGTGTGAGAGAGCTGGCCGCTGGCTTGGTGGAGAACGGAGGCGGCAGAGAATGCTTCTTCATATCTCTCACCTGCTTGTTTTCCTTTTCTTGCACAGAGCCCGAGTGCGACGGCCGTGGCGAAGGGAAGGATCTCCAACGTCCAACGGCCTCTCCTATCTCAGGCTCTCGCAGCCCCTTCGTGTCCACACTGTGCAGCGGCGCACACCCGTTGTGTTCGCTGCAGCTGCTTCGACGGATGCCGGCGCTGAACATGCGCCCTTCCCTCACGCACCCCTCCAACCCTTTTGGTTCTCCTCCCTTTTTTCTTGCTGCTCTTGTTGCGCCTTGGCACACGGCACCACGCGCTCTCGACGTGCACAGGAGTCGTATCAAGTAATCTCGGCTGTGTGTAGTTTCTGCTTTCTTTGGCATCCACGGTGAGTCTTACCGCCCTTCTCGTTGGCCTTGTGATAATAGCCTGTTCTTCCGTGCTGGTACATCTGCGCTGTCGTAGGCCTTTGTGTTGGAGAAACCCACTGAAGACCCAGGCACACCGACGTATACGTACCGGACAGGCCAGCTGACCCTCAGAGAAGTAAGTGAGAGCGCCGCTGCCCCCACCCACCCCACCCATCCCCTTCCCATGACCTCAGACCACATCAGCGACAAGAGATACCCATAAAACAAGAAACGCTCCACCCACACCATACACGCATAATAAGTCAAAAAAGCAAATTGATAGATACCCCCCGCCCCGCCCCATTTTTTCTTGTGCTCCTCTCCCCTTTCATTTTTTGCTGTTCTCGCTCGCTGTGCTGCCGCCCCACTTTGCACCCATCATCCGCCGCACCAACCTTCAAAGGCACACGTGCAGGGCGCTGACACGCCTCTCTGCTGCGCTGCCCGTTTCTCTTGTTGCGTTCAACTGTGTTTCTCGCCGGACCGTTTATGCTTTGCGTTTTTTGCCGTTTTTGCCTGGCTTGTGTCTCTCCTCCATCAGCCGCTGTCGACGACACACACGTGCGCGTACAAGTCGCACCTACGTCATACAGGGCAAGGCGAACTGAACGGGCCGAAGCACGCGCGCACGCACGCACGACGCGGCCACAAAAAAAGAAGCAGGAACAGAAGAAGGTAGACAACGACTGCCATCGATACGCACGCACGCACTCCCCGCACAGATATCAAGCAAGAGCGTTCATCTGTCTCCTGTGTCTGTGTCCTTGCCTCTTTACCGAATCGTGTGTGTCGGTGAGCCGCTGATTTCTCTCTCCGACGACGCCCGCCTTCCCCAAAATCCGTCTTCGCCTGCTCTTCATATAGACCTGTTATCGGCACACGCAACGCGGCTTTGAGCTCACACGCCACCGATCGAAGAGAGAGCACACGCGCGCATAACGAGAGACTAGCCAAAATAGACACCATACGCGCACATCATACATATCAGAGGAAACCCGAAGACGAACACGAAACAACACACACGCGTTGCACCTCCTTCGCGCAAGCATACACACCTGCGTGCAACGCCCACGGTCACAGCAGGGCGAGAATATCCACCACAGGACTGCTGGAGGAAGGAAAAGACGTAGGCAACGTTGTCGTCACCTCCCTCTTGTATTCAGCCTCCCGCTCTCCCTTGTGTGTCCGAGGCGGTGTAGTGCTCGTCTGCGCGTGCCCACGCCCGCGAGTGTGTGTCTCTTCCTCTCTTCGCGTCGTTTTGCTGTTTACCGCAGAAGGAGCGACGAGACCGTCGGAGAGAAGTCCCCCCTCCCCCCTCCCCCCTTCCCTCTCTCACACACAAGAGAAGACAATTTTTTTTTTTGCCCTCTTTCTTCCGCTCTTTTTTTTCGGCTCCCTCGTAAAGCAAAAAATTGATACGCATAGAAGATACACCCACCCACCCACCCACCCCACACACACGCACACAAGCTTCCCACACACATCGTCGTTGCTGAATTAGGCACCTGTGCAGGCGTCTTGCGCCTCTCGTCTCTACGTGTATTTTTTTTGTGTTTTTTGTTCTTGTTTCAGTGTGAGTGCCGCTACCTTCTCTCTTTCCGCCTGCCGTTGTGCCCCCTCCCCTTCCCCAACCCCTCCCCCCCCAAACGCCGGTCCACATTATTTTATTCTGGTTTTCTTTTTTTCGGTTTGTGTCTGTGTGTTCTTGTACACACGCGCGCTCACACACACACACACACACACGCATCCATACAAAAACAAACACACAAAGCTAATTTTTGCACAGCAGCCTTGTCCTCTCCTCTCGCGCTCACCTTCCCCGTTCCTTGTCTATACACTCACACACCCAAGACCGGCAGAGCGGCAGCCATCTTATCCCTGACCCTTTCACGCTCTCGTCGTCGGAAGCTCTCTGCCGTGTCGTGGATCATCTTTTTTGTCCTTATTCGGTGCTGCGTGAGTGCTCCCCGCCTTTGACGTACCATAGAAGCCGACGACGTTGTACGCGTTTCCGTATCGGCGTGTCACTGCGTGCACTTGTTGTGCCCGTTGCTTTTTGTTTGTTTTCTGTTTCTCTCCCTCTCACACTCGGTTTCTGCAGCCTTCACCCTGCGTCCCCAACGTACCCCATCAGCAAAAATGGCGTACCGTCACGGATCGCACCCTTGCCATGGCTTTGACGAGCTCGCTGCCGCCCCAGCGGGGCGGCAGTGCTCCGTGTGCAAGGCGCTCTCAGACGGCTCGGATGTGCGCTGGTTTGGCTGCGTGGGGTCTCCCTGTGAGTTCCTGCTGTGTGAGAAGTGCTTTTCGGTGCAGGAAGAGCTTCTGGCGCAGCCGCAGGTGGTAATCCGCAACCCCATGCTCGACTACGACGACGGCAGGGCGGCAGTGCACACTCGACCTCGCGAAAAGAGCTACCGTCTCTCGCCACTCTATGCGGGACGACTACTGCGAGTGGTGAGCACTGCCGTTGACGCGTCCGACCCTTCGAGGGAGTACTACCGTATTGCGTCCGGTGGCTGGATCAATCGGTCGCACGTTGTTTGTGTGCACCCCCACCCCAGCCCTAGCATGCAGCTGCTTTCCGAGGTGCACCTCAACAACCGCAAACTCGGTGGTGATATTGCGAGTGGTGCGGTGAGCATTAATGTGCTGTACGACTTGCTGCAAGAGTGCATGCAGACGATTGACGAGAACGAGGCCTACGGTATTGTGATGAGCGCGCTCGTCATGTACCCGCTCTTGTCTACGCTGGAAATTCATTGCTGCCACTTTCGCACCGCGCCGGATCCGCTACCGCTGGTAGAGTACGTTCACTTTGTGCTGCACTTTGTGCTCACGAAGTTGGTAGAGCGCATGGACGCGGAGGAGGCTCAATTTGTCTTCAAACTCGTGGATGGCGCGATGGCGTTCCTCTTCGGCGACGTGCTCGCTCGATGCCTCTGCGCCGCCTACCACCTCGCCTGCACCTGGAAGGTGCGGCTGCCGTCCTCCTTTGCATACCTCGTCTCCCGCGCGCTCGCTGCCATGGACCGCCTCCTGCGCTTGCTCCCGGAGGAGGCTTCGGAGCAGCCACCCGTTCTCTGCGCACCTGCTGTGACCGTGATTCATCACAGCAAGAGCGTTGAGCGGCAGCGACTCGGCCGTCTCTTCCTCACCATGGCGGACATGGGTAGCTGCTTGCTGCAACACTGCATCCGCGAGACTCGCTTAGACCTCGATGTGCTGCAGCCCATCCGCGATCAGCTGTGCGGTGACCACAAGCACCACCTGTCCAAAGTGTTCTGTGAGGCGCTGACTACTATGGCAGAGGTGGATCTGCTGCGCGTGCAGCGCACCTATCTCCACCTCGACGCCCTCGAGGTATTGGGCGGCCTGGCCGCCAACACGTGCCTGGCCGAGTCCCAGATAGCTGTTTTCCGCGTCGTGCAGTACCTAGCCAAACAATGTCCGCACAACATCGCGATGCTCAGCGCCGTTCTCTTAGATAAGCTGCTCAAGATGCTCTCTGAAACGCAGAGCCCTGCCGTTTATGTGGAGGCGATGGCGTGTTTTTATGAAATGGCCTTCAACGACCCCCGAATGCGCGGCGCCGAGGCTGGCGCGAGTGAGACGCCCCAGCCCCAACCACACACCTGCACGGCACAAGCCGGCACCACCGGCGACGCACCACAGAAGAAGACCAGCACTCCCTACCAGTTGCTGTGTATGTACCGCCTGACCTTCAGCGGTGTCTTGGTGCCGCTGTGCTCGTACTGCTCTGCGCATCACCCGCCCAGCGGTGGGGACCTCGTGGAGCGCCCGCAGTACGCGTACTTCCGGTGTGACTGCCACCACTGCGCCACCGAGGCCACGCGCAGCGCTGCTCGAGTACCGCCGTTGCCGATAATCCCGCAGACGACCGCACTGAGCATACTGCAGGAGCATCTGCCGAGGAAGGTGCTTGCCCTCTCCACCTATCTGCAGATACCGCAGGCTTTGAACGCGCTTGGTCGACTTCTCCTCCGCGTACCACAGCAGGACGAGGTGCTGGTGCGGATGATCGAGGAGCTCGTGCGCTACCCCTCTCTTGAGTCCGTGCCCTACGCTGCTCTTGTGGTGAAGGCGAATATGCACCTGCCCGCAGTGGAGCAGTGCTTGGCTCGGTTCGCCAACACGGAGCTCAGTCGGTACGTCCACGGCGTCTTCGAAGTGGCGACCCCGGCCAAGAACTACGTAGACGAGACGCCGGCGAAGAGCCATCAGCGCAGTGAGCTCGGCCTCTCCGCCTCGCCCTACACGAACTCCACTGTGCAGAGCGGGTCGATGTACGATATGCGCGGCGGCTTCTCCTGCTCGTGTGACGGCGCCCGTGGGGTCCAGCTCTTCGGTGCTGGCGCTTCCGTAGAGGAGTAGTGCATGCCCACGGCTCTGTCGGGAGGAGGATGCGACGGCTTCCAGTGATGGCCGGACCCTGCTGCAGCAAGGACGCCAGCAGAGAACGCTGCAAAGGAGCGCTTGCTGTGGTTTTCCTTTTTTTTCTTCCTTCTTGTTTGTTTTTTGCCCTACCTTAGAAACCGTTTCAACCCCATCCCCCACCTGCCTCAGACGCCTCTGTGACGGCGGTGACGGAGGGGCTAGCGACGACGGTGGTGCCGATGTGATGTTTTCGCGTGCGGCTGCCACAGAGGGAACAGCGGGAGGGGGCAAGGAGAGAGAAGCGTCGTATCTCTCCCTCTTCCGCTTCGGCTGTGATTGCTTGGCGTTGCCAGTGACGGTGCTCCCGCATGAAAGCGAGGCTGTTCGGCTCTCTTGTTGGGGGCTTTAGCGGCGGTTTCTGTTGCTTGGGCTTTAGTTGGTTTCAGGTTCTTGTCGACCGGCTTTCGCTGTGCGTGCAGAGCGTGAGGTATGAGAGGTGGCGCGGCAACGCCAAGGAGATGGTGCCGACGCCGAAACGTGTGTGTGTGTGTGTGTGTGTGTTTGCATGGAGAGAACGGACTGGGGCGCGCGCGATATGAAGCATCGCATGCGAGACATCCCCCAGTTGTGCGCGAAGAAGAGCTTGAGGAAGGGGCCAGGTGCACATTCGGGTGCTTGCTCTCGCAAGATATCGTGTGGCATACCATCTCTCCCCTTCTTCTATCAGGATTCACTCCCCTCTTTCCCGAACAGTGCGTCTGTGATTCACCTCCCATGCGGCTGACTTCTCTTGCAGTGGCGGGCACTGATGTTCGGACTTTGCGGCACGTTCCCCCTGCGTCTACCGTATTCCTTTCCCCTTCTCTGCCACTCAACGGCCTACGCCACACCCTCCGAAGCCCCCACGCACGCGTATGGGTGTACATGCGTGTGTGCTTTTATTTTTGCTTGATTGTGGCGCTGCTGGTGGTGTGCACGAGACGCACGAAAAAAAAAAGAGACAAGAGGGAGAGGCGACAGTCGGGTTCATTTATGTGTGGTGCGTGTGTGCTCGCGCGTGCGCGGGGATCGGATCCTGCAGGAAGGCACACAGAGGCCAGAATGCAGGACTTGACCTGCGTGTGTGTGCGTGTGAGAGAGGCGGAGAAAGAGAAGGAGGCACAGAAACGACAAGTTTCACCGCGGTGGGGCGTGACGTGAGGAGTCACCCGACGCGGATCCCTTTCCTTTTGTTTTCTGCCTTTGCCACAACATAGAGGTTCTTCCGTGGTGGTGATTCTTTCTTTTTTACGTGTGTGTATGTGTGTGTGTGTGTCCTTTTTGTGTTTTATCGGACGCATTTTAGATGGCATAAGCGAATGTCATCTCTTCCGTCATTGCCTGCGTGACGGCTGTGGACTTGGTTTGTTTGTCGGAGACGCCCTCGTCCCTCACCTTGTGTAGGCTTCCTATGGCGCAGTCGTCGTTCTGTCACAGGCACGCGCGTCTCCCTCACGCGATTGCACGAGTAGGAGAGCAGTGACGGCGAAATATCATAGATAAACAAACAAGTTGCTCAATGCTCTTCCCCCGCTTCGCCTTGCTCAACTCCCTCCCTCATCCCTCTTGTCGGGGTGATGATGGCAGTCTGTGTGTGGGTTTGTGTCTGTTTGCGTTTTGTTTTCGGTGCACGTGTGCGGGGCTGTATGGATATATGGTGTGTGTGTGTGTGTGTGTGTCTTGCGCCACCTCTCCCTTCCTCTCCTGGTGCACACGCCGCTCATCTTGATCCGTGTTCTGCGATGCATTTTTGGTGTGTGTCTGTGTGTGTATCCTCCTTCCTTTTCGTGCCGGTTCGTTGTATGTTTTCTTTTCATCGTTGTATCCTCCCTCCTTTTCGTCTTTGTCTGCCGTTGCCCGTGCGAATGTGTGCAACACATGAGCGCCGTACCCCAGATGCACATGCGCGCCTACAAACATATGCACTCATCTGACGGATGTACAAAGAGCAAGGGGACCACCTACCGTCTCTCTCTCTCTCTCTGACCATGTAGTCCTTCTCTTTTCGCACCCCCCCCGTCACAAGACGATGGGTGTGTGCAGCTCCTCACCCCTATCCAGCGTCAGAGGTAACCGAGCTCGTGCTGTCGTCGGCTTCTGCAGGGGCGTCGTCAGCTGATTGGCCAGTTGCAAAGAAGGCGACATCTGCAGCCACTGCATGCTTGCCTTTCTCCGGTTCACTCACTCTGCTCTCCCCCCTTTGTCCCTCCGTTACCTTTCTCTCTCCGGCGCCTACGACATCTCCACTCCTACGGATACTGTATCAAGCACATACGCACAGCCAGCCACACAGAACAGGTGTGGGGAGACGCACTTCTTCCCGTTTTTCTGTCTTGCGGCCTGTCGCATCGACAAAACGGCCGCTTTCACGCACTCTCACCCTCCCCCCCCCCCACTCCACCCTCCTACACACACACACATACACACACACACACACACACACACACTTTCCCTCCTCTGCAGTGTCACTCGGCACTCTGCTTCGCCTCTCCATAAATCATCGCTCTTTGCCCCCCCCCCTTCCTCCATTTCGGGGGTTTCACACCCATGGCCGACGCAACGCCGCAGCAGGAGGAGCGCATTGCTGCGCAGCGGACACGTATTCAAACCAAACTGCACGCGCGCGACGGCCCCAATGCGTCCAATGCTGGACTGCCCAACGCCGCGGTCTCGCGCTCGGAAGCCGAGAAGAAAGCGTTGGACACTCGCTATGAAATGTGGGCTTTGCGCCACGCAAACGTCGCCGCCGCCACCAACATCCGTGTTGCTGCCGAGGTGGCGGAGTCTCAGCGTCGTCAGCACGCACAGGATGTGCAGCAGCAACTGGGGCAGCTGCAAGAGAGCAGCGGCGCCGACGCGCAGCACGGCGCGCTGAACTTACATTTCGAGGCGCTCTACCGCCTTGGCGTCCCTCACGAACTCCACGCAGCGCTCGAGGAGCAGCGCAAGGAATGCGAGGCGCTCATTAGCGTGAAGGAGAAGCTCATCTCGGAACTGCGTGAGCAGCTGCACCAGCGAGAGGAGGAGTATGTTGGCCTGCTCCAGAAGAACAAAGAGGAGGCCAGCCGACTCGTCGACACAATGCGCGCCAGCACGGATGAATACCTGCAGCAGTACACAGCGAAGCTGCAGGACGTGGAAAAGACATACGAGGCAGAGCGCAGGGCATACTTAGATCGGTGTGCCGAGGAAGTGAAGGAGCTCGTCAAGACACGGCGTACAAAGGAGATGGAGTACCGCAAGCAGCGCGAGCAGAAGCTGGCACAGGCGCAGCAGAACCTTGACGATCGATACGAGTCGGGCTACGAGGATTTCAACGATGTGAAGCGCACACACCAGTCAGACGTGCACGCGTTGCGCGAGGAGCTAGAGAAGTCGAAGGCCGACTACCTTCTCAACGGCGAGCGCCTCACGTACAACTTGCAGGTGCTGCGGGAGCGAGTGAAGGAGAACCACATCGCACAGGCGCAGTACAAGAAGAAGATCGCGCGACTGCAGGACACGCTCGCGACGCTGCTTGCGCGCTACCAGGATGCGGAGAAGCGGTTTCAGCGCACGAACAACGATCTGACGAAGCAGCTGCACCGGTTGAACCAACAGTACACCGACACCCAAGGCAAGTTTGCGACGTTTGAGAAAAAGGATAAAACGAAGTACCTACAGCTGTGGAAGCTCCACCACGACAAGTGCCAAGCCCTTGCGCAGGAGTGCTTACAGGCGGATCGTGTCGTATATGAGGAGCTCCTGCAGATGCCGTGGCAGCCGCCGGCGCTCCATTACTGGCCTCGCGAGGAGATGGGGGTGGAGGCGAAGAAGGACGAGCTGGACGAGCGCCCTGAAGAGCCACGGGAGGTGGAGATGTCAGAGGCGGCGCAGATGCTGTTCAGCATCCTCAAGTCGCAGGCGCCATTTCTAGTGGACAGCAACGTGCGGGAGGCAATTCGGTCTGTCCAAGGCACGACGGAAGAGCAGGCAGATGTGGAGGGCATTCTGACAGCGTTGGGACTCAACCGTACAAGCGACGTGGAGAACATGTTGGAGTATTTTCTAGTGGAAAACGAGGATGAGACGGTCGCCCTCATCAACCCGCAGGAAGCACTCAAGGCGCTGCAGGCCTACCTTAGCCACCGCGCTGCGGTCGAGGAGAAGGCAATGGCGACGAGAGCTGAAACAGCAAAGAACAAAAACGCCAACGAGACGCGGACTGCCGAAAAGCGGCGTGCAGCAGAGAGGGAGTACTGGCGCAACATGGCCGAGACGGTGCCGAAGGACCACCTGCAGGTCTGGGAGGCACTGGAGGACGGCCTTAGCCAGTACCTCGCGCAGCTGCAGCAGCGAAAGCAGCTCATCAGCGACACCGACACGATGCGAGCACAGAACAAGGAGCTCAAAGACCTGATTCGTCAGTACATGAGCAGCTCCATCAATTATGAGCTCTACGCGCCACCCCGTCTTCTTGCGCACGGCATGTCCTATTCCTCACCGGAACCCTGAGGAGGGGCATTTCGTGGAACAGGCAGTGCGCATGGCTTAGGGTGTCTGTGTGTGTGGGCTACTGCGCTTGTCTGCAACGTTTGCGGTGCGCGGTGCTGCTGGTTGCTGTTCTTCTGCTCTTTTTATGCCATGATGATGTAGACTTGTTTGTGCGCTTGTGCACACGCACGGGGATTTGCGCGTGCGTGTTTTCCTTCTTGCCGTACCGCCCTCTCGGCTTTTCTTGCGCTACTTCTCCTTCCCTCTAGCCCCCTTTTCCATGTACACTCAAGCACCAAGACCCCCCCCCTTGTGAAGTGAACAAGAGAAGAGCCAGCACAGCTGAACGTATACACTCGCGCGTAATGGACCGAGAGCAGGTGCGTCGACTGCACGCACCAAACAGAGAGAGGCAGGCCTTGCTGTGCAGGCGCGCAGTGAACTGCCGCCCTTTCTTCTGAGGAGTAACAAGGCAGAGCCCCCAGTTCTCCCCCAACCTGTCTGAACTGAAGCGCGTGTTGCCATGGCCGAGCGTGGTGGACCTGCCTGACCGACAGATGCGCTGCTCTTACTACCCCCCCCTTCCTCCCCTTTCTCTCTCTATTTTTGTCGTTCGCTCATCCGCTTTTCCGTGTCTCTGAGTGACCCGATCGCTCCATTTCCCTCCGTCTCGTTTGTTCTGTCTCCTCCGCCTGCCTTAGCGACTGGAAAGCTGACAGCTTGTCCTTCTCTATTCCCTACAGGTATATATGTATACATATATATACATATATACCCCCACTCCCATCCCCCCCCCACACACACACTCACTCACGTGTACAGGCGTAGCAACTGCTTTTATAGGACGGGTGCGCCAATAGACACGTCATCGCACATCCGACTAGGTATCGATTCTTTTCTCTTCACACCCTTTTCCCGAATGCGCCAATCGGCTATCTTTTCTCAGCACACGCGAGGTATAAAAAAGTACTAGCAAGGGAAAACGTGCGTTTCGTTGGTGCCGTTGCTCCCCTATCCAGCGTGATCGTAGAACAGTGCGTCAGCGTCGACAACTCTCCCCCCTCCCCTCCCCTGTCTTCCTTTCACTTGCGTTGTCTCTTTTTCCCTGCTTCCATTGTGCTGTGTACACGGTGAAAGATATATACGTATATAGCATATACACACACACGTACACACATATATATATATACAAACATTTGTTTTGAGGGGCGTACAGAAGATCTGCCCGTCTCCGGAAGACTCGGCGTGTGCCCGCGTTTCGTACTGCGCATACCTCGTCCCTCCATCCCCTCGTCGTTTTTCCTCTTAATTTCGTTAGCGCGCTCCCCGTTGACCTTCTCTGCTCAATGTCGGGCGGTAGCGGAGCTCAGGGCCACTTCATGATTGGCAAGGGCAATGGCCCCACATCGTTCAACTGGCACGGGTCGGTGCCGACGGTCATGATAGACAACTGTTTCGAGCCCAACTTTCGCCAATTCGACTTCTTCTTGGAGAACAACGAGGTGCCGAACGCCGGCGTGGTCGAGCGTGTGTTTAAGCCGGAGGATGGCGAGTCTCACTGGAACCTGCGCACCATCATGAACACGAACGCGCGCTGCACCCCGGTGCTCGTTACGAGCCTCTTTGGCGCCACCTTCGTGAACTTCCTCTACACCCGCTTCCTGAACAAAACCGGCACGTCTGTCCGCTGGTCCTTCTGGACGTGCTTTGGTGCAATACTGGTGTGGAATAACTTCACCAAGTTTGTTGCTCGCGAGCGGTACTTCCAGCGCGACTTCCAGCGCAACCAGCTGTACTCGCACGATGAGCTCCGTCATCAGCGTGACCAGCAGCGTGTTCGTGAGGCACTGTACGAGAAAAACTTTGTGACCAACCCGGTAGCAGAGTACCGTATCAAGATGTGGCAAGTGGCGGACCGGTTTGCGTAGCGCTGCGCTGAACTCCCTGAGGGCTCGTCCGCATCTCTGCAGCGATGCGCGCGTGGCTAGTTATGCCCCTCCCCCCTCTCCCCTCTTCATGTCTTACTGTCTTGTTCCCTTTTGTGGAGCGATGTTGTTTCTTTCCAAGACGTACAGACAAAATTTTTTGTGGAAAGCAAGGCGCGTGCCAAAGCCGGAACTTGTAGTGGTGTACTTCGACGCCGCCCCTCAGGCCCCTCGCGGTTCCCGCCCTTTCACTCCCTTCCTCACCTGTGCTTCTGCAGCCGCGAAACCTCGGTAGACAGAAGAGGAAGAAAAGCATGTGTACCGATCACGTCCACGATTGGAAGCGCATCTATCATCGCTCTCTTCTCGACAATCGCCAACGACACTGTCGAGCACCGCATCTTCTCTCTGGTCTCGCCGTGCTGCGCTCAAAGTCACCTTTCGCCATTACCATGCGCAGGTCTATCATAGCTGCTCTGCCTGTCCAATTTCTCTCTTGAGGCTTTTGCTGCCCATACTGCAGTTCCCTAACTGCACACTGTCTGCCTCCTTTCTTTTCTTAGTTTCCTCAACCCCCACCCACCCCGATCTCTCTGTGCGTGTGGCTTTGGGTTCCACGATTCGCCTTTGTGCTGTCTCAGGCGCCTTCGCTGACGGGCAGGACCATCTGTGCATCCAACATCGAACTAGCGGGTGCGGTGCTGCACAAAGTAGGTGTAAAACAGTTGGTTCCTGCGCGACACGTCCGCGCAGGCCCCCCCCCCTCCGTCCCCCTCCCCCGACCCTCACCCTTTCCTCCCTAGCTTCGCTTCTCCAATGTCCTTGTCGAACAAGCGCGAGGTGCGTGAGCACGTGAAGCTGGTGCTGCAGTCATATGAGGAAAACAGCCACATTGATGTCGAGGACATGAAGGCGCTGACGCGGGAGGCGTCGGACGCTGTTGTCACCCTCCCAGCCGCACCGGCGACCGTCGCAACAGCTGCTTTGACGGCCCTGCGAAGCCTGCTGAGCAGTCGTGCGGACGTAAAGCCCGAGGTGCTGGAGGCCGTCGCCCGGGCCCTGGAGGCTAGCAGTGTGACCGCTGCGCAGGCGAATGCTAGCGCCGCCTCGCTTCACGAAAGCAGCACCGCTACCCAGGAGATGGCCAGCGGCAGCGGTGCGAGCTCCACCGCTGCTAATGCAGCGACACTCAGCTTTAGCGCCTTCAAGGCTCGTATGGCAAAGAAGAGGGATGAGCTGAAGGCAGAGCGCGACACCGTCGCGGAGGTGACCTCAGCGGCCACCACCCATGTCGAATCCACCACCGCCGCACCACCTGCCGACTCGTCGCCGAAAGTCAAGAAGGAGGAGGCGCACACCACCACTGTCGGCACCGACCCGACAGAGTCTCGCAATCTCTCCAACCAGCCCAGTGCGGCTCCCACGCCGTCCCTCCAACCCTCCACGGCGCCCGCCCCGTCCTCCATACCAGATTTGGCTGAAGAGGCGGCTCTCTCTCGTGAGCGCGATGATGTTGCGAGCGAGCAGCCACCGGCAAAGGTGGAAAAGAAAGAGACCTTCCTGATCTCAGCGCTCCCGGACCCGGACGAGGAGGTCGACCTATACGCAGACCTCACACCCTTGTCACGAGGCCGTGGTCGTGGTCGAGGTCGGGGTCGGGGACGAGGCCGTGGACGGGGAGGTCCACCGTATTTCTACCCCCCACACAACCCCTACAATTCACTGAATCCGCACCACCATCAAGGAGCACCGCCCCCATCGCATCAGTGCGGAGGGGCGCCGCCACCGTCGCACTATCACTATGGTGCACCGCCCCCACCACAGCATCACCACTACGGAGCCCCGCCACCGCACGCGTACCGCGGCGGTTACGGGCCCAACACGTCTTACCAGCGTCCGTATTAGCAATACGCAGGCGTGCCTCTTACCTTCCTCTTTACGTGACGAGCACCGCAAACGTCAGCCCCAGCGTCTCCCCGACCCCCTCCCGCCCTGCAGACACGAGGTAGGAGATTGTCTAGTGGACCCCGTGTGCCGGTGCGTGTACGGGAGGCGCACCGTCGTGCAGTGGCATACGGTTGTCTTCACAGCTTGCCTTCCTCACCCACGCCCCCCCCCTGCGCCGCCGCCGCCGTGGATAGCATATCTTCTGAATGTTTCTTCCTCCTATGGCTTTTCGGTGCCTTCATTTCGATCTTGTTTGTTACATGCATATATATATATATGTATTTGTTTGCTCCCGCCGTATCCCTTTCGCGCTCCTCTTCTCTCTCCCCCTCTTCTCTCCCGAGAGAATCGGAGCGTGTCTTTGACCTCGTTTGTGCGCGTGATCGGGTGTGTGTGTGTGTGTGCCTCCGCACAGCAAACCCGTCCGTCTCCCTTGCTGCCTCCCTCCTTCCTCCCTCTCAGCTGATGCACCCAAACACACACAGCGAGATGTTTGTGTTCCTGCCCCATCACCCCCACCCCCTTGCCTCCGTTCAGCACATCTTCGAAGAACAGAAGAGAGCGCCCGCATTGTGCGCGCCTCTCTCCCCTCATTCCCTCTCTCTCTCTCTCGAGAAATGAAGGATGGGTCACAGCGTAGGTACACGGAGCCATCATTGGCATGGTTGTATGTCTGTCTGTTTGCCTGCCAGTGCTGTGGTGTGGGTGTGTGGCGAGTCCTCCGAGGTTGCTCTTTCCGGCACGGGTTCGACACACCGCCATCTCGTCGAGAGGCGCAGGCGTCGGAACGAACATCGAAGCACATCCTGCGCGTCTTGCACCGAAAAGACCAACAACAAACTCGTGATGCCTCTCACCTTCCTCTGTATCTTGAATGTTCATTTTTGTGCGTGTGCGTTTCATGTTCCCCCTCTGAGTCCTTGGTCCCCCACCCCTCCCCTCCCCCTTCAGGCGTTCGTCTCTCTCTCTCTCTCTCGCTCTCGCTCGCTCGTTTCATCCGTGAGCGATAGCGCCGTGAAAGAAGAGTGGCCCTTACGCATAGGTGGGAGTGTGCGCGCGTGTGTGCCCCCCCCTCTGTGAGCGACCGAGCAGCGCGCATCCTCGGTCGCTTTTTTTTGTTTCCTTTCTCGTTTGCTACGCAGCGTGTGCTGACTTGCTTTTCTGGCACCGTGGGATTTCTGTTTCTTCGTAAAAGGTGATCGCCCCTTCACGCACTCGCCCCTCCCTTTCGCCACCAGCACCATCGCTGGCGACGCGCTCTTGCGTCGTTTTCTTTGACCTCTCTCGCTCCCTCGAGCTTCTCGAGCACCGTTCTTCGAAGGTACAGCAGAGCTCAATCAAGATACACACTCAAACACACTCACACGGGCATCCAAGCTGTTTCCTACATGACCACACTACAGCAGTGACCTAGAGGCGAGAGTCTCCTGCACAGCTAGCCATTGTGTTGCGCGTGTGCCATCAAGGCGCTTCTGTCTGGGCGTACAGACAAACTCTCACAGTCGCACACGCACGCGCTCAGAGGGGCTTGGGATGATGAGGACGTGGTCATTCTTACACTTGCGCTGAAGGAGAGCAAGGCAAACAGCTATGCAGAGTGGAAACCTGCAAACGGAGGACATCCCGCCGAGAGTGACGGTTGGTACGCGATTTCGTCGCTTTTCGGGGTGGCAGTGCGAGGCGCCTCGATGCCCACCCCGTCGGGCGCAGCAAGACGCCGTGAAGGATGACTATGGGCTTGCCAGTATGTCTTCTCTCTCGTGTCTGCTACCTGCAAGTGTGCACTCTTCACGATGGTGGCTCACCTCTGTCTTTCTCTCTGCTTCTTTCACGAGTCTGACCGTGGAGTAGTAGATGCGGAGAGAGCGGAGACCCGTGAAGCGGTGTACGAGTGAGCGCGTGTGCGTTCGAGGGAGTGAATATACCTTAGTTGCGAAATGCGTGCGCGCATCTGTGTTGCTGCCAGTGTCCTGGGCACCAACTCTTCTCTACACTGTGAGCTTGCGTTTGTCTGTTTCTTTGTTGTGCGCGAGGGACCTCTTGTGTGCCTTTTTGTGTTGGCTGTTCACGAGGCTTGTTGTCGTCTCCGTGGCTTTAATGTGCGGGACACGCGTGGAGAGGTATGCTGCAACGATTTGAGTAAAGTCGTACGGTGTGATGTGAAGGAAAGCGAAACGACGTTTCGAAAGATAAAAATGAACAACAAAAAAGAACGCATGCGAGGATAGCGCGCAAAACAGTGTTGTCGTCCCTCCTCCTTTGCCCAGCCCCATCTCTTGAGTGTCGCTGCATCGCACTATTTCTGTGCTGTGTTGCTCTGGTGGCGCTGACGCGTTGTATGGTTGCGTGTGAGCGCACGGCGACCTGCTACCGCAGCAGATGGTACGCCGGTGTATGTATAGGCTCCTGATGCGGGGCGGAGTGTTTCTTGTATGAGCCCTGCTCGCAAGCCGGCGACGCGTTTGCGTGCCTGTGTGTGTGTGTGTGTGTGTCCTCGCGTTCTTTGGTGCCGTTGCCCAAATGTGTGATGCCATGTCGTCCTCCTCCTCTATGCTCGCATTAGTGAAACCCCTATCAGGCTGAGCTAACAGCCTTCGCACGCTTGCTCGGCGTGTGAGCTGAGAGCACGCGTGCCGTCCACTCGGACGCATTCTGCAACGGTGCGCGTCAGACGCCAGGGTGTCCGTTAGGTGTACTTGGCCTCTCCCTTATCGCTCGAAGGGCCCTTCTTTCTCGACCAGCGAAGGAGTTGGGCCTGCCGCGCATAGGTCTTGCACAGCTGCTGCGTTGTGTCGCAGCAAGGCAACGCCTTTGTTGCGATCGCCTTGCTCATTCAGCAGCTCCCTCTCTCCAGCATGCATCGCTCTCTCGCTTTTTCTTCTCCCCCTCTCTCGCTCGCTTCCTGGCCCCCTCCGCTATCCCTTCAACATATGCTGCACTTGTGCGCGCTCTGCCGTCCCTCGTGACACGATGTCGCCTCCGCACCGCCATGGAGAGCCCTTCCGTAACACATCCCTCCCCTTGGCCCTTTCCGCACACGCGCGACTGCTGGTCAGTGGAGCTCGGTGTGATGTGATAGAGCGCGGGCGGTAGTATTGGTTTCGTGCTTCCTCCCACCTGCACCCACTGCTGTTTCCCGCCGTTCATCGTTTGTGCTATCTGTCTTCGTCGTCCATGTGCGTCTGCGCGCGCTCTTTTCTTGTCTGACTCAGCTCGACTGATCATCTCTTGTTCTCCGCACATAGGCAAGGCCAGCAATCCACTGGCGCGAGTGCGCGTCAGTCCTCGTCACCCTCCCCTCTTTGTCTTCCCGCGTCTCCCCTCTCGGTAAGCGATGGAGTTGTCCTTTCCAGACAAGTACTATGAGGTCGCCAAGTACTTCGACTACTACGTTGGCAACCTGGAGGAGAGTCCTCTGCTATCGGATGCGCAACGGCTAATGTTCTATGCGCTGCGCCAGCAAGCCGATCACGGGCAGTGCACCACTGCGGCACCATCTTTCTGGAACTCGAGGGAGCGCCACAAGCATCAGGCATGGAAGCAGCTCGGGCGCATGTCTACGTTCGAAGCGATGGTGTTCTTTGTGCAGCAGTTCGAGCAGCTGCTGACGCAGTTGGAGAACTCGACTGGGCAGCCCGCGTCCACGTCAGGGGCCACCGCCCGCGCCGGCGCTGTCGATTGGCCGTCGCGACTGCGAGAAATGAAGTCCAAGATGGCACCGAGCCCTGGCAACCGGCCGCACAGGAGTGAGGCTTTGGCCAGCGATGGCGCTCACGCCACTAATGACATTCTCGCTGTACGCCGAGGGCCTTCGCCCGCCACTGCTATCGAAGCGGCGTGCCTGGAATCGTCGTCGTCAAAGCTCAGCGCTGCGGAGATGGACGACTGGGACGCAGATGTTGTGTCTCACTCGGAGGCCACGGTAGAGAATATACGATACCTAGCGACGGAGCTGATGCGTGCGCGGCATGCGTTTCGACAGCTGTTGGAGAAAAGTGCGCCAAGCCACGTCGAGCGAAACGGCACCGGCGACTTCACCTACGGCCCTCCGATCCGCGCGGGAGGCACCTGCCTCACTCCCTCTGGCGCCGCCCCCGCCGCTGCCGGGCCACCGTTGAAGCCGATTTGGTGCAGTAACGGTAGCGCCGCTCGTGTACCGATTGTGCCACCGCCGGTGCGCCCGTCAGCACGATCGATGACAGAGGCCGCCGTGCGTGATTCATGCGGGGCGCCGCAATCGAAAAAGATGCCCGTTGCCGCCGACAGACCAGTCAGCCCGAGCGCCTTGTCAACGTGGTTCAACTGGTAGATGGACGGCAACGTCGCGTAAGGAGAGACTTGCTCGTCCAGCAAATCATGGACGCAGCGTTTGCGCGAACAAGAGCCTCGCTTGCCCGCCGTTGTATTGCATCGCAGCAGCTGCACCTTTGGCCCCAGCTCTCTCGTTACCAGCATCGTTTCGTTTGTTCTCGCATTGAAGGCGATACTTGGGTTTTTGTTGTTCGGCTTCGACACGGTGCTCCAGTTCACACACGCGTGTGCATCTGCATGTGCCCCGTGTCTGACCATTCCTGCGTTCGGTGGTCTACACCGCACAACGCCCCATCTGCCCAGCAAAGAGCCGAACAGCAGGGCCATATGCTGGGATGGGTAAGAGCGCGAGTCGAAGGCACATCTACACAAGCACGTCTCGTTCACTAACCGGCCTTTGGTTCCACATTCGAATGCGTGCTGTGCCCTGGTGTGTTCTTGTCGATGCTTTCTCCTCCCTCTCGCTCTTGCCCTCTTGCCTCTCAAACGCCCCCTCACCACACGCGCCTCACACGTGCGCGTCGCCGTTTGAGGGGGGGGGGTCGCTGTTCATTTCTTTTTGTTTTTGTTTTTTTTTGTCGCTTTCGTTTGCTCGCGTATTGTTCTTGTTATCGAAAGGCTAAACAAAACAGAAAACCAAAACGAATAAAAAGACAAAAGGGTGCGCTCGAGAGGGCAGCATATAGGGGAGCGGCTACCCACTTTCGCACACATGAACGTAAAGCATTCTGTGCCGTGGACACCCGAAAAAAAAAAAACTCTCGCTCGCCACCATAAGTGCCTTCAACACTAAAGCAGCGTTTACGTTTCACCATGTGCCCGTAGTCCACCACGAACAAATCCGCTGATAGAAGCGTCCACAACGACACTTCACCTGCCTTCTGCTGCACCACGACCACATCCTCGTTGTGTTGGACGAGCCGTCCCTGCTGTCAAATCGGACCATGCGCCTTGCGGGCACTTCGTGTCCGTCCTCGTGCCATCTTTCGCGTACGTGCTGCGTGATCGGCGCCAGACGCACCCGTGTGCACTGCACGTCTTGACGCACGCGGGCCGCGTGCAGGGTCCAGCTCGAGGGTGGAGGCGGTGGGCAGCTGTCGTGCGTGGAGCAGCGGGGTGGTGGTCTGGGCACATGCCGGGCGAGCTCAGGGGGGAGGTTTGGCCAGCCTCAGGCCAGGCTCCCTCTGAGAGACCCTGCACACCCTGCCTGTGTGCCAGGCCTCGCGCTGAGGGGCCTCGAGCCGCGGCATCCCGCAATGTGGTGCGGCTGGCATGTGCGCCTCATCAGCCCACCTGGTCGGATGAAGGAGGTGCCGCACAGTGCGCGCACGTGCACCGTGGTGTTCCTCGGTGTGGACGTCCTCGCGCCTTTCTCGCTCATCACTCGCGCTCTCCTGACGACCGCGTGCCTCGGGCAGATGCGGCACACCACCTGGCAGCGGCGCTTGGCATGCGCGCGTGTGCATAGTGCTTGTGTGTGTTTTTTTTTTTTCACCATGTGGCCTGATGTCGATATCAGAGACTCGCCAAGTAGCATATCTGTTGAACTGATGACGCGATTCGTAGTGGGCTGGTACACTGGTGATCATGGCCGCAAGTCTCTTCGGCACAACACCAGCTCTGACCAGCCCACCGGCGCCAAGGTCCCGCAGCTGTGCCCGACAGCATGTTGCGCAGGCGCTTGAACTCCCCACAGAGTGTGGATACCGGACCCGGCCACCACGGTGGTGGCTGGTCATCGTCTGGGCTGAGGGGTGAATTGGGGAAAAGAGAAGCAGCACGCTTGGGCACACAGAGTTTCTGTTCAATGCCTGAAATATGCACGAGGCGTCTACTGCAGCACGCGGTGCCTTGCACGCGGCGGCAGCGCGTGGATGACGCTCTCTCACTGCACAGTCCCTCCTATCTACCCTTTTCTCGTGCAATTCCCTCTTCTTCCTCTCTGCGTCTTTCCTGCCCTTCCCTTCCTGCGCGTGTGCACACATATAATGCATGTGTGCGTGTGTGTGTCGAATAAACCGACGGTGAGGTGTGCACCACCCCAGCGAAAACGGGGCACCGACTCCTCTTGCCACCGCTCCCTCTCTCCAGCCTATCGTTTCCGTTGACGGCAACGGCCAGTATCGGGTGAGCTTCGCCTCGTCCCTTTTCTGAAGTGCACCGGCGCTTGCTCAGTGCCGCTGCACGCACAGACGTGTGCGTGCACGACCTCTGATTTGCCGTCACCCTTCCTCTGCTTTCCATCACTTCACTTTTTTCATTTCATTTAGTTGGAAAGGAGGGTCCCTTTGCGCCACTGAAATCTCCAAAGCACACCCAGGCGAAGAGGTTCACACTCGACAACATGGCATGGCACTGCTCGTCGACGACGAATGCGGGGATGGTGACTGCACTGCAGCGCGAGGGTCTCATCAAAACACCCGAGGTGATGGAGGTGATGCGGCGTGTGGACCGCGGCTGGTTCGTGCGCAACTCCAAGGATGCTTACCGTGACCAGCCTCTGCCCATCGGATTCGGCGTGACCATCAGCGCTCCACACATGCATGCTATCATGTTGGAGCTGGTGAGTCCGTCTGTGCTGCGCCACAAGAATCTGGACCGAGGTCATTGCCAACCGCTGCGACTGCTGGACATCGGTAGTGGCAGCGGCTTCATGACGGCTGCCTTTGCCGCGCTGTGTGAGGCGGCTTGGCGAGACGGTGAGCCGCCTATGTTTGAGGTGGTGGGTATCGAGCACGTGCAGGAGCTTCAGAAGCAGTCAAAGCGTGTCCTCGAGTCGCACTTCCCTGAGTGGATTCGCGAGCGCCGCGTCACATTGCTGCATGGAGACGGACGAAAGCCTCGCTCCATCGCGGGTGTCGGTGAGGAAAAAGGTGAATGCTTTGACGTCATCCACGTCGGCGCCACCGCGCCGAAGACTCTCGTGCCCGAGTACCTAAGCCTTCTCCGGTGCGGTGGTACGCTGGTGATCCCCGTTGGTAACCCGGCCGAGGTGCAGGAGTTACAGGTGTTCACGAAGGGCGATGAAGGCGCTTTCACGATGCGACGGGCGTGCCACGTGCAGTTTGTGCCGCTCACATCTCTACATGCCCAGCTCGATGGCGACGCGACGACGCGCACGTAAGCGGCTGATTTGTTTTGTTGTTGTTGTTTTTGGGTTCAGCGAAAATTGCACCATCGCGCACCACGGAGCGGCCCACCGTCAAGCGAAAGAACAAAGACGACGAGGGTCAACCTCACGGAGCTTCTCACGCACAGGTCTGCCACGTGCCCGCGTACACACGTAGGCATCTGTTGTTGTGCATGGACGAACTGCAGAAGTATACATGTATTCGTAGACGACAGAGCACCTCGCTAATTCGTTCTGCACGGCACGACAGTCCCTTTCTCTCTCTCTCACACACTTCGTTGTTTTCTCGTTCCCCAAGCCGGCCAAAGTAATCCGTAACCATTCGATGGGACAAGACGCTCCTCGAGTAGCTTCTCCGGCGACATCTTTCCGTTTGTCGTCTTCTCTTTTATTAGTGTGTCTGCTCTCTCTCTCTCTCTCTCTCTGCGTGTCTGCCCTTTAGTCTGCGGCTGCTATGTTGCGGAAGACGTCCGGCTCTTTCCTCTTGCCTCCATCGTCGCTTGGCGATACACTCCTCCCACCCCTGGTGCCCGTAGCTTCAGACGGACACATTTCTGGCCCGCGCGTGCCTGTTGTCTTTTTTCTCGCTCTTTCTCGTTTTCTTGAAGTCGTGCGGCTGTTCCACGACCCATGGCAGGCAAGGTGACCCACCCATGCTCTGCTTCGTTCCTTTCCCGCCTTTTCGTTTTCGATTCTTCCAAAGCAGGGAACGACGGGACACGACGTGGATCGAAATGGATGGCACTACTCGGTCCCCACCGTCACCCCCCCCTCAAGTTCTCCTTCCCCACTCAGGAAAAGACAGCGAAATCAAGTATAATCGTTTTCGGTGTTGCTGCCGTTGAGCCGTATCGCTGGTTCTACCCTTATAGTGTTTCGCACTTCAAGCGCTTCGCAGCATCATCCTCTCTCTTTGTTGCCCTTTCTGTGTCCATGATAGATTTCGCTCTCTCGTCCGTCGAAGGGCAGCCACCGCACACAGTTCCCGCTGCTCTCTCCTTCTATGAATGCTTCTCTCGTCTTTCTCTGCTTTTTTTCTCCTGTGTGTCGGTATGTGCCACTGCGACAGCGACATCGGCTCCCCGTATACCCTCTCTGCTCACGCCTCCATCCGCCGTCTGCCCCTCTGAGTTCCCTACCCGACCTTAGATGCTGACCTCTTATCTCGTCTGCTTCTGCTCTTCCTTGTTTTTGCTACCTGTACAGTGGAAGCGAAAACGGCGGCAGCCGACCTGTATGAACTGGAGAGCGATTCCATGGCACTTCACGGATGCGCGGGCGGAATTCAAGCGGCCAGCACGGAGGAGTGCCTGCATAACGTTCAGTGCAGTCGAGACTGCTACGCCTTCCTGGGATTCTGAAACCCCCTTGCCTGAGCAGCACGCCGAGTCGCTCTCTCGGTGTTCTTTTGGTCCCCCCTCCTTGCCTCTCTTTCACTGCACGCCGCTCGTATAGAAATGAGCCCACGCGGACCTTCACGTTCCGTCGAGCTGCCACGCTCCTCTGACCTCTCGCACTTGTGTTTGTCGCTCTCTCTCTCTCTCTCTGCCTGCGTGCTCGCCTTCGTGTTTCTCCTGCTCGCACTCCATCGTCCCACACCCCACGTCTCTTTCCCCTCCGCCTTTTGTCGTGCTGCACACACGCACACACAAAGCATGCTTCTGCGCTTCACGCCTGAAGCACCCATTGCCTTTGCGAGGCTTCTTAGCTCATTATAGCGCACTTGCATTTGAGGCGAGCTCCTACTCCTTGTAAACCGCCTCAAGTGGACTGCAGTATCTGAAGACGTTCCCCCACCTTTTTTTTTGACACCCATCTGCAAGCAGCAGAGTAAATGTCCGCGGATCGCCCGAACCGCTGCTGCCCCACCGAAAAGGGGGCCGCCCAGTGTGAGTACAACCCCGCCGGCAACGACCTCTACATGGTGGGCCCCTACAACAGCAAGGCTGGCGTGGTGCTCGTGTGCGACATCTTCGGTTTGCTGCCCAACTCGAAACGCTTTGCTGACGTGCTAGCTGAACACGGCTTCCTTGTAGCCATGCCGGACTTCTTTGGGCCGCTGGCATGGCCCGAGTCGGAGTGGCCGGCCGACTTCCAGTCGATGCGCTGGCTCCAGTATGTGGAGAAAATCACGCAGTTCGACGCCTTTGTGCCTCAAATGGAGGCGGCGATCGCGGTGCTGCGCCAAATGGGGTGTGCGAAGGTTGGCGCCATTGGCATGTGCTGGGGTGCTGCCCTGCCCTTCATGATGGCAGCACAGGGCAAGATCGACGCTGCCGCCGCGGCGCACCCGTCCTTCTTCACTGCCGACGCAGTGAGGGCCGCGAAGACGCCTGTGCTGGTGCTGCCGTCGAAGGACGAGCCTCCCATGGACGATGTCGAAGCCGCTGTCAACTCGCACCCGATGGAGCCGCACGTGCACAAGCGCTTTGACGCCCTTCACCACGGGTTCTTTGGAGCCCGCTACAACCCGGACGCGTACACGGCTGAGGAACTGAAGGACGTGGAGACGGCACGGCAGCTCGTGTTGGACTTCTTCAAGAAGTCACTCCATTAGGCTGCTGGCGCGAAAACGTTGCGGTGCACATCATCAGTATGACTGCCGGCGGCACATGCCTGCTCTATGTCCCTCATAGCTCCTCATCGCGGGCTTCTCTGTATGGGGCTGTGCTCTGCGCAAGCGCGAACGTGGCGGAAGACGACTTCAGTTTGTGCCGTCCTTGCCGGGGGACTGTGGCGCGTAGAAGGTGACGTGCGGCTGCTACATGTGAGCGCTCACTGTTTGCCTTGGCTCATCTTCCCTCCTGCTCACTGTCAGTGATCTCTCCCCCACCCCACTTCACTTTCTGGGGGATGGGAGGAGGAGGAGGAGGAGGAGGGCGTTGTCGACATTCGCGCAGGCCCCCTCCATCCGGCCCCGTGACTCTGTGGCAGTGTGCCTTCCTTTCCTCACCCGCTGTCACCCCTCTCTCTTTCTGTCTACCTCACGCAGAGCGGCGGAGCAGTGGAACCTCTGCCGCTTGAGTAAAATCAAGCGCACTGCGCACGTATCGTCTTCTCTTCGCGCCTTCCCTGTCCATCGTCGCATGAGGCGGCACTGAAACAGGCGCCTCTCGAGCACGTTGCCCCTTCTCCTCCCCCCCCTCCTCCCCTCTTTTATCTCAGCAGCTTCTGGCACTCCTCTTTTTCTTTGCTGTTTTTGCTCCCTCATCTTTTCCCTTCACCGTCTTCTGTGCATCTTCTTCACTCTCTCGTTTTCTATTTGTTTGCTGCTCTGTTTTTGCTCTGCAAGCGATTTTTCACATCCTCTGCACCAACCCCCCCACACACACACAACCAGCACCACCCCTTATGGGGTACAGGGATGGGGCCTTCGCGTCTGTGCATGTGTCTGCATACGTGTCGTGGTGCGTAGGGGCACTTGCTGCGTCAACCTGTCGACAGGCGAAGATGGCGAGCTACCTCTTTCGCACACACACACATACAAACACACACCAAAACAGGCTCAAATCGAGAGAATATGATGAACTGAATACCGAAAAGACACGAAACGAAAAATGGGTGTGCATCGCCGACTCGTCGGCTGCTATTGACGGTCACTTATGATGGCATGGCTCAACATGGAGCAAAGCAGGGGTGCCGAACGCTAGTCAAGGAGAGACTTCCAAGTATGGCAGAGCATTGCGAGCACATCCCCCCCCCCTCGCCTCCTTTCTCGCCCACCCACCAACGGTGCAAGAATACGAAATGGCCGACCTCTTCCCCCGAAATCATCAACGCTCCTCCTCTCCCATGCTCTCTTGCCGACATTTTCTCCTCTGTGTCTATGTCTGTCAAGCATGCTCTTCGCGTGCGGCTGTAATTCGCACACACTTGCTTTAGGTAGCTTGGTTTCGGTCAAAGAGAGTCACCCAACAACGAGGTGGACCAAGCACCCTCACACCAGCACACGTACAAAGCAGCGCCGCGTATCGCTTGTCGTTCACGCACGGTTACACGTCTTGGATTCCCCTGCAAGGAGCTCACGCGCGTACTCGAAGACGCAGACACGCACAGACATCGGTGCACTGTGGACGAATACAACGCCCCCTCTCTCTCTCTCGCTCTGGCGGCGCTTCACTGAAGGACTACACCACCGACCGAGCGTCTCTCTATGGGTGTGTCTTGCCTAGTGGCGGACCCGAAGGGCTGAGCCGTACGAGAACGAACAGCCTCAGCTTTGTACGTGGAGATCGTTTCTCTCTGTTGTTCCCCTCTTCTCCTCTTTTCTCTCATTGTTGGCAACTTGCCACCGTTAGTGTTGCTGTGTGTCTGTGCGCGTACGTGCGGCTGGAGCGTCGGCCGTTGCGCTTCTCATTTTTGGTGCTCCTCCTTGTCATTGTGGTGCTGTGGATCGTCGCGCTCTCTGCGTGTGTCTGACGTCGTTGAAAGCACTTCTACTCCTTTCTCTCTCTCTCTCTCTCGCTTCTATTATCCATCTCACCCATTCATTGTCGCCGCGCTGGACCCCTTATTCTTTGTCGCTTGTGTCCTTCCCTCAACTCTCTCCTACTCTCCCTCTCTCTGTAGTTGTTGCGCTGTTTCTACATCCACCACCCTCCCCACCCCCCTCTGCATCGACCCCCGGCGTAGTCGCTGGGTTTGGACATCTTGCCTCTGCTCTGAAGCTAAGGGTAGGGTGCATCCCACCATTTCTGATTCTCGCTCTGTGTCTCCTCGTTCTTTTCTTTTCGAGGCCGCAGGGGTTCCCCACTCGTCGCCGCCGCCTCACGTCCTTTCTCGACAACAGCTTGCTGCGGACGAGTAGGTGTTTCGCTTGCCTCTGCTCCTTTGGCGTGTGCGCGTGCGTCTGGCATTCAGCCGTCGAAGTTTCGTCACACGCCGATACGCACCGGTGGAGCCATGGACGACAACGAGTTCGAATTTCCGCCGGATCAGCTGGACGATGTCGTCGCGAACCGGCTTTCCCCTTACCAAACGGTAATGCCAAGCCCGCTGCGGACGCCGTTTGCGTATCCGGCTGCTAACCTGCCGCTTAGCATGTTGGCACAGATTCCACTCGAACACCTGCCGCCGACGCAGCCCAAGAACCCGCAGAACTTCTCCATTGGACAGGTGCTGAGAGGTGCGCTCTCCACGTCACACATGCGCGCTCCGCCAGGAGGCAGCCGTATGCCTCGTCCCAGCGCTAGCGTGGCGCCACTTCCCCACTCGCAGCGTTTGCACCAGCAAAGCCCGACGCACTCGCCGTACCTCTCAGCGGGTCACCCACCGCTGCCCTCGGCCTCGTCAGACGAAGAGGAGCGGGGCGGTGGCGCGGAAGGCGCGTATCAGCTTGGCGAGGGAGGTGGCGAGGAGGCGCACGGTGGCAACGCGCTAGGTTTGACGGAGCTTCAAATGCGCGCGCGCCGCTGCCCCAACCGGCAGGCGCGCATCGATTGGAGCGAGGGGGAGGTGCGCAGCTTCTACCAGGCGCTCTCCCAGTACGGCACAGACTTCAGCGCCATCGCCGTACTCTTCCCCAGTCGCTCCCGCAGAGACATCAAGCGGCTGTATCAGCGGGAGATGCGGCAGAAGCCCAAGGAGGTGCAAGCAGCTCTCAACCAGAAACATCCGATAGACATGGCCGTCTTTGAGGTGCGCTACGAAGCGAAAAAGAAGGAGGCGCAGCAGCCTGTGAAGATGAAAAAGCTGAACTCCGAGGAGTTGGCCTTCCTGGACGAAATCGCAGGCAGACAGCCGTCGGAGAGCGCCATGCACATGAAAGGTGAGGAGCTCGAGGTGCCGGTGCCGGCGGCTACGCTCGGAGGTGTGGAAGAGGCGACTGCCGCGCCGCCATCTCGGCTGCGCAAGCGCCCACGCGGCACGCATCAGGCGGACTCCGAGGACGGGCCGGAGTCGAAACGCGCAACCAAAGAGATCCCCCCTGCCGCTGACGACGACTTTGACATGGAGCAGGAGTCGTTCTTCGACATGGTCGTACGACACGAGCGCGAGGACAATGCACCGCTGGACATGTTGTTTGCGGCACAGCTAGAACAGGGGCAGCAGCAGCATCTGGCAGCCCTGGAAGACTCGGACTTCTCGTTTGAGTGACGGTAGAACCAAAAAGTTCGGGAGCGACGGACTTACCTGGAGAAGAGGCGGTGGAAGCACGCGAAACGGAAAGGAGTGTTTAATTTGTATCTCTGTGGGTGTGGGTGGAGGGATGTGGAGAGGCAATAGGGATGAGCCTCCTCCTTCTCTTCCCCTTCGTATGTCTCTCCTATCACCGTCTACGCGGCTGTCGTTCGCTTGCGTTCCTCTGTCACGGCTTCGTAATCTACACTAGTGCACGTGGGGGAGGAGGGAGGGAGTGTAGACCTGCAGTAACAGCACCGCTCATCGATGCTTCTTCTCCCTCGCATACACGCGTTCTAGTTCACGTCTCTTCCTCCTCCTCTCCTCCTCTCCTCCCCCCCTCCCCCCCTCCCCCCCCCCACACACACCTCCGCGCCTCCTGTTTGTTGCCAGCACCTTTCCCCCTTTTTCCTTGTCCTTTTAATTTGTTTACTCCCTCTCATCTTCCTTGACGGTTTTCTTCTGCGGGCCTCTTGGCCCCTCCTCCCTCCGTCTCAAAGGCCTCTTCTTCGCTGTCGGACTTATATTGTGACCGTTGGCTCTTCCTCCTCCTCGCTCTCATTTTCGGTTCAGTGGTGTCGTTCCAACGTGGCGGTACTGTGTTGCCCGCCGTAGAGATGTTTAGTCCTCATTTTTGAGAAGGAGTGGAGATGCCGTTCTTTACCCATGAAAGGAATGGCGGAGGGAGTCGAGGGCTAGTCTTGCCTCTCTGCGCGTCACGCACGCGCGCGCATCTGGCTTTCTCTCTTCTCCTCGGTGTGCTTTTCGTGTGTAACTCTGCGTCTTTCAACGGGCTGTGTGCCACCAATCTTGTCTTGTGTTCTGGCAGTTTTTTGTTCTGCTCTCCCGTGGGTGTACCTCTTGCTTGTTTTGTCTCTCTATCTGCCAGTGGTGTGGAGGCGGTGATGAGTGAGCCGGTGGAGTTGTTGAGAGAGAGAGAGAGAAACAGGCCGAGCCAGTCAGCGGCCGCTGTCGGCCGCCTGTATCATCATCTCCATGCGCATCGCGCCTGTGACGGTGGCGTCATCTCGCTCCTCATGGGCGGAAAGAGCCGCAGGGAATCGAGGAAAAAATAAAAGCATGCGATGAGCCCGAAGAGAGCGAAAAGGTAGCGGTGCTCACTCCAGCTGCTGCCTTTGTGGCCCTAAAGTCAAGCACGTTATTGATGAGATGCGTGGCTACGGTGCATGTGCATGGCGTTGTTTTCAACGCCCATCGTCATGCGCTCCCCTTACCGCCATCCTCCCCAGTCCTCACCATCGCTTTCTCGTGTCTACGCCCTCCCCCTTCTATTGCACCTCCCTGTTTGGCAACAAGGCTGCCCGCCTCAGCCCTATCGTAAACATCCCTACTCTCTGTCCACCTACCTGCCGCCCTGCGTGGTTCCTCTGCGAGATCTTCCTCTTTCACTTCACCTCGCTGGAACCATGGCAACCATGCTTTGTGCAAGCTGTCAACACAGCTTCCCAGAAGACATGCTGGCTCCGGCATCCTTCAGCACCCGAGTCGGTCGCTACCTGAGCCGTTCAACATCCCTCTTGTGTGCGACTCGTGGGAAGACCAGCAAGGACGACCACCGCCTCTCACAGCTCGCGCAGCTGCTCCAGCAGCTCTGCGGCGCCGTGCAGGAGGAGGCACAGCTGCTTCAAGAGCGCCAGAACGACCTCCCTGTGGCCACCTTTTCATCCTCAAGCGGCCGGACAGGACAGCCGCAGCAGCAACAGCAGCAGCAGCAGCAGCCGAGGAGCCGCGGGGGTGCCCCGCATTCCGTGTCCTTTGCGTCCCATAGCGACCGCTGCCGCGGAACCCCCAGCGCGGAGTTGTGCGGCACATTGGACGGGACGGGGCGGCTGCCTTATGTGGGTACGTCCTCCTTTTCCTTTAGCGTGGCCCCAGTCAACTCACCGCGTATCATGTTCGAAGGCTCCGTCCCGTCGTATCAGCTAAAGCGCATGGTCACCGCCTTCGACCTCGTCTCTGCCACGCTATACAACATGCTCGAGAGTCTCGCGGTGCAGTGCAGGGCGAACGTGGCACTGTTGTGGCTGCGGCCACGTCAAAACCTCTCCTCGTCAGAGCTGGTCGCGCCGTTTGTAGTTGGGTGCGACCTCTCGTCGCTGGCCAACTCGGCCCCATACTGCACCGTCGAGTTCTCCATTCCCTGCGTGGTATGCCAGACAGGCGTGGCACTCAACTTGAAACCGCAGCCGCATCTCCCGAGCACCGCGACCTCGTCCGGGTCGGACTCGATGCTAACGGAGTTGATGGAGCACACGAACGCCGCGCAGCTGCTGGTGCCGGTGCACGACCGCTACAAGGAGCGGTCTGTCGCGGCACGGGCCTCGACAGTGAATGCGTCATCAGCGATAGCGGTAATTCACTTGATCGGGTCGCCAATCAACCCCGTCCCTTTCCACCGGCACAACGAGGAGGCGGTCGCGCAAACGTCGACGCTGCTGTCCTTTATCATTTCCTCCTACTACGAGACAATGATCGCCGAGTGGTCCAACCGCTTTTACGTACCAACCACGTTGCACGCCACGGGCAAGTACGCAGCCGGGCTCGATCTCCGGGCGGAGGATAAAGTGATAGACGACTTCGCAACCGCACCGTTGCTGATGCTTCGCACCACCGTGAGCAATCTAAGCGGGCACACGAGCGCGAACGATGCGCGGGATGCCCTGAAGCTCTTGAGCCAAAACGCGCAGCGGCGGTCCGCCCCGCTTCGTCCCATGGCGACCGTAAAGGACTTGTTTCAGCACGCCACCGAGATGGAGACCAACTGGGCGTCGGCAGTGGAGCAAATAACGCGTCTCGAGCATACAGTGGCCGCGCTCAAGGAAGACCTGCTCCGTCGCGACATCAGCAACCTGCAAAAGGCACAAGATGCGCATACGACTCGTGGCACGTCAGCGGGCACCCACTCCAGGCTCACCGCTGACAAGAAGTGTGCAGTGCAGCCTCCATCGGTAGCCGTCGCGGCGCCCGTAGCAGAAAAGCGAAGCTCGCTGAGCATCGCCGGCATTAACATTCCCCTCACGCCACCGGTGCCCTACGCATCCGAGACGGCCACTATGGCGGCAGCCGCCTTCTCGTCTGCAGCCGAACCAGTGCCTCCAAGCACCGAGGTACTCAAGGCGGATGAGGTGGACTTACTGGAGGCGGTCACGCTACGACGTCTGCGGGAACTGGGCGTAGACACGTCGAGGTTTGAGTAGCAGGTCGCGCGTATGCTGCACGTTCTGGTCTCATTTGTTTTTCCTCTTTTCTCTGTGCTGCGTGCGGTGTCTAGGCTGCGGTGCCGGTTCTCGATAGAGACGGCAGGCTTCCATGCGGTTCCAGTTCTTCCCGTATTGTGTTGGCGGCATGTATAGGACGTATGTAAAACAATCCACCCAGTGTACGCGCGTGCACGCTGCGCATCTGTGTACGCCTTCATCTCACCTGCGCGTGAGTATCGTGTGTCCTCTTATTTCTGTGCAGCTTCCGTGCTGCTCTGGCGGCGCGCGTGTGCGTGTTTCTCTTCCTTGTCTTTCATCTTCTCTCCGCTCATGCGAGTTCCAGTGTGTCGGTGTATGCGCATATCGTTGTCTCGCTATGGCATGCATCGTCCTGGGACGCCGGTACGAAAAGCACATAAGACTTCATTCAATGGCGGCATCGTGCCCAGGTGAGCCGGCCCACGCCCACCGACAAAAGTGGCGTTCCTCCGTCGAGGTCACCACCTCCGGCGTCCGCGCTTCCCTTCATCCTCCTCTCATCTATGCTCTGTGCTCTCTGCTCGGGCGCATGTCAGCTTCGTACTCGCTACCCCTGTCGTCTTGCACCTCTCCTCGCTTCGTCGCTTGTGTCGGGGTTGGTTGCCGTGCGTCGCAATCGCGCCTTACTGTGGGATTCGACCGTCGCCCTCGCCGTCTGCGCGGCTGCCTCTTCCTCTCCGTACGGCGCGTTCTTTTTGTTTTGCGTTCCTGTGTGTGTTTGTGTGTGTGCGGTGGGGGGACGTCGATGATTGCCTGGGTTGGCGACCTCTGCAGGGAACACACGCACACGTTTGCTCTTCCTCTTTCTCTCTCTCTGCAATTTCTGCTCTACACGTCTAGCGAGTAAAACCATGCATCCCAATGTGGCCAAGATGCAGCCCGAGACGAGCTACAGCTGCTTGAAACGCTGTTTCATTGCCATCTTCTCGTTTTGCGCAATCTACACGACGGGCATGATTCAGGAGTGCATCAGGGCGGAGAGGACGAACAACCTGTTTCTCTATCCATCGCTGCTGCTGATCACTGCCTTCTTCTCCATGTGGGGGTACACGGCGCATTTCAAGATCCCGCAGGACCCGCTGTGGTATCGTCACCACGAGACGTACATGCTGGTTGCATCCATATTCATCTGCTTTGGGTTTGGCATGCTGATCGTGGCCATCTACCCCATCTACCGCATTTGGAGCTGCGCGATCGTCCTCCTCTGGGTGGTGCTGATCGGCAACGTGAATGGCGCCGTCACCTACATCATGAGCCACCAGAGCAAGAAGAAGTCCACATAGACCGTCTCAAGGAGTCGAAAGGAAAAATTTTAAAAAAGGTGCAGCAAAGGAATATCTCTTGCTGTTGTCCCTCCTCCACTGAGTCGGTACCTCGACATCATCCCGACGTGATCGCACGCCATGGGGTGGAGGAAAGTCGGTGGAAGGGGAAATGGGTATGTGTCCGTGTGCCGCACATGCGGGCGCTCCTCATCGCACGGTAGCACCTGCAACGCTGGTGCTACCGTCTCTCTGCGTGCGCAGATTTTTTCGGCGTTTTTCTGTGAACCTGCCTCGTCCGCCCGCCTCACTTTTGCGTTGGATTGCTCATTCTTCCCCCTTTCTCGTGTTTGCACCGGGGCCGGCCGCGGTGGAGCTGCTTGCTCTTGTTGAGACGTTTAACCGTTGTTGGTTCTCTTTGTGAAGGGTCGCTGCTCCTGATGTTGCTCGAGGCTCTAACTTTTGGAGTGGTGCGCCCCCTCCCCAACGTGTACAGCGCTCCCTCCGTCCTTTTCCACTGTCGCCTCCGCACCGCCACCAGAACGGGCTAGCGACGCGGACACTGATGATCCTCCAAAAGAAACAAAAGTGCGTGAAGCACGTGGGGGCAAGGAGAAGGCGAGGGGAGGGGACGTGCACTCGCAGGCAGCCACACACTCACAACGATACACGCGTACGTGTGCCGTTCATCTTTTTTTCCTTCATTGTCGCTATTTGACGGGGGACGCCGGCGCTCTTGTCCTTCTCGTGTCGCCACGCCTTCCTCTCCCGTTCTGCACCGCCTCCCTTTTTTTTTTGCCATTCTCCTACCTTATACATGGCCCCTCACACGGCCTGGCGCGCACGAATAACGCGTACGCACGCACGCGTGTGCGTGTCTGTGTGGCTTTCGTTGCAAAGATCGCTTGATGTCGCTTTTTTTTTCCGCGTCTCTCATACACGTCGCGTTCATGTCGCTGTCTGCTGTCCTTTCCCCAGTTTTCTTTGTGTTTTGTTTTTCTAGTGCTCTCCTCATTCTACCGTAGTGGCCTTTGTTGTCCCGTGCAGATGTGTCCGTCTTCGCGGTTGTGGCTTGATAGTGTTATGGCGGCTGTGATGGCGAGACACGCACACCTCGACGACCCACAGAAAGGCTAGGACGTGCGGCGTGGCCTCTAGACGGCAGGGAATGGGCTGCTGGTCAGCGCTTCCACATGCAAGTGCGCGTACGCGGGAGACAAGCTCCTCCACGCCCCCCCCCCCACACACACGGCCGTGTGTGTGGGGGGGGGGCGTGAGAGGGGAGAGTGCATTTCCCAACGTCCTCTCTGAATTTTCCTCTCCTTCTCTTGGCAAGGGTGCAGAGCAAGGTGGCGTACTCGTTCTTTTCGCACACTTGTACACGTATCTCCATGTACAGCGACAGGCACGAACCTGCGTGAGGGAGAGGCAGCGACCCCATGACGCGATCAGCGACACGACAACCAACGAAAACGAATCATCTCGCCCTCTCACCTTCACTACAAGATCACGATGCCGGCAATCGGTTCATCGAACGTAACGGCTTCTGACGACGTTCTCGATCGCTTGCGGTTTTGATGGATCGCGTACATGTGAGCCGCGGCTCACATGTACGCGCGAGGCGACTTCACCACGAAGACCCTGAGTAATGAGACCCGTGAATTGTTGCACTGCGCGGCTTTTCGCGCTGTCCACCGTCTCCTCCACCTTTTCCTCGTCTTTTTGTTTTGGGGACCTTCTTCCGATGTGAAAACCCAACGCGCGCTTGGCTGGTGGGGCACCCGTTGTACCTCTTCCACATACGCACACACGCACGCGTGCGCGCACTCCACGGAGCGCCGCCCTCTACGGCGAAAGCCCCATTCCGCACAGCTGACACACGCACAGACGGAGAGACGCAATGAGGACGCTGCAGAGCTCCTTGCGTGGCCGCGGCGGCCGTGGTCGTGGTGGCGGCGATAGCCGCTTCGCCGCCCGCTTCACTGACCCCCGCTTCAAGGTGTCTGCCCAGGCCAGCCGCCATCCGCACCGCCGCGCACGAGATGCGGTGGAGAGAGCGGCGCAGAGCGATCCGCGCTTTGCGAAGCACTTCCGCCCAGCCGAAAGGGAGGATGACGTAGAGGCGAGTGATGCGGTATCGACCGTTTCCAGCGACATGAGCAAACACTCGTCATCTGCCTCAGGCAGCAGCCATAGCAGGACCATCGGCGAAGAAGGGGACGACTGCATGTCGCCTCCGTCGGAGGAGGAGGCAGCTCTGGATGACGAGGCGGTTGCCTGGGTGCCTGACGAGATTGAGTTTATCGCAGCCCGTCGCCGCCTCGCCATCGTGAACTGTGACTGGGATCACGTGCGTGCCGTCGACCTCTACGCCATTCTTTTCCACGCCCTCCCACTTGGTGGTCAACTGCTCGACGTGAGTGTTTACAGGAGTGAGTTTGGCAAGCGCATGCTTGAGCACGAGAGAATGCACGGCCCCGACCTGTGGGTGCACGACGGCGACGCGGACGTCGCTGCTGATGGCGAGGGTGGCGCCGAGGAGGGCAGCGGTGGCGCGATGCCAGAGATGGTGGGGCTTCCAGAGGACGTCTCTGAAGACGCCGTCAGCGAACCCCGCAGCGACGGGTGGGCAGACGATGACCCGAGAATGATGACGGAGCAGGGTGAAGACGGGGAGTGGTTCTCAGATGGCAAGTACCGGCGGTACGAGATGGACCGTATGAAGTACTACTACGCCGTGGCCACCTTCGACTCCGCCGACACCGCCGCCATGGTGTACAACGAGCTCGACGGGATGGACATCGAGGCGAGCGGTGTCATACTGGACCTCCGCTACGTCGACGACGAGGAAATGTTCGAGAGCCCGGTAAGCCGCGCGGATCGAATCCCAGCAAACTTCAAACCACTAGCGTCCTTCAAGATGAGTGCCCTAAGCCAGAGCAAGTTCCGCATTTCATGGGACCAAGACGACGTGTTCCGTCACCAGTCCCTGCAGGACTCCTTTACCGGCACCACGGAGGAGGATGACCTGGCCGCCTACCTCGCCCCGGCAGACTCGGATGACGAGATGGACAGCAACCCACTCGACCAGGAGAAGAAAGCCCGCGAGAAGCGCAACATCCGCCGCAGGTACGCCGCCCTGTTGGAGGAGGTGGGCGGCATCCCCGAGGAACTGGAGGGCGATCGCACAGGTGATGGGCTCGGCGACCACGCCGATCTTGGCAGCAACGGTCTCGGCAACTTCAGCAACAGGGACGTGGACGACCTCGACGACAGCAGCGACGACGACTCCATTAACCACTTCAGCGACGTTGAGATGGACGGCCACGACGCCGACGAGGGAGGAGATGAAGAGGAGGACGACGAGGGGTCCGTGGTGGGAGACATGGAGGCGACGTTGGACATGGAAGCCGACACGAAAGCTGCCAGCCTGCAGCGTGACGCGCGGCTGAGGCAGATGAAGTCTGCTGACCTCGCGAAGCAGGCAGAGCTCAAGTACAAGCTGCGACGAAAGGAGATGAAGAAGTCCAAAAAGGATATGCTGCGCCAGGAGCGGGAGGCGGGGAAGGCGTACCAGGCTGCGCACGAGGCCGAGGATCGGCAGAAGCTGAGAGAGCTGATGGGCACGGGCGACGGCGCAGTGCGAGTGAGCGGCAAAGAGCGGCGCAAGGCGCATGCGAAACAGGTGAAGGAGCGGCTTGCAGAGGAGCGTGCTGTCAAGAAGAAGATGCGCGCCGCCAATCAGCTTGGCGTCACGCAGCAGGTGCAGCACACTCGGCGCGAGCAGGAGGCTGAGAAGGCAGTGGGCCAGATCGACGATCGCTTCAAGTCGAAGCTGCTCTCCGACCCGCGCTTTCATTTGGAGGTCTCGCAGAAGGACAAGCGCGTCGCCGACGACGTGACTCAGCTTGCGTCGACAGTCGCGAAGGCGCGTCAAGGCAAGCGCGGGCGTCCTGATGGCGACGGAAAGCACACCACAGCAGGCAACTCAGTAGACGACACCGTCGATTTCTTCTTGGCAAAGAAGAAGAAGGCCCTCAAGTAGCTTGACTGCGGCATGGATGTGTCGTTATGGACCTCTCCCTCCTTTCTGCTAACAAGTTGGGGTGTTGTCGGGCACATGATGCACCCGTTTCTCTTTTTGTTTCTCCCTTTTACGTAACCAGCGAATAAGTAACGGTGTAGCACGTCTGAAGAGTAAAGAAACACGGTTGTGAGTGGGGTGGAGTGCCTCCGCGTGGGGCGTGATGTGTGCTGGTATCCGCACGACGGAAGCTTAGTCGCCTCTGACGTGATCGATATAGCGACAGCGGGACAAAAATGTGTGGTGACTCCCCGCCTTCAGCTCACCCTCTTCCCAAGTCCTTCATGGAGGATGTCCGCACACGTGCCGTGGCGGTAGCGGTGGAGGCAACTGAAGCTCCTGCGACGCGCACAAGCCGGAGCGCTCTCACCACCGATTGCGCACAAGCAACCCAGTACCACAGGCTTGACCCTTACCAAAGAACCCGCGGTTTCGTGAGCCCCTCCGTCAGTCGTCACCTCCACGTCGCATCCAAGGACGTGGGCGGCGGTGCAAGCACAGCTACAAACACGCCAAGTGTGTCCGCCCCCCCCCCTTCACCTCCCTTCCATACACACACACACACACACACACAAACTCTTCCACCTTACAACGCCAAACACAAGAACTCTTCACCACATCATCGTGTTAGTGTTGACTCTGGCGGCTGCCCTTCCCTTCTTCTCGTGTCCGTGCGTGCACTTCTGTGTGCGCAGGGGGTGGTCGGTGCCGCCATCTCGCTTATCCGCTGTCTCTCTTCTCTCATGTCATGTCTGAGGCATCGACCCCGTTCGCCTGGGCGACGGTGGACGCCGCGCTCACACGCGGCAATGCAAGTGGCGCTGCTGTGACCGCGCTAGAGGGCTTGCGCGCGGCTACTTTCAGCGGCCGCGAGCAGTTCTTCTCTCAGTTGTCCTCGGTGCTGCTAAGCCGCGCGCGTGCACCGGAGACCGCTAGCTGTGTTGCAGAGGCGTGCGAGGCACTCTGGAGGATGCCGGAGTTCCGCTCGAACTCGTCGTCCGGCTCCAGCTTGACAGGCGAAGCGCTGCTGCTCGCGGTCGCTTTGGCGACGGCGTACACCACTGTCGACAAGCTCGAAAGGGCTATCTCATTCGATGCGGAGGTGCTGCAGTCCTCCGCGTTTTTCACGTACAATGGGCTTACCCCGTGGGACCGCCTGGCCTGCGTGGCCCGCGTCTTGAGGGCATCGCGAGTCACGGCGAACCCGCGCCACGCGGACTCGGCCGTGCAGAAAGGAATGTCTCTCTATCACGGCATCGCCGTTCGAGAGCGTCTCGAAAGCGGTGACGAGGAGACGCAACGGCATATTCACGCCGTTGTGTGCGCCTACCTGCTGGAGCTTGGCTTGTACCGTCAAGAGCGTCGCGATTACCTGCGCGCCTTCCAGTCCTTTTTTGTCCTGCACGAAAGCAGCGACGATGCGGCGGCGCTCCAGCGCGCTGCCCTGTGCGCCTTGTGTGTTCGCGAGGGGGAGGCGGATCGGCAGGCAGCACTGTACGGTGTCATGCAGCGAGGGAGCGCCGCCCTTCTCACACTGCCGCTGTACAACTACGTGCAGATTGCGTACAACGGTCAACTTTTCAGCGCTGCTGACGTGGAGGGCGTGCTGGCAGCGGCCGGGTCGTACGCGCCGCAACCGATTCTTCGCGACGCCCTGCGCGAGCACAACATCATCGTTCTCGCCAAGACGTTCGAGTGTGTGCACTGGCGCTCCCTCTGCTTGCACATGGACGACAAAAACATCACGGAGGGCGAGCTGTACGACCTTCTCGTGTCTATGGTGCGGTCACACCGAGTCTGCGCCGCGATTCACCACGACACCGGCTTCATCGAGTTTACCAGCGCTGCTGGGGCGCACGCGCAAATCACCGACACCGACGCATTCAAGCGCATTGCAGCGGCCGCGGCGGCAATCGCCAAGGCGCGTCCTGAACTGCTGCTAGTTTGAAGTAAAGGTGGGGAGAGCTGGAATGAGAAGTATGTGCGTCTCGCGGCGTCGGTAGGTTTCGTCCCTTGTGCTCCTGGCTCTCTCCCGGACTCTCTCATCTCCCCGGCGTTTGTCTCGTGATGATCGTCAGATCCGCTTGCTCGCGCTTGCCACAAACAACAACAAAAGAGTGTCGTGCCAAATTCGTGGCACGATGTGAGGGAGACACTTCCCTGCGTCCGCGAGAAGTCGCTTCACGCTGCGTGTGAGTTGTGACCCCCAACACTAGGTGGGAGCTCCGCTTTACTTGGCTTGCGCGCGGAGGTGGAAGGGAGGGGGGGGGCATGCGAGGGAATTCGCACCTTCTCTCTGCTGTATCCCTCACCCGCGTCGCTTTTCCGCACAGGCGCACATACGCTGACACCTACCCACCCCACCCCTACCTCTCTTGCTGTTTTTTTTTTTTCTGTGGCCGTTGCTTGTGATACCCGCCGTGGCCGTCTACCTCACCACCACCTACCTGTCTCCCTCACCTCCATCCCCCTTCCTCTTACTCGCGCGCGCACTCTACGCCAGTGCGTTCCTGGTCGACAGCTCCCTTGTGAGTCTGCGGCATACACAAGTGAGCGTGTGTGCCGTAAGAAGGGCACGAAGGAATTGTATATATTATATTTGTTTTCTTTGTTTTCGCTGCGTGTACCTGTACGTGTGTGCTCTCCTTTCTGACCCTTTTGTTGTTGTTTCTGTGCCCCACTGCTGGCGCAGAAAGCACTCATTATCCTTGTTTTCGTTTCGTTCTCCTGTCACTGTCTTCCGAACGGATCGTTGCATTCGTGTTGCGGCACGTCACGACCCCTCCCCCCCCCACACACACACACTTTTGGGTTACACAAGCACCCCGAGAAGCACGCTGGCACTCTCTCGGCGCGGCATAGATCACCTGCTGCTCGCCTCCTGTGTTGAGCGCGCTTCGACTCCGGCCTTGTTCCTAATTGTTTTTGTCGCTCTAGTTCTCTTGCCCCCCCCCCTCCCCACACACACACCACCACCACCTCCCCATCCCGTTCGGCTGCCTCTGCTTTTCTTTTGCTGGCCGTGCACGTGTCTTTCATGCGTGCACACTCTTTCACTTTCCCGCCTCTCTTCGTGCTGGTGTTGCCGCTACTGCTGCTCCCAAGAGAACACTCTTGGAACGCGACATGTGTTTCATCCTCATAGCGTGACGTGGGTTTTATTATGCATGTTTGTGTGTGTGTGTGTCTCGCTTTCGCGCTACCCTCTCACCCCCGCCAAAAAAAAATCGTTTCTCATCCCTCAGCTGCCTCATCAATGGAAAACCGAGGCAAGAATGAGTGGGGGTTTCTGGTCGTCTTGGCCGTTGGTGTCTTTGCATACTACCTCTCTACCTTGAAGCCGTCACCAGATCCGGAGAAGCGTCGGAAGGACGTCCTACGCCGGCTCCACGATGGTGCCTCCCCACGCATGCTGCTGAAAGGGGGGTTCAGCCCGGCAGAGCTTCTCAATGCCGGTGTGCCGCGGGAGGCTCTGCGCTCCGTCTACCCAGTGTCCTCGTCCATGTTGCCCTCGCGAACCCCGCGAAGGGAGGCGCGCCGCCGCTCACCCAGCACGCCAGGTTTTTCGTACGCGTACGAACCTCTGATGTTGGCGACAGACACAATGCGGAACGTCTCGGAGGCGCTCAATGACGGTCTGCGCAGCCGCAGCATGAGCACCAGTGTTAGCGACGTCCGTGAGGTCACACATGGCCACATGGCTCGCTCAACAACCGTGCTGTCGACCCGTTCATACTCGCAGAAAGCGGAAAACCTCCCAACTAGCTCTCGGCGCTCCTCCGTTCGGCTCGCGGCCCGTATGCGGCTGTCACCAGCGCAACACGAGTTTTACGACTGCAACTCGATAGAGCGAAGCAGTGCCACTCGTACCCCTGTCGGTACGGTCCGGGTGCGAGTGGCGGCCCTCTCCGCGGCAATCACATGCGGCTACTCGGGCGAATCCGCCGTCTACCACCACCCGCTCGAGGTGCTCCGCTTCCTGCATGAGGATGGCTCCAGGCTAAGTATCATGGCGGAGGACTGCAGTGCCCTTAAAAGCGGTGAGGTGCTGACAACCGAAGTGTATGTCAAGCGTTCTCTAGCGCGGGCTCGTGCCGCGGCTGATAGCGCTAAGACCTACTTCAAGGTGAAGCTCCACACCGCGGCCCGCAAGATCGCAACAACGGTGATGGAGTCGTACGTGAACATCTACGCGGGGCCCTCGCCGGTGATCCTCGCCGGCTTCTACCTTGTCAAGGACAACACAGCCTACACAATTCAGCTGCAGACCCACACGGACGCCTACGAAGAGCGGCTGGCGGATCTGCTCTACGCAGCGCAGAGCGCGCGACTGCAGGGTGCGGAGGAGACGGCGGGCAGCTGGTCTCGTGGTGGACGGGGGCGGAACGAGTACCATGTTGAAGCGGAAGGCGTCGACAGAGTGTACGTCGTGGAGACCCCCGTCGATGTCGTGGTGAGGGGGCCGACAGTTCCCCACGCCGCGCGAAGCGAGCTCATTTTGACGCCGTGCAGCAGCGGCGGTGACACCGGGGCACCGTGGCACGCTACCATAGCCGTTTGCCCGAACGCGGCGCGCGAGCACGCTGAAAGCGGAGAGAGGCGGCATAATGTAATCCAGCTGCTACAAGACGCGCACGTGTCGATCGAGCTCATAGTGTACACGGCTGACAGTGCAGCGGCAGGCACGACATCATCACCGCCGCCGCTGCCGCCTCCACTGGCGGCCGTTATGGCACGTGAGGCCACCACCGCAGACAGACAGCTTTCCAGCAGCGTGTACCGATCCGCTGAGTTGACAATGGCACTCCCACCACCTGAGCACTTCCACACTGTCGTATGCGAACACCCCTATGAGTCCTCCATGACGCTCTTCATCACCTCCGTGACTTCTGCGGAACTGTTCGAGATGGAGCTACGTCGTGTGAGCCACATGAACGAGGACTCGCTGGAGCAGCTGTTCTCCTACGTGGAGACGCTTTTCCTCACCCCTGCCCGTCCGCGACGCTCGATGAACGCCGCAGGCCAAGCCTGCTTCTCCGTCGAGGGAATCGCCGTGTCGCCGGCGAAGACAACGCTGTGGGTGTACGGGGTCCAGCTGAGAGAGGAATGCTGGCTCATTTTTCGATGGCTGTGCACCGCCAGTGCCGTGGAGTCGCCCGAACTGGAACAGTACCGTAGAGAGCTCGTCAAGAGCATCGTATGTCGAAGCGACTGAAAGAAGGACCGCACATTGACTTTCGTAAGACTGGCGAGGGCTCGGCCTTTATCCTCTCGTGCCGCCACCCTTTCCTCCACGTTCCCTCTGCCGAAGGCACCAGCTGCGTGTAGTTTTGTTTGAGCTGCTGTTGTTGTCATTGGAACTGAAGCCGCGCTGTCGGTGAACGTGAGAAACATGTCTGCTGTATGTGTGTAGCGTGTTCGTGTGTATCTGTGTGCTGCTTGTGCGCCTCCCTCCTTCCTCATTTCCGTTCGCGTGGCCCACACAGAGTAAAGACAAAGCCAAAAACGAAATAGTAGTCAGTGCTCGCTGTGTATGTGCGTGAGTCTCTTCTCCGCAGCCCAGTGCTTCACACGGCCGCATGGGAGGCTTCCTTCACGGGGATCTGAATAGGTTCAAGCAGGGCTTGCCATGTTTATGCACCGCTTGCGCTCTTTTATAATATCTGCTCCCTCACTCGCACTCTCCGTGTGAGCATGCGCCATGCGCACCGACACCGCCGCCGCCGCCCTTCTTCCTCTGCTCATCGCGTAGCCGCGAGGGCAGCGTCGTGCTTGGCATCGTATGTATGTCAGCTTTGCATGCGTACTTTTCCGTTTTGTTTGTCCTTGCCACCACATCGACAGCCCTTCGCCTTCAACCCATCCTCGCAAACTTTTTTCGTCGCTTCCTGTGAGCGTTCCCCGCTGTCACGGGGCAAAGGAGAACGCCTGGATGCGGCGCGTATATCTGTGAGTATTAGCATGCGTGCGTGCGTGCGTGACCGTGGGTGCACTGATCGAGGTTCTTGTGCTTGCCGGCACGTCACCACACACACATACAGACACACACATACACACACACACATATATATATATACGAAAGTATGAAACTCGTTCATATCGGCGGACGCCCGCCGTTGGGGAGCACTTGAGCCGCTCCTGCAGCCGTTCGTCGTTGGGGTATATGTGTCTGTGTACGCCCATTTACATCGCTGTCTCTCTCTCTCTCTCTCTCCTTGTCACTATCAACCCTACGAAGCGTTCATCATCATTGTCATCACCACCACACGCGATGGTGCATGCGAATCGGTTCCCTGCTACATGGATCGATCCCACGGTGCACGGGTTAGGTATAGGAGCTAATCGAACGGCGCCGCACGTGGTTCCGTCCCATTCAGGCGGGTGTTCCACAGGAGCAGCCGGTGTGTAGCGTCCCCTTGGAGGAGAACAGGCTTTCACGGATGACACGCTTGTACAGTGCAGCCCAGCTGGCCCTGGCACCCGTCCGTTGCTCACTCCGGAACCCTTCTGCGAATGGAGAGTAGAGACAGTGAGTCCGCATCATCTCGACAAGGAGACGCTGCAGCTCCACTTCGCAGGCACGACGTCACGGCTGACGAATGTTCAAACCGGTCCTCATGGCTCTAGAGCCAATGAAGCAGGCATCACTCGAGATGGGGGATGTGCGCGGTGGGATTGTACGGCGCCGTAGGCCACAATGACCACCATCGACGACCAGGCTGCCCAGTTCTAAATTTTGAGGAGGGGGAAAGAGGTGTGAAGCCAAGCGGGCACCGGCAAACGGTGGGCCGGGGGGGGCGTGTCCTCTGCCATGTGGTACGCGAACGGCCATCGGCAGGCCGTGCTGGATCAGCCACTTGCGCGGCTGTGTGGCTGGATGTTGATGGTTTCAGCAGTGGTCTTTGGCACGCAGTGGGAGCTGCAGAGGTGCGACGCGCAGATGGCGAAAGCGGCGGCCGTAGCCGGGGCACCGAGTGACCAGACAGATATGCAGCAGCGGCAGCCCGACAGCTCTCAAAGGGGCATGCGGGCATGACCTCGAGTGCGCACGCACATTTTCGACTGGCAGCGTAGACGACTGGCAACCGGGAGCAAGCTCAAAACGCAACCCGGGAGGGGGAGTGTGACAGGCCTGGAAGGTCGCCTCGTCGTGCATTTCCAGACACTCAACAAGAGCCAGGTAGGGGTTGACGGCCGTGCTGCAGGCCATGGACCCCGAGCTGACAGCTGTCACTCACATATTCGCCGAAACGGGAGAGCGCAACCGCGAGGAGATGTTCGAAGGACAGGCGTCCTTCTCCGGAGATCTGAAGCGGCGAGAAGGCGAGTGATCGGGGATGCAGAGATGGCGGAGCCATTGCGCTCGGCTTCTAGAGTGCTGGGGCAGAAGCCTCTTGGCGGGGCGACTGCGGCTTATCCTGTGGCCCCGCAGCCTCGATACTGCGCTGCAGAACGCAGGATATTTGCCCCGCACGTCGCTACCAGCAGCTCCATGGTAGAGCGTGACGACGGATTGGGGGGGGAGAGACGCGTAGTTTGACATACTTGCTCTTCCAGGTACAGCTGCCGCGCAACACCTCCACGCTCGATTTCGATTCTGGGACGAGGCCCATCTCGTGCCACGAGATGCGGGTGCTGCGAATGGGGCTGCGCGTTAATCCCGAGATCATGCAAGCACACACACACACACACACACACATACTCGTCGCCACCCTTGGAGGCGGTCCCCGCCTACACGTGGGTGTAGAGGCGGCCTCTTCACAGACAACAGTAGTCGCACAGATCGGCAACCTGCCCATCGCAGGGAAGGGGGAGGCAGCGGTGCGCGACCACCTCCAGCTGGTGTTGCGGCGAGTGGTGCGACCGTCGGCCACGCTGCCGACAGGAGGAGACAGTGTGCTGGCAAGCATACTTCTGTGGGGGCACCCTTGAGCGACGAACTCGATGAAGCTCCGCCTAGTCTCTGCGGCACAGCGAGAGGCGTTCTTCGGGAAGGCTGCGGTTCGCTGCGCACGCTCTGGCGATTCCAGCTTATCGGGTGTCGGTGGCTGTTGAAAGCGGCCCGAGGGGGTCACGGCAAGGCTGAACCGAGGTCGCATCGCCCTCAAGCATAACGTACAGCTGCAGTCCATCGGTGTTGCATCCACTGGACGAAAGCGACTGGTTCTCGCGCGCGATCGCCAGCTGCCCACGCCAGGTTGCGGTTACGCAGCCGACAAGGCAGACATTCAACGCTCACACCGATTCGTCCTCCGTTGGATGGGGTGACTCGTCCATCCAGCGGGGTAGAAGCTGGCCCGTAGTGGTGGGTGGTTGATGGCAGACGCGGCTGAAGCACGTGCAGCCACGCAAGGGGTTGGCTCCCTTTGAGACGCGATCCCCCTCAGATCTCGCGTACGCCCCCCCCTTTCGTGGCCAACACGTCCGCGCTTTCCGGGTGGCGTACGGGGACACGAACGCAACGTCGCCATCGACCACGAGCGGCGCCATCGCGCTGAAAGCGATGGCCTCCTTCAGAGTGTGAGCTTCCGACACGCCCCCCCCTCGCGATACAGCCTAGCAGATGCTCGGAGTCCGGCGTTGTGGCGGGCGTACGAGTTGTTTTATCGAACGCATAGTTTCTCATCCTTTTCTTCGCCGGCACTCCACGTGTAGATGCGAACGAACAGAACTTACACACACACACACGCACACACACACACGCGCGAGCACAGGGCTTTGGCATTCTCTATTCCTTGCCACCGGGTGTTCCATACATGCAGACATGTACGTGTCTATGGGTACATGGATATTGGGGGTACGGTAGGCAATGCTCCCAGCCAATGCGGACACGATCCTTCCTTTCTTTCTTTGTTTTTGTCTCTCTCTCGTCGTTCGCTCCTTTGCCTGGTTTAGGTCCCCTTTTCTCAACGCCTTTTTTTCCCCTGATCGAGCGAACTCTTCTCCGCCTCACCCCGGGTGAGCCTCCTCCAATGGCCTGAAACTGGCGACACGGCTTGCGGTTTGGCCAATAACCCACTAGCGACTAGGAGGGGCTGGAGGGAAAAGGGGTCGGACCAGGCGAAACCGAGCAGGCTGAAGGAGGTGTGAGGGATGACTTCTTACACACACGCATACACGCACACGTCGTACGTGGCCCCATGCACGGGCCAAGCAGGTACATATATCATGTGTGGATATGCCGCTTCTGATCCGTGGACAGAAATGAACATGTCCTTCGCGTGACGCTTCCACCCTCGCATTCACCCGCGGCGATTCTGGCTTCTCAGAACAGAGGTGGTACAGGACTTTGCCAGCGTGGCTTCGACGCCCACCGTCGCGCCGCGCGCTTGTGGCAGCTGGGGTAGAACCTCACGATCATCTCTCATGCTCTGCTGCTCTCCTTCAACGCCTCCCTCGCCTCGGACGCTGCGGCACCTGCGCTTTTCTGACGCGTGGCTTACGCGCCTCCATCTTCACCTGGCCCTCTCGCGGATTGAAGAGGCTACGCAAGTAATGCCGATTTATCGCTAATCCCCTCCCCCACGGCACGACTATGGCGGCCCTCCCGCAACCCTACGAGACGCGCCTGGTGGCCGTGTCTGCCTCGAGCATCAATCAGCAGCGCATCAACTACGGCAGCCGCGTGCTTTTGCCGTCAAGCGTGCTGGATGACCTTTGTCGCATCACCATGGTGTATCCCCTCCAGTTTGAGATCATCACTCCTGCTAAGAAGCGCGTCTACGCGGCTGTTCTCGAGTTCAACGCGCAGGCAGGGTCTGTGGTGCTACCGGACTGGATGTTCCAGCACTTGGGCCTCTGCGGCACGATGGTGGTGAAGGTGCAGAGCTGCAGTCTTCCACCAGGCTCCCTCGTGAAGCTCCGACCGCATCAGAAGGCTCTTGTAATGTTCGAGAATCCGCGGCACCTCCTGGAACTACGCCTCGCCCAGTATCCGGTGCTCACCAAGGGCACCACAATCGTGATCAGCTACGTGGATCGTGAGTTCCAGCTCGACTTGGTGGACATTATTGACATGAAGCAGGAGTTCGTCAATGGAATCCTAACGGTACGCGCAGACGGTGCACCGGTTGAACTGAAAGTAGACTTTGAACGACCACTTGACATGCCACCGTCGCCTCCAGAGACACCAATTTCTGCGGTCGCATCGCCGACTGGAGCCAATGTTATCGGCGCAAGCAGCCCTACTGGTGTGCAGTTTCAACCCTTCAACTTTCGGCCGCCCAGTCTCACAGACGGCCCCAAAGTGGCTGCAGGGGCACCACCGCTGAAGCACCTGCCAGGGCAATCTTCCTCCTCGTCCTCCGGACCAAAAGGCAGCAACTCTGCCGCCGAGCCAGAGCAGCCTACCTTTGCCGGCACGGGCCGAACCCTAAGTGGGGTCCTCCCGTCTGAGAATCAGACGAACGAAGCTTCAGCAAGTGCCCCTGCCGTGCCGCTGGCTGCGCGCCCCTCTGCGGAGGAGCTCCGTGCCATTCGACTGAAGGCCCTCGGTGGAGGGGGGCGCTCATGAGGCCCTCCTATTCATGTGTATGTGTGTGCATGTGTAAGTTTGTCTGTGTGTGTGTGTGTATGTGTGTGTTGCCAGACCCTCTACCCACCTCTCTCCCACCACATAACGCACCACACCTTTTCTAGCGTCTTCAGAAGCAAGAACAAAGAATGGCGTAGAAAACTACACTTGTTGGTCAGTAGATTCATCCATGACACTGCTGCATGTTCCGCGGTTTGCCGCGCTGCGTGCGCACCCGCGTGTGCAAGTGCGTTTTTCAAGCGCCGTCATGTTTGCTCGAACCCCCACACTACTGCGCACTCAACGATTATCTGCGTCCCACCGGAACCCCTCAAATCGACCATTTCTATCACTCCTTCTCTCCCTCCCCTGTGCTTCGCTTTCTTCGGCTGCGCCGCCGCCTGCGCGAGATCATCCACCTGTCCTTTTCCTTTGTACGCCGCCTCTGCTTGTTTTTCACGATCAACTCTACCGGCGCGTATGACTTGCTCTTTTTCATAGACTGAAATGCCCGTTTTCATCGCCCAAACCATCTCAGCGGTACAGTATCTCTGAAATCACAAGCACACAACGCTAATATTCGCCTCTTCCTCTTTTTCGACACCCACGTCTCGCCGACATCTCGTCCCTCTTTTTTCCCAGCTCCTCTCACCTCCCTGAGCGCGTACCCGAGGGCGGCAAGAAGAGAAAGGAACACAAATACGGCAACCATGGCCTCGAAGCCCATCCGTGTGCTGGCGGCCGCCCTGCTGGTTGCAGCGGCCGTGTCGGTCCACGCGCCTCGTGGTGCGCATGGTGCAGGTGGTACACCGCCACGGTGAGCGCAGTGCACTGATCAACGACAACAAGACGGAGATTTGCGGCACCCTGTACCCGTGCGGTGAGCTGACCGGCGAGCGTGTCAAGATGGTCCGTGCTATCGGCGAGTTTGCCCGTAGCCGCTACAACGACCTCTCATTGGTGGAGAGCCCTCTCTGCCCGTCGACGCAGTACAACTCCTCTCTCGTGTACACCCGCCCCACCCACACCCAGCGCACCATCCAGAGCGCGACCGCCTTTCTGCACAGCCTCTTCCAGGACGACTACTTCTACCCGGTCGCGTACTCGGTCAACAGAACGACCGACATGCTGCTCAGCACCGACGCGGTGCCGTCCGTGGTGGGCCGCAGCTGGCTCGACAACCAGGCGGTGTATCCGGGCCTTATGGAGGTGAACGCCGCCTGGTTCAAGTATGTCTTCAGCTGGAACCACACGAGCAAGCTCGATCTCACGCAGGGTTCCGCCTCGCAGAACCTTGAGCAGGCGATGCTGGCCAACATCAACGCCCCCCCCCGCCTCTCTCCGTCGTATAACATGTTCCATTACAGCGCTCACGACACAACGGTGACTCCCTTCGCTGCCACGTTCGGTGACCAGGGCAACACGACGATGCACCCGCCCTTTGCGGTTACCAGCTTCGTGGCGCTGCTCCAGGACACCGCGGATGCCAGTGGCTGGTACGTGCGGCTCATCCGCAGCAACCCCGTGAAGGTAGCCAGCGGCACCTACGTCTTCCGGCAGACAGGCATCGCGGTGCACTGCTTCGACGCAACCGGCAACAGGTACCGCGTATCCACCGGCATCTGCCCACTGGATGACTTCCGCCGCATGGTCGACCACTCACGCCCCGCTGTGGCTGACGGTCACAGCGCCATGACGCATGCTCAGTACAGCAACATGGGCTCCCCGCGCACCATCGCCGACAACAAGCTGGTGCCGTTGCGCTGCTGGATCTACCGCTACGCTTGCCCTAGCAAGTCATGCCCGGGCTCCTACATCCTCTCCGCGGTCGACCACCAGTGCTACCCCCAGACCGACATTCCGAACTCCAGCAGCAGCGAGGGCACAAGTTCATCGGATGTCTCTTCCTTCAAAAAGCCTGCGAACTGGATGCCGCGCGTTTCCTCGCCGGAAAAGAGCCGCCACATTGCCGCGGACATCCTCCGCGGCGTGACGAACGGTGTTACGGTCGGTGCAGCCGTCCGAAAGCACGATGAGTACCGCAGACATTGTTAACAGTAGCATAATGGCATGTATCTCTTCTGTGCATGTTTGAATGGAGAGGACCCTTCTGTGCAGTGTGCATTGCTTCCAGAAAGTATCATAGTCGTTCGCTCCGCCCCGTCGTCTTTTCATATTGATCTCTGTTCTCTCATAATGCCTTTGTGTGCTCTGTGTGTGTGCGTGTGTCGCTGTAAAGCCGTCGATGCCATCTTTCTTACCTTCTGTATCACTTTTTTCTTTATTATTATTCCTTCCTTCTCCGTGCGTCTCTCCGCAGTAGATGTACGACAAAAAATGGATCACTAAATGACATATCCATGTGTATGAATTTCTCTGTGCGTATATACATATATATATATACATATATGTATACGCACAGACACACACACACACACATACGTGCATACACTTCTCTAGCGCAGAAGAGATGCGCTACCAAAGACAGTCATGCATGTTTTTGTGCACCGTAAAATATATGTATAAAACGTATAAAACACAAAAAAAAGAACGAAAAAAATAGAAACGTTTTCGTTTTTTTCACTCCTTCTTCTGTGTTTCCTGTTTAGCTTTTTTTTCCGCATGTGTGTGTACGTGTGTGTGTGTGTGTGTTTTGGTGTATGGAGGTGAGGCATGAAAAGAGTACAACAGAAACGAGAACGCCACTTAAAATGGATGTTCGTGTTCGCCAAGGCTCTCAACATGTTCTGTTGTTTGCATATGTTGTGTGTGTGTGGGAGGGCGTGGGGTTGTGTCATGTCCACACACCTACTCCGGCCGATGCACATTGTGATGCTCCTCCTCTTCGTTTTTTTTTCTTAATGATGGTGCTGTGTTATTGTAGTCGCGGCTTTTGCATGCGCACGTAAATGTATGCGATTTGGGAGTGTGCGTATGTTTTTTCGTTTTGCGTGCAGAATTTGTGCATGCCATTTTATCTTTTTCAGCTTTGGTCATCTCTGCGGAGCACCGAGTTCGTCGTCTCTATATAGTTGCGCATCTGATGCTGTGGTCGCTGTGATGGTGATCTCACTGTTCTATTCCTTTGTTTTATTTGTGCACCCCGTCACTAGCGCCTCTCGTTACCGTCTATCTTCGGTCCTTGCGAACTGGAACGCAAGGGCGAATCCAGCAGGCTTGCCGACTTGGCAATGCCAGAGGAGCCGCCGCCAACTGCATGCATCACGGACTTGGTCGCCGGTCTCAGACGCCACGCCGACATGCCGCGAAACCCCGCTACACGATGCGGCACGCGACGACAGGAGGTGGCCGGCGGTGGCAGCATGGCGTGCAGACAGTCTGCGGCCCGCCACACCGCTAGAACTGTAGCACCTCCCCCCCCCCTCCACCACACACACACACACACACACACCACTCCTCAGGTGCCGTTTGCTATGAGGGCGTCCGAGCAGGCGTTGCGCCGGGTGTGCTACGCGCGATTTGCCGACAGCTCGAGGCTCAGAGCACACCTCATTTCACGCCATGGTCATGCACGCAGCGACCAGAGTACGCACATCTCGCCCGCACCGCGTGTGGCCCCTCCGTCGGGTGTCCATCGCTGCGCCCCTATGCCCTTCTTCAGGCTGACACGCTATGAGCCCTTTGTGCGCCGGCGCACGTCTCTGCGCGGGCCCCTTCCGCTTGGCATACCCACGCCTGGCAGAGGCGTGCAGACTCAGGAGAGGGTGGAATGCCCCTGCCGCCACAGACTCATGGCGGCGTCCCACCTGTCGTGGCGCATGCGAGGGCCAGCCATGCAGACACGCCTCCCCCACCCTCTCGGCGGCACCCACGGACGTGGGGGATGAAGACAGCGAGCCCGCCAGACAACACCGCTGCCAGGTGGTGTGCCGCATCTGCCCGAGGCACGCGGTCGTCAGGAGAGCGCGAGTGATGAGCGAGAAAGGCGCGAGGACGTCCACACCGAGGAACACCACGGTGCACGTGCGCGCACTGTGCGGCACCTCCTTCATCCGACCAGGTGGGCTGATGAGGCGCACGTGCCAGCCGCACCACATTGCAGGATGCCGCGGCTCGAGGCCCCTCAGCGCGAGGCCTGGCACACAGGCAGGGTGTGCAGGGTCTCTCAGAGGGAGCCTGGCCGGAGGCTGGCCGACCTCCTACCTTCCCCGACCCTCCGAGGAAGGGAAAAAACGCCTTCAGCGGTGGTTCGGGGCACGCTTTCTTCTGTACACTTTAATGGAAGCCCGCCGGTGTTGAGTCGAACGGCCGTGTTGGTGTGCCAAGCAATTTTTTTTTCTTTGCCTATTAGTGGGGCCACGCGCTTCTTCTGGCATTCGTCGCCTCCTCGATAGTTTCATTTCTATACGTTTTTTTTTGTTGTGCGTTCTTACTGCTGTGCGTCGACGGGCCGCTCCTCGCTCTGCGTGTAATATATATATATATATATATACATTATATGTGTATGTAATCATATATAGGCGCGCGTCGTGTCGTGTGGTCTGTCGATCAAGTAAGTTGTACAGAAGGGAACAGGGAGAGGCGGCTATAGTGCATCGCACAGTACCGCCCCATCGGCGCGCATCATTTCGCGAGAAGCATCCGTGGCAACAAACAAACGAAAAACGAAGCGACTCTTTAAAAACTCTGTTGAAGTGGTTCAAATTGATCTTCAGCTCCTGTCGCTATTTCTTCTGATGCGCCACGCTCCCCCACCGGCCCTCCTCGCTATGCCCTACCTCGTCCTCTCCCCAGGCCTTCACACGTACCACTTCACTTCGAATTCGATAAGAGGCGGAAAAAAAGAGGAGCTGACAGAGGTGCACCCGCGCCCTTTCCTGCTCTTGTCGCATCCGCCCGTCACCTTACTTTAAGGCCCTTTCGTTTTCTTATGTGTGGAAGCGTCAGGTCCAAGCTGGCCAGAAGACATGAGATAGGTGGCCGGTGAGTGTGGAGCAAACTGCATCATTGACAAGTATGTTTATTCGTTTCTTTTTCGCTGTTCGGCTCTCCATCCCGCGCACGCGCGCACGAGTCGAACGCCAGGACGGTGAATGAGGTGTACAAGAGTGTGCACAAAGGTGTGATCGGCTCTGACGGCGGCTGCGGTGGTCGGCAGCAGTGAGACGCGTGTGTGACGCCCACGAAGGAGACAGCTGAAACCGTGCGCACCGCGTCAAGAGCGGAGCGATCAACCTCACCCCAAACCGAAGTGACAGCTCTGCGGTGGCGCGTTGTAGGGTTTCGGCAACTGCTGTTGCGGGGAGGACGCCTGCTCGCGTCCTTCGCCTGCTGCGCTCCGAACTGATCCTTTTTCTTGTTTCAATTTTTATTTTTGTTCTTGGCATGTCTCGCTCGCTCACTCTTTGTTTTCCGTCTGCCATTTGACAGCGATCTGTTTTCTCTGTTGTGTTCCTCTTTCTGTCGAAGTTGCTCTTGGCCGATCCTATCTGTCGTTTACACACGCCTGGCGCTGTCACAGCCTCGTCTCTCCTCCCGTCCCCTTCTCTTCTTTCGCCTTTCCAAAACCCCGTCGCTGCCGTCGAGTGCATTGTCTATCAATGATCTCACATCTGTGGGCGCGCCTTGGTTCGAGAAGCTTCAGATGATGAACATGGCCAGCGTCACGCAGCCTGCAGGGTAGCGGTTGGAGGCAGAAGTGAAGGAGAGCGAGGGGGAAAAAGTAAAAGGGGCAAAGAGAAGCAGCGGCGTTGATTTGGTTTCCAACGACCTCACACGCTCTAGTCTTGCAGGACGCACTTTTCAACATACCTGCTGGCATCCTCCTACAATTACAAGGGCACCTCGTTCTCTTCCTTGTTTACGGTGTCAGGTCCCGCCCTACCGCTCTCAAAATGTTCCTGCTGTTTGTCGGGGTCCACTTCCCCCATCCCTCTGCCAAGAATGGCTCGGCACCGTCGAAGCGGTCCCCTGCGATGGCGCTGACGGAGCTGCTCAAGACAAGGGGCACGGCGCGCGACTCTCTCTCTCTCCTCTGCTTGTCCTCCTCTCGACGCCTGCTCCACAGCCTTTTTCTGTTCACTGGCGTGTCGCGTGCAGCGATCGGGAATGGCACGGATTACGCAAAGAGGAGGGGCTGCTAAAAAATATATATGCACAAGACAGAAAGAGGGAAGGGCCGAAGGTCGAGGACTGGGCACGACTGCAGGTCGATGGAAAGAGAAGAGCGAGTAAAGTAAACAGTGGAAACAGCATCGGGCAAAGGGAACGGAGCGAGGTGTGGGGAGGTCGCCAAGGGAAGAGAAATGTATCAAAAAAAAAAGAAATCGGTCAAATCCAACGAAACAGATGACATTGCGCGTCTCCCTTTATTCTTTTCTTCTTTCTATGTTCCTAATCCTGTTGTCGTTGCTGTTTCGCTCTTCTTGCTCGTGCGCATGTCTTGGACAATGATGTTGGCGTTGTCGGCGCTCTCCATTAAAAGGAAGAACAAAAGGCAAGAAGAAAACCATATCCGCAACAAACGGACACAAGGTGGTTCTGTACTGTCGCTGCGAAGCGTTTTTCTTATTATTGTAATATCCTCCCGCTCACTCCTCTCACTTGTGGGTGAGTGTGTCTCTGTATCTGTCTCTGCGTTCAGCAGAAGATCTCCGCTGGACTCCTCTCACTTCTCATCACCCTTACGAGGCCGCCCATTCCTCGCCCTTTTTTCTTTCCTTGTTCTTCATTCGCATTGGCGTCGTCGAGATACCCAACTATTCGGTGCACAGCATCTTCGTTCATTGTTGACTTCATCTCCTTTCGCGATCCCTTCGTCCCCTCCCTTCACCCGCCTATCCAGCACCCCACTTTTTCGTCTGTCTCTCCAATCTTACCGCTCATGCTCTTCGTGGTCGCCGCGCTGAGGGACAGGGTTGCAGCGTCTCTGGGTGTGTGCTCGCTCACTACGTTTCCTTGAATTGTCGCCTACCACGAGCAATAATGCGCACGAAACGTCGAGGAGTAGGGGGGAAGAGAGGACATAGTGCGACAGCGCCTTGTGCAAGCACTCGCACGCACGCACGCGGGTGGGTGGGTGGGAGGGGCAGACAGAAAAACAACGAAAACAAGACATTGAGACGCAGACACCAACGCGCGGCTAAGGAAAGGGGTGATCACACAGAGAAAAAACGTTAGGAGCTTTATTTGGATTCACAATGGCAACCAAAAACTAAAGCAGACACAACAACAAGTCGATCGGGTAAAAGCAATGGCTGCAGAGACGTAGATGGAGCCCGCACGCTTCGGGGTCGTGCTAAGGCCAGCGCTCCTACACAGGAAGCATCTATTGTTTTCAGTCTCTCTCTCTCTCTGTGTGTGTGTGTCTCCCGTACGAAACGTGCGAGGTGCGACGCTCCCAAGGGCATCGCTGTAGGTGCGATGCTGACAACGATCTCGGAGAAGAGCCTTGGACGCGAGAATGCACAACGAGAACACATGACTTCCTGTGTGTATGACGACTATCATCTCACTTTTCTGCTCCCCATCCGCATCCCCTTCTTTGCCTCTCACACCAATGCTTCTCGATCTCGATCCCTTGTCCTGCTGTTCCATATGTACGTCAGTGACCATCTTTCGCAGAGGTGCTAGCTGACAAACACAACGGGAAGGCGAGAACAGTGCGTCCCGTGTGTAGCACTTAACCGCCTCACCATCACAACCACCACCCCCGCGACGGTGTGTGTGTGTGTGTGTGTGTGTGTGTTTGCGCGCACACACACACATGAACGTAGATGGTTGAGCCCACAGAGACACACATTCGAACTCGCGCCCCCGTACCCGCACATCCCTATACGCGATAGAGCAGGAGTAGAAGTCTGAGAATTTGGTATCCCTTTGCTCATTCTTTTTTTTTTGGCGGGAACCCTCTCGCCATCGCCATCATGACCTCCTATGGCATCGACGGTGAGGTTGAGCAACGCTACCGCATTCTCCGCCACATCGGCAGCGGCGCCTACGGAATCGTCTGGTGTGCCCTCGACCGCCGCACGGGCAAGTGCGTTGCCCTCAAAAAGGTCTACGATGCCTTTGGCAACGTTCAAGATGCGCAGCGCACCTATCGGGAAGTGATGCTTTTGCAGCGACTGCGGCACAACCCCTTCATCGTCGGCATCCTCGACGTGATTCGTGCGGCCAACGACATTGACCTGTACCTCGTTTTTGAGTTGATAGAGGCCGATCTCACAGCCATTATCCGTAAAAACCTTCTGCAGCGCGATCACAAGCGCTTCCTCACCTATCAGTTACTTCGCACAGTGGCGCAGCTTCACGCACAGAACATCATTCACCGGGATTTGAAGCCGGCCAACGTATTTGTGAGCAGCGACTGCTCGATCAAGCTAGGGGACTTTGGTCTGGCTCGCACGTTTCGCAGCGGCTTCGACAACGAGCAGGAGTTTCTCGACCTGACCGACTACATCGCAACTCGGTGGTACCGGTCGCCGGAGATTTTGGTCAAGTCGCGCGCGTACTCCACAGCGATGGACATGTGGGCCGTCGGGTGTGTGATTGGGGAGATGCTGCTGGGCCACCCACTCTTCGAGGGCCGCAACACGCTGGATCAACTCCGCCTGATCGTCGAGGCTATCGGCGTGCCGAGCGACGCAGACGTGCGCAGCCTTCACTCGCCCGAGCTCGAGACTCTCATTAACTCCCTTCCGACCCCGCTGATCTTCTCTCCACTTGTGGGGAACAAGAGCCTGAAGGATAGCGAGGCGACAGACTTAATGATGAAGCTCATCGTTTTCAATCCAAAGAGACGGCTTTCCGCGGTGGAGGCGCTGCAGCACCCCTACGTCGCCCCGTTTCTGCAGCCTGGTGAGCTGGAGAAGATCCAAGGCCTCCACCCACTCGTGCTGCCCCTCGTGGATGAGAAGATCTACACCAAGGAAGAGTACAAGGCGAATCTGTACGACGAGATCGGCATGCGCTACCGCCATCACATAACAGACGTTTATTAGCGACAGACTGAAGTTGTCGGCGAGGTGCGCAGCAAACCATGTCGGAGACGCTCCAGCCGCCCTGCATGGCGCAGCCCCGACGCGACGCTCCGTTTCCACTTCGAAAAAACGAAGGGCCACGCGCTTGTTGTCCCTCTTCCTCCCACCCACCACCACCACCCACCATGCATCCCTCTTGCTCTCTCTGCGTGCACATGTGAAGAGAGGGGCTACTTCTCGCAACTCTGTCACAGCATCCACACGCGGCGGCCGTTGTTGAGTTACCGTTACCGTTTTCTTGTTTTGCCCTGTCGAACTTGTATTTGTTTCTAGTGAGCTTTTGTGTGTGTGCGTGTGTGTGTGTGTCTAATCCGTGTGAGCCGTCCTTTGCCTTCCCCCGTTTTTCCGTCTCTCTCTCTCTACCCTCGTCGTGTTGCGTTGCACCCGTGTGTGGTCGTGATTGATGAAGACGCCCCTGCTCTACCTCCCCCCTGCACCTCATCGGTGTGGCAAGGGAAGGGGAGCCGAAAGGAATGCGGAGACTGCGTCTGTTTGTCCGCGGGCACTTGTGCTTTGCGCGTGCTGGTGCCGTTGTCGTGCTGCAGATGCGGCCCCGGTGTAGTAACGTACGAGCACATAGGCACACAATTCCTGTGTCTCGTTGATTGACACAATGCTCCGCTCTTTTTTCGAGGGAGGAGATTGATGTCGGCACGATTTGTGTGCGTGTGTGCGCCTGTCCTTCTGTTTGGACGTCTTTGCTCCTCAAATGCTTCTCCTCTGTTCATCTATTTATTTTTCCGTGTTTGAAACTGACGTCTGCTGTGCGGCGGCGCACGCTAGTACTCCTAAGTCTACGCCTCCACTCCTCCCCTCCCTCTCTCCCCTTTTCTCTTCTGCATACAAGCACAGGGTGAGGGTGTGTATGTGCTTGTGTGCATGTGTATCGATGCTGGCGTGGGGTTGCCGTCCGAAGTCTGCCTAACTTTTTTTTTCGCAAAGCAGAACAGCAAGAGAAAACATTATCTGGAGTGTGTCTCGATGCGAGCGCACCTGTCGTTGCTTGGTCGGCTGTCCCGCACTTCTGACCACTGTGTTGCCAGGCTATGGGCTGTGCTGCATTGATGCCACGAGTAGCACACGTTGGCCCTGAAGCGAATGTCACGTGCTCTAAGGGACGCTTGCCCGCAATTGCATCCCCGCACTCTTATCTACCCCACCCGCTTCCCTCCGACAGTCGCTCAAGCTCACTGATCCTCCCTCCCTTACACGTACAAGCCGCACCTGCTTCCGGACACAGCTCAGATTTCATTGAAAACGGTGCTGAATGGTGCTTATCGATTTGTGTTGCAGTCTCCATGTGAGCTCGTATTCGTGTGCGTGTGCCTTTCTGGAGGGTGCTGGACCTCTTGACTGAGCAGGCAGCTACGGATATCTGCATCATTAGCGGGGAAAGGACCGATAACACGCACGCACGCCCTGCCCTTACACGAACGCATACACATCCACGCGCCTCCGTGAAGCAACACTCATACATAGATCAATTCAGCATTCACAGAGCACGAAGCGGGCTGAGGCCTTGTCCCCATCACGTGCCTTTTGTTTGATAGAGACGATGAGTTCCGCGCAGCAACCCTCGCCGCCTGCGCTGCAGCGGTCGGAATTCGGCGTGAGCGGCACAACATCCGGCGATAGTACCCGCAACAGTCAGCTGGAGACGTTTTTGCGAGAGCGGCTCGAGAACTGGGATAAAGAGGCCGCCAAAGTCATCATGGTGTGGGGTCGATTGGGTGGCATGTGCTCATCTGAGTATCAGTCCCAGCTACGCAAGGCGCGAACGACGTTGAGCGAGACGAACGAAAAGGAGAAGCGGTGCGGCACGTCGGCGCTGCAGGCGCGCGATGATTCGCATACAGATGGTCATCAGAGCCATCGCGATCGCCTTGCCGCTGAATACTGGGATCGTACGCCGTCAAAGCTGAATGCCGCTCAACAGCAGCGTGACCGGCAGCTTCGGTGCCAGCAGCGGCTGCAAGCGAACGGGCAGGCCGCTGTCGGCCTCTCCTCTGCGTCTCAGATCACGCCACCGGTGTTCTCTGGGCAAGTGCGTGCCCTGACAGCCGCGTCGACCTCCATTTCGCCGCAGCTAACCGCTGCGCGGGGCCAGCACGTGCCTCTCGCACCAGCACCGCCCACTAGTCCTCCTTGCAGCTCCAGACTCGCCAGCGGAGGCGGCGTCGCGCAGCGTGGGGCACCACGCGTGCGCAAGGTGAAGCAAGAGGCAGAGAACAGCGAAGAAAGCCAGAAGCACAAGGAGCTCACTGTGCCTCTGAATGAGCGTAGCAACTTCACTCTCTCGGGTGCCGGCAGTGACGGCAGTGACGGCAGCAGCAGTCTGATCCTCTCGACAACAGACGAACAGCAAGTCAGTGCGACGGCGTCGACCCCCACCGCGGCGACGTCGCAGCCGAGCAGCTCTTTCTCCGGCACCTTCATTGTGCGGCGGCGGCTGAGTGTGCACGGCCAACCCTCCGCCTCTTCTACAGTTGCGTTCCAACACACAGTTCAACGTAGTCATTCAATGACAAGCAGCCCACGGTCAGTCGCTACACCTCCGTCGCAGCCGACTCGCCAAACTTCTCAGCGCAGGTCTTCGACTAACTCCGACGCGACGCGAGAGGACCGTGCCGATGACAAGGGAGCCGCGCCGTCACCTGCTTCTACGGTCGACCCGTCGCTGCTGTTTCACTCACGCACCGTAACGGCCATCTCTACCTACAGCTCCCGCTCGCGTGAGAAAGCGTTGGGGCTGTGCCGGCGACGCAGCACTCAAGAGCGACGCTTCGACAGCTCCACGCACTCGGAGCGACCTCGCGGTGAACCAGATGCGGACACGCAGGAGAGCGCCGCAAACGCTCGGTCGCAGACCATCTCCCCCATCAAAAAAGATTCACACGCAGATGATCTCTCTTCCGCCTCCTCGGCAGCGTCGTACCTGAATTGAGGTGTTCTCGAAGAGTAGTGCGTTGCGAACCGCCTCCACCCCCTTCATGGGTGTTTCTCGTCTCTCTCACGACTCCACCCAGTCCTCCTTGTTCCATCGATGGTGTGTTTTGAGGGGTGCCGTTGCTGTGTTTCGATGATCTGCTGAAGTTTATCCTGAAAGTAACAGGCAAACGTTGGCGGAAGTGCCGGAAATACGTGCGTCTGTACCCTGTACACGGTGTCGAAATCTGTTCCCTAATGGACGGCGCTACCGATGCGCCACCGTCGTCAACAGCAGCACGGCCAGCGTGGACTCTGTGTCGCGACGCCCTTTCGCTGCCTAACACACACCCGACTCGCTGTTTGCACCTGTCACCGGCTCCTTAATCCCGCGGCTTGACATTGGCGCACACGCCGGCGCTCCTCCTCTGCCCTCACGGCGGTCCCTCTCCCCCTCTTGGCACGACATCCGCAGCCGAACGCACCGTTGCGCCATCCCCGAGACAAAAAAAACGACGCAAAGGTGGAGTTGCCTTTCTTTTATTTTTTTGTCCATTGCCTTTTCACACCTTCCGGATTGCGTTCCCGTCGTCTTCTCGACCGTCGATGCTGTTCGACACACTGGCGAATACAAATCCCCCGCACTTTAGGCACGTTCAGAGTCCTCACACTGTGCATCGGAGAGCGACTACGCCCATGACTGTTTGCCTTTTTTCCCCACGTTTCTACCTCACTCTCTCCTACCGAACACTCCCACGCGTTGATTACCACCGTAAGAGCGCACGCGCACCACGCCTCCATCCCTTTGCCGTCACTCAAGATTGGTCGTCACTGCCGTCCCTCAGGTAAAACAACGAAACGGGGGAAGCAACTATGCTCTTACGCTCTCTCCCGTTCATAGGTTTTCTCAGCTGACGTCGGAAGCTTGTGCGCTAGTGGTTTTGTTTCTCCTCCGCAGCATTTACAACTCGTGTCCAACCCTCCCTGAGCGCGTACCCGAGGGCGGCAAGAAGAGAAAGGAACACAAATACGGCAACCATGGCCTCGAAGCCCATCCGTGTGCTGGCGGCCGCCCTGCTGGTTGCAGCAGCCGTGTCGGTCCACGCGCCTCGTGGTGCGCATGGTGCAGGTGGTACACCGCCACGGTGAGCGCAGTGCACTGATCAACGACAACAAGACGGAGATTTGCGGCACCCTGTACCCGTGCGGTGAGCTGACCGGCGAGCGTGTCAAGATGGTCCGTGCTATCGGCGAGTTTGCCCGTAGCCGCTACAACGACCTCTCATCGGTGGAGAGCCCTCTCTGCCCGTCGACGCAGTACAACTCCTCTCTCGTGTACACCCGCCCCACCCACACCCAGCGCACCATCCAGAGCGCGACCGCCTTTCTGCACAGCCTCTTCCAGGACGACTACTTCTACCCGGTCGCGTACTCGGTCAACAGAACGACCGACATGCTGCTCAGCACCGACGCGGTGCCGTCCGTGGTGGGCCGCAGCTGGCTCGACAACCAGGCGGTGTATCCGGGCCTTATGGAGGTGAACGCCGCCTGGTTCAAGTATGTCTTCAGCTGGAACCACACGAGCAAGCTCGATCTCACGCAGGGTTCCGCCTCGCAGAACCTTGAGCAGGCGATGCTGGCCAACATCAACGCCCCCCCCCGCCTCTCTCCGTCGTACAAAGATCGACAGCTACCTGTTGGTCTGCAGTTGGCGTTATTGTTCATACATTCCCGTCCCTTTCATTTTCAATATCGAAGACGCGATGGCGCCCTTCATACATCTCGCGTGCCTTAACCGTTTTTCTTTAGGTTTTTTTCCTTGGTCGCGATGTCCTGTAGATGAACCTGTGAAACGGCCAGCGATTTCTCCTTTTAGTGTCTCCTTGCCTGAAGAGAAGGCATTTACACTTCAACGTTGTACAGTATGCTCGTCACACCCCCACACGTGTGGCCATGAGGTGTGCACCCCGCAGCTTCTAATCCTGCACGGAACTTCCTCGCCGCTTCATTACCTTTTCCCGTAGGCTTCTTGTTGATTCTCGTGGACTGTTTTGCTTCGCATGTTCCTCGGAATCGCGTTCCAGTCGACGTGTCGCCATGCCGCCTCCCTGTTCCCGGTTCTGTGAGGAAGCCAGCATCCTGAAAAAGCAGTTTGCCCAGTGGTTTTGAGTAAATGGTACTGTCTGCACGGACCGCGCAGCATTGGCCCTCACCAACATGTGTAGGCGCGCTTGCAACCGTGCAAGAATGTGTCACGGTCCGTCTTGTGAGCAGCGTGATGTCTGCGTGTGCTCTCTCCCGCACCAGAAGGTGCGGGAGCTGTGCTCGACCAGTGTCCCAGCGGTGTTGCTCCCGGCGCCGCTAGTCGGGCAAGATCTGGTCGTGGCCGAGAGGTCTGCGTGACATATAAGCGAGACCCGCGAGCGTAGCGAAGACGCAGCCAAACATGCCCCCTCGCCTATCTCTGCCAGAACGCTATCACCCCTGGTGGAGAAGGGGGGGGTCCGGCACCTACGACCTAGGGAGGTCAGAGCAGTGTATTGCTGTTGATGTCGGCGGTCAGGTCTTGGGCAGTTTTGCGTTCGAGACACCTGCAACAGCGTGAGCACGCTTGTGCCATCCATATGATGGGCAGAGTGTCAACGTGTCTGGAGCATATCCCACTCAGCACCCTCACACGGCCCACACTGGTGTAGGGAGCCTGAGCCACCCTAGAGAGAGGGACGCGCCAGATGGCGACCTGCAAACCGGGTGGGCGGGTAGAGCTTGAAGCAAGGGCCAGTGGAGCTCATGCTCCTCGGCCAGACGGACCCGTTGATAGAAAAGGAAACACCTCTACCTCTCTCCATGCAGCGGCGTCATTGTAACCTGACGCTGTGAGGAGTAACCACATCTTGTGCACTAATTCTTCTTTCTTTGGCTCTGCTTTTTCATTTACAGAGCACCTTTGAGAGGTGCTGGCTGCGCGAACAGTTTGGGTCCAGCAGTCGGTAGCTCTGCCTCACGCGTCTCTTAGCCCGTCCCCCTCCTCCTCCTCCTACCCCTCACGTGCCACGAGAGCGTCACCATCTTTCAGTGCACCGCTGCTGCCCCTTCTACCTCCTCCTTGTATCGTTTCACTCTCTCTTGTTTTGTATTGTGGGGTGGGACAGGCGTGCTTCTGCCTGTTCTCCTTCATCGTTTTTAGACCCCTTTGGGCAAGCGAGGACGCACTCGCGTACAGTGATGGGTCAAGGGCTGAGTGGTGGGGCAGTGCTGGGCACGGCGCTCTCCATGGCCGCCGCCCCTGCCCGAACGTCTCTGGCAAATCACGCCTTAATCATCGCCGCCTGTGCTGGCATCGGTTTGACCCTCGACTTCACCAGCGACTGCCTTGCGAAAGAAGGGAAGATCATGATCCACCGCGACGTGGTGCTGAACGCGCACGATGTCCTGCGACATGTGTACACCTTCTACGCCCCATGCGATTCCAACGCGATGGCGAAGCTGTTCCGTCAGAAACACGAGTGGCTTGTGCTCGAGTCGCACGGGCGCAAGTTCTATACCGTGCAGAAGTGCCCAGGCACCGGGGACGTCGTGATGGACATGCGCCTCTCGCTACGCGCTGCGAACGACGTGGGACTCGTGGTGGCCGGACGCCCCACGCAAACGGGCGAGATTCAGCAACATCGTGCGGACATGGAATTCGACATCCCGAACGAGGTGCAGGTGGCGTACATGATTGCGTGGCTCCGCAAGGAGGACCCTCGCTGGGCCTTTTCAACCGAGAACAGTCGCCAATTCACCACGCGCGCCCGCTACGCTTTGAACGACTTCTGAAGCGGCTGCGAAGAGGAAACACAAGGACGCTTGCATTTCAGTGAGGCGAGTGCACGCATGCATGACGTGCTCACAATGCTCACTCTTATGGCTAACGCGGAGCCCGTGCCGCGTGGAGCCAGCGAAACAGTAGCGATGACTTTGGGGCACACGAGTTTAGTGGAGACCACGAGATGAAGCGAAGGTATGCGTCACGCGCGCGTAGCATGATTCGCGTCCCACCTCGTTCTCCAAATGACTCTCCAAGCACTGCAAGCGCAGGTTCCATGGCGTTCCCCACGTTCTCTGCTGCGCGTCGCGTTTGCACTTTCTCCCTCTGTCTGATTTGCCCCGCCCTCCTCTTGCAATGTATCTCTCCTTCTCTCTTGGCCCACCACGGGCACGTCCTTCAACGGGGGTGCCTCGTCTGCCCTCCATGTTCCATCCTCTCACCGTTCGCCCTCTGGCTCCTCCACCGCACCGGGAAGAAGTCGAGGCGGGCACAGCAGCGTCGCATTGCAACACGCCTAGAAGATGAATCGCGAGCAGATTGCCCGCCGCATTGACCTTGTAGGCCCCTCCACCGGCGCCATCGTCGGCGTCGCCACGTGGTGTGCCCTGCACGGTGCCGAGGCGGATGCCATTCTCAACTACGTAGCGGAGAAGATGAAGCACAAAGATACAACTGACGCACAGCGGGCCTCGCTGGTGTATGTGATTCACGAACTGCTGCTGAGTTGCGCTACCCGCGGTGTCTCAGAAAACGCGAAGCGCTCCATCCTCAAGGCCGTGAGTCTCACCCTGCCAAGCGCGGTGAGGGACACGCTGCGGCAGAGAGCAAGCGATCACACGGCCTTCCTGATCGCGTTGCAGAAAGCAACGGAGTGGTGGGGTACGCTGAACCTGTTCCCGGCGGCCTGGCTGGCAAAGCTGCAGTGCACCGTTCAGGACGGGCAAGAGAGCGCCGGTCATCGCACTACCGTCCCCTCTGCCTTGATGCAGGTTGCCAACCTCCTGCAGCGTTACCAGCATGCCAAGGAGCAGTGGGTGCAGAACAGGAACATCAAAGCAGAGGAGGGGCGTACTGGCAGCGGGGTTGCGAGTGGCCAAGACACCGCAGCGCCGCTGGCAGGCGGGGGTGCTGGCGCTAGCAGTGCCGTTGTGGACGATGCGGCAAGGCGATGCCTCATTGCCTTGAGGAAAGCCGTAGAGAGTCGCTTTGAGAGAAACGCGGCATTTCTCGCGTGGTGCGAAGCGGAGCGTGCAGAGCTTGAGGGTCGCGCCACCACCTCCAGCGCAGACAGTGGTGTAGTGAAGATGGCGCACGGCACCTCGCCTCATGTGCCGACGCACAGCGGGTCAGGTAGCAGCTATTCAGTGAAGGAGGAAGGCGGCCACAGTGGCGGTCCGTCGGGAGAGCCCAATGACGACGAAGATGTGCTTGGCTCCTTCTTCTCCTGATACATCGATTAAGGGGTCATGCAGGGCGCCTTTTGCGTGTGTGTGTGTGTGTGTGTGTGTGTGTTCGCCTGTTCGTGTGACGACCGGCGTGTTGGCCCCGTGCGAGCAGCGGGAAACAACGTCGTGCCGCGCTCTTCTCCGTTTTTCTTGCATAACAGGCAAAGGCTCTCAGCAGATGACATTCTGGATCTGTGTGTATTATATGCATTGGGGTGAGCCTCGATGTACATCGGCGTCGCCCGACCGCTCCCACGCGCAAAGGATATTGCTTCTCCCACTTGGGACTCTACGGCCCCTTCCCTTCCCCTTCCCCACACCCGCGGTACACGCGAACATGCTATCAGGTCTTTCTTCGCTATCGGCTTCCACACTCTCTGCCTCCACCTTTCCTCCTCCTCGCACCATCCATCAATAACGTAACACTTGCACACACTTGGAGAACGCAATAGAAGGAAGCGGAGCAGATTGCTACTTGATAGTCAACGCGCATTCACATCTGAACCCAAGAATACACAGTGGCATCTTCATTACTCCACTCCCACCCTACCGCGCGTCCTTGTCGCTCTAGTGGCAGAGGCCACGTGGTGAGGCCTCATTCCCGCTCATCTTTGTTTTTCGTTTCTGCCCCCCCCCCCGATTAGCTCGCGGAGGTTTCCTCAGTATTCATTAGGCATCGCATTGGGTCTACGAAGACCCTTTCTCCCCTTCCTCCACCCACCCACCCCCGCCCTACAGCTGGTCCGCTCCCTTCTCTTCGTTGGCGACAGCTTTTCGTGTGCACGCGTGTGTTGAGCCGGACCCGATTCCCTGTTTGAGAGCGGTGCATTTTTTTTCCTTTCCGTCTTTCTTCACGCCTCTCCACTCTCCCCGCGGTTCTAATCACAAGCCTTTGCCCTCCTATCGTTATTCTTGCTGTGGCGGCTTGCGTTTTCACCGGCTGATCTTCATCGTCCCCCACTCCACCGTCACCCGCAGGCAGGCACGCACAGCTGTTTTGTGCGCGTCGAGGGTCGAAGACGCGGAGTGGGCTGGAAAGACGACAGAAAAAGGCCATTAAAGAGAAACAAAACACCGCAACCTCGGTGTAGCCTGTCTTTGCGTGTGTACGTGTGTGTGTGTGTGTGTGTGTGTGTCTGCCCTTGTCCTATCGCCAGCAGCCGTCCATCGTAGGACAGACACGGAGGAGTCGGGGAACAAAAAAGAAGATACGAGAGGTTATAGTAGCTACCACCTGCAGCGGCGGCCGGCGAAACAAAACGAAACCATGAGCGGCGAGTACGTCTACGGAAACTTCGCGGCCCAGTACGGCCAACCGCAGCCTCAGGCGTATGGGACCAATGCCGGTGCATACGGTGGTGGTGCCCCAGCAAATGGCTACGGCGGCTATGGTGCCCAAAACGAGACATACCAACAGTATGGCGCTCAGCAAGCATACACGTATGAGCATCAACAGCCACAAGCGGCGCCAGCCCAGCAGCAGCAGTACAATCAGTATTCCAATGGCGGCGAGCAGAGCGCATCCCAAGACGCATACCATCAGCACCAATACCAGCAGCGGCCACAAGCTCAGGCTCCCTCCTTTGGCCAGCCCGCCACGGGTACAGTTGAAGAGAGACCTGCCGAGGCGACGACACGCTGGTCATGGTCGCTGTATTCAATGAACCGCATTGATGGCGCGCGCATGGTGGCCCCGTTAGGGTGTCTGTACTCCCCCCTCGGCAGCCCTTGTACCCAGCTCAACTACGCACCGACGCAGTGCACTGTGTGCGGAGGGGTGCTGAACCCGTACGCCACTCTCGACCCGCCCAGCCGCATGTGGGGGTGTCCCCTGTGCCACACCAAGAACGCGCTGCCGCCGCAGCATCAGCAAGCAAATCAGTACAACCTGCCGCCAGAGATGCAGCCGTCCTCAACAACAGTAGAATTTGTGGCGCATATGCCTAGCCGTAGCCCGCCCACGTTCGTGCTGGTCGTTGACACGTGCCTCGATACGGACGAGGAGCTGCAGGGTCTGCGCGACTTCTTGTTACAGTCCCTGCAGATGATCCCAGAGTACGCAAACGTGGCGATTGTCACATACGGCACGACGGTCAGCGTGCACGAGATCGCTGGCTCTGCCACGTACCCGCGTGCCATGGTGCTGCGTGGCACGCAGGAGATGACGGTAGAGCGGCTAAAGCTGACCTTGCCCAACCCCGGCCGATTCGTGGCACCGCTGCGCAACTGTTCAGCCTACGTGGCGCAGCTCATTTCCTCCATGTCCCGCGACCTGTGGCCCGTCATGAAGGGCCATCGGCCACTGCGGTGCACCGGGGCTGCGCTCTCAGTCGCGGCTAGTTTGCTGCAGATCGTATCGCCAAACACGGGCTCCTGCATCCTCACCTTCATGTCCGGCGTGTGTACGTCGGGCCCGGGCATTGTCGTGGACGTGAGTCGCGAAAAGATGATCCGCGTGCACGCCGACATCCGCGACGAGACAGCGGCCGCCACGTACTGGAGCACCTCATGCGCATTCTACGAAAAGCTGATGCACCGCATTGTCGCGCAGGGTCACTCTCTCAACTGCTTCGTCGCCTCCCTGGATCAGTTTGGCCTGGCTGAGATGAAGACGTGCGTGCAATCTTCTGGCGGTGTTGTGCTGAATGCGGAGTCGTGGCTGGAGGTGCCGTTTCGCCTTTCCCTACACCAGTTCTTTGCACGCCGCGAAGACGGAACGCTCAAGCTGGGGCTGAACGCGACAATAGACGTCATCACGTCGCCAACGTGGAAGGTGCAAGGCGTCATTGGCCCCTGCGTCGGCACTGGCAAGATGTCCGCGTCTGTGGCGGAATACGAGATCGGGCTCGGCGGCACCTGTCAGTGGACAACCTGCCAACTTGACTCAACCACCACCTTCGCCATCTACTACGACACGGCCAGCACGCAATCCAACGAGGCGGCCAAGAATCCGCTGCGTTACACCCAAATCGTGACGAGGTACGAGATGGGGCAGGAGACGCACACGCGCGTCACAACACTGACGTTGCGGCAGGCGCAGAACCCGCCCATCCAAGACCTTGTCGCCGCCTTCGATCAGGAGACAGCTGCCGTGTTGCTGGCTCGCGAAGCGGTGCACAAAACAGATAGCATGCCGCTCTTTGACGTGCTGCGTTGGCTGGACCGCACAGTGGTGCGTCTTGTCTCTCGTTTTGGAGAGTACACGAAAGACAAGCCTGACTCGCTGCGCCTGCCCAAAGAGTTCGTGTACTTCCCCGCCTTCATGTACCACCTGCGCCGCTCCGGCTACCTGCAAATCTTCAACTCGAGCCCCGACGAGACGGCGTCCCTGCGCCTGCAGCTGCTCAAATCCAACGTAGAGGACTCCATTGTGCAGATCCAGCCGACCCTGTACAGCTACCGCATGGACGCGGCACCGCAGCCCGTGCCACTCGACAGCACAGCCATCCAGCCCGACAACATTCTGCTGCTGGACACCTTTTTCGAGGTGCTCATCCACTACGGCGCCAGCATTGCTGCATGGAAGAAGGCAAGCTATGCAGAGCACGAGGACTACACGCACTTCAAGAAGTTTCTGGAGGTACCGCTGGCCGATGCGCATGTGCTCGTCGGCTCTCGCTACCCCACTCCGCGCCTGATCGAGGTGTGCCAAGACGACCCCGATGCGCGTATCTTGTACAACCGCATCAACCCCAGCCGCTCCTACGCATCCACCGACAGTGGGACCTACGGCTCGCACGAAGGCGAGCTCGTGTACACGGATGATGCATCCTTGCAGGTGTTCATGCAGCACCTCAAGAAGCTGGCGGTGGCACAGTAACACGAAGTTGTCTGGGTAATGTGCTGGGTGTTGTTCGTGCACTGACGCGGATCAGCCCCGTGGGCTTCTGTGTGTAGCTGTATTTTGTTGTTACTGCTTTCTCTCTCTTCGAATATGTGCGGTAGAAGCTGTTTTTGCCGGCGTCCGGCGCGCGTTCGGCCGCTGTGCGGTCGGTGCACAGTATAACAGGGAGAGGCGTTCATTAGCGGCGTTCCCCTATCACATCCCAACACCCCATCCCACTTCCATCAACCAGTATCGTCTTTTGGGCCTCTGCTTTATTGGTTGAGGAGGTTTCCCTGTGTGTCGCTCTCGCCCTCGATGCGGTGGGGTGATGTGGTCGTGCAGGGAGAAGAGGAAGAGCAAAGGTGTGATACTCAGCTTGCAGTCGTGTAGAGGGGAAAAGCAGAGAGGGATACATATATAGATATGTATATATATACATACATATATGTGTGCTTCGGCGGTGCACGTGTCGACTCTCTCGGTCTTCCTGTCTTCACATCCTCGGTGCTGCGCTGACCTCCTTCTCTTTTTTTTTTCATTCGCGCTCGCACGGCGCTGCAGAGCTTTGGTGGTCCCCCTCCCGCGTCTCGTCCTGCGGGATAGTTGTTGGTGTTGGTTGTTAATTCGTTTGGCTGTTCTGTATTGTTGTTGTTGTTTTTTACCCACAACCGCCGCTGCCGCCTCCTCCATCTCTCGTCGCCTCCCCCCCCCCCCCACACACACACACACATCGACCTTGCACACTTCCTGGAAGTGCAATGAAGCAGCTTGGCTGCCCCAGTGGCGAAACAAGGAGGGCGAGACAGTACACAGACCCCGGTGACCTCGAACTCCTTTTCCGCCTCTTTCCAACCTGTGCGTATGTTACTTTGGCCACGGCGTCGCTGGAAGGCGCACAAACGGCACATCCCATGACCAGCTACGATGACAACGCCGCCTCTGACTGACAGGGTATCTTCCTGTACGGTGACGAGCCACGAAGAGACGGCCTGCCCTGCCGTTTACTCTCACCACCTCCTGCCTTCACCGCTCGCCCCCTATCCCTGACCCTCATCTCGCCGGACCCCCTTCACCCCCCCCCCCAGCCCCTTATCGGTCTCAGTCGCTATCTCGCGCCTGCGCAACTACACACAAAAACTTCCCTGCCGTGCTGTCGTGTCCGTATCAGACACGCGCATGATCCACAAGAAGCCTCGCTCTCCGTACCACTACTTCCACCACAGCACATCCTCGCGGTCATCACAGCACTCTGTATATGGATATACACAATGCTAGAGTTTCTTTTGCGGGGCTACCTCGTGTACCTCTCCTTTGTGCAGCCGGTCATCTACGGCGCGCAGCTCTGCCGCTCACCAGACCCCGATGCACTGCAGGTGACAAACGTGACGCTGACGCTCATATTTGCATGGCTTCTGGAGGTGGCTGATGTGCTGTTTCTCACCCCCTTTATCGCGATGCGCTGGCTTTACCTATGCGCCCGCATCGTTCTAGCGCTGTACTTTTCGCATCATCGCTTTCTCGGTGCGGTGCAGGTCTACGAAAGGTTCTTTTCGAGCCTCGTCGATACCTACTTCCCCGTGATCGACTCCGTCGTCGTACGTCACGTGCAGACCATTTGCAGCTCCGGTCTCGCTCAGTACGGCGCACAGGTGTGCATCGGACTGCTTCGAGGCATCACCGCGGCCGCGGGGATTGCCAAGACGTTGATGGAGGTCTCCCCCACCACCACGGTGCGGGTGGCCCCACTGCCCCGCCGCATGTCGCAGGTGCGCGGCGGCGGAGAGGTGGAAGACGCCCGCATCTCTCCCCCGCCGCGTCCACCGACGGCCACCCGCTCCGTCCCACTGGAGCTGCCGTCGCTCTTTTACGACGATAGTGACGAGAGGTGATGGACGGCGCAGCGGATCGTCGACTAAACGTTTGAGGCGGAGCCTGTTGTGACATGGAGTACATGGAACCAAGGATGGCAACGCTGCGCTCTGCTTTCGCACGTCACCAGCCCTGAAACGGCAGTGAACCGCGCCCGCCGGCACTCGGACCCCCCCCCTCTGACTCAATCGCCATGTAGTCCTTCTTCCTCCTTCCAATCTGACTCCTTTTTTTTGCTCTTACTTCCCTACACCATCATCCCTTACACGTGGGTGACTGCTTACTTGCCTTTGCTCTCTCCTCCCTTCATTCCTGTCTCGGCTGCCCATTCTTTTCTTTCAATAACTGGCACTCTCGGTGACCATGGAGACGAAAGGAACGCTGCTGGCCCACGAGAAGTACGAGCCCGTCTTCTCATCATCTTGAGACGCCTGCTGCCGACCACTCGCCCACTCTTGCGAAGCAGCGGTGTTTTCCCACGCGCTGCTGCCGTTGAAGCGGCACGTGACTCTCTCTCTCTTCACTTCTATCGACTCACACGGACCGGTGTTTGCTTCTTGTTTCCGCCTCTGCTCTTTATGTTCTTTCATGTGTGCGTGCGTGTGTGTACGCCACTGCGCGCGCGTCGGAGGCTGCACAGTGCGCACGTTCACTGAGACAGAGCCACAAACGCAAACGTTCACGCCTCTCTTGACGCGCCAACCTCTCACTGCACCTCCCCCTCCCATACACACGCACACGCATGCACGGCACGCACACACCAACCCCTTCATCCCTTACCCACTTTGGCATTTTGTACCTCTACTCTGCAGCGTAGTATTTCAGCGGTGCGCCGCGACGGCGTGCGCCAGCACACGAATACACGAAAAATAAAAGGAGAGAGAAGGAGCTACCCCGTCCTGTCATACATTTCCTTTACAGGATCACAGGCGAATACATTAACGCGCTGCCAAGTGCACGCACCATACACACGCATACACAGAGAGACACACAAGCGAGATGTTGAGCAGTCGTGGAGCCATCACGACTAACGTGGCGCTCGCTGAGTGTGCCGCAGGGCAAAACACATCAGATAAGAGCGTGTTCCTGCTGAGTGAGCTAGAGAAGGTCTGGGTGGCGGTGGCGGTAGTGGCGCGTCGCCTGCTCCTCGACGGCAGCGCGGTACAAATCGCACCATTCGGCGCGCTGTGGACCGAGGAGTACGTTCTGCTGCGCGATCGGCAGCAAAACCCCTACAAAACGCGTAAGCTGTGCTTTGGCATCAACCTCAACTACGCAAATCGTTACGGTGTCGACACCGGCAAAGTGCCACTCGAGCGGCCTGGCGGGGAAGGCTATGTGCGAGTGAGCATGGCTGACATAGTAGCAGTGTGCGGCGTGCCCGCGCGCGTTGCCTCGACTGCGCTCAAAGAGTTCTTTCTGTACCTTGGCGAGGGGCTTTCGCGCGGGCGTGTGCTCCAGCTCTCGCTGCCGGGCGTCGCCACCATTTCCATGAAGAAACAGAAAGTGGTACTGAGCATGGATGGGGAGCTGTGCATCGGCATGTACGAGATCGACAGCCGCAAGTGGCCTGGAGAGCTGCAGCGCGAAGGGTATGAGGCACTGCAGAAGCGGGCGGACACGACGACCTCCTCCGCATTCAGCTCGGCGGTCGCATCGCGTCCGTCGACGTCATGCCTCTCACGGGCCAGCTGGCGCGCCATCCCGGCGTCCACGGCAGGCGACGGCACAGAGGCGAAGAAGCCGGTCTTCATCGCTGCCTCGCCGTCTGGTCGACTCTTTGACGAGATCGCACAGCAGGAAGAACAGCGCAGAAAGGCGTCACACTCAGCCGCGCTCGCAGAGCGAGAGATGCGCCGCCTCCAGGAGGACCTGGACCGGCGTATTGAACGCTATGACGGATGCAGATGCGATGCTGATCCCGTTGAAAACGCGGTGAACTATACAGAGGCAACCGGTGCAGATGGCTTCGACGACGAGCTACGACGCGTCGGCTTGCCACTGCCAAGTGCGTCCGGGGAGTCTGTTTACGACATCATCACTCGCTCTCATCCTCGGGACACAGCCGCAGTCCCCAATCAATCTCAACAATGCAGGCAGCGTCACCCCCAGTCGGCTTCTTCGGCACCCTCGCACCACCACGGCGTGGCGGCCGATGACGAACCTGAGGTGGAGGTCATAGAAATCGTCGATGACTCCGATATGGCGAAGCCGCCCACCATGCCAGCAGGGAACCGCCCTCTCGCTCGCAAGGACGCGGAACTAGAACGTATTCTGCGTGACGAGGAGCCTTTTAGCCGACCCATCTCCCGCCGCACGTACCACGAGTCAAGTGCGGCACGGGACCTGATCTACTCTCAGCCGTACGAGGCGCCTTCACGCGGGGCGGGTTCAGCAGCAACAGAGGCGCTGTCGCCGGCGACACACGAAAAGCACACCGCGAGCATAGACACTAGCGCACACACCGACGCCCTCATAGCGGCGACAAGGTCCGGGCAGACATATGAGGACGTACTTCGCTTTGGGCGCAAACGGTTTGATTCAAACCAGTTCGACAGCGATCACATCGGAACTCTTCTTCGATACCGCGAGTATTGAGACGTATGTGGCGGCTATTCAGGGACCGAGTCTCAGTGGCGTAGCACCACCACTTGGCGCGCGGCCGTGATGCAGGAAGACTTGCTACGCCATCGTCTCATGCGCGACCAAAGTTGCGACGGCTTGCCTTCATGATGTGCCTCTTCTCCTGCCCCCATGATGGCGTGTTGGCTGTGCATATGGTGTCCTTTTGTTTCTGTTTTGTTGTGTGTGTGTGTGTCTGAGGCTCACATGCCTGCGTGCCCTTTTTTCTGCGTCTTTGGTTTCAGAGGATAAGGTGCACCGCTCTTGGCACCGCACTCGCTGAGCGGGGGGCAACGGAAAGATCGATTCGTTTGAGTACGTATGCGCACGAACTGCCGAGCGCCTCACTCTCGCAGACCCCATGACCAAACTTCTCATGTCTCCCGCCCCCCCCCTCCCAACACACGCACACACACTGAACCCACCCCTGCCGGGTCATTCGTCACAGGCCCCTCCTCTTACATGTACTGCTGCGACTCGCTGCCCTCTCCCCACACTGCTCCGACACCCTGTGGCCTTCCCTTGCCTTTGCAAATCCGCCTGCGCCTCACACAACGTGTACATGGTAGAGGCGGCGTATGGGTTTTCGTTTACGTGCGCTTATAATCCGTTGTAGCGCAGTGGGGAGTCGAAAGTAAACAAGAAGTCCACCTCACACCCCACCTGCTCAAGTTGTGCGGTGCCCGATCGATCCTACGTGAACCGTTCAGGAATCACAAGCTAGTCCGCTGCTGCAACTGCCTCCATCGGCTGTCTATGGAGGCAGCAGTGTGTCAGCAGAAGAACACGGCGTTGACCATTGCACGACTTTCTCACGGACACGCACACCCGTCGAGACATCTTGAGACGTGTTGAAGGTTTGGTGTATGTTTGCAATTCCTCGATGCTTTTCCGATCGCGCCGAAGCGCCGCAAGCACCGGTGGGCTGAGCCCGCGCCACGTCGCCTCTCCCTCCTATGAGCGACCCAGCTCGGCCCCGGTGGCTGGGGTGGTGCCGCTCAACCCGAGTACAAGCGTCCCTACTCTTCCCATCAGCAGCTCAGCCGGCGGGCTACACAGCGTGGAGGATCGTCTGCGCATTGTGAAGCGCAACCGCACCCGTAATGATGATTTAACGCGCACACCACCGTCGCCGCGTTTGCAGGAAGCACTTGCCATCACCTCAGACCCCTCCTATCCAGAGGTAAAAGCCTCTCCCTCAGTGCCTGCCGGCACGGCACCTCCCTGCGCCGCGTACCCGACCTTCAACATAGCCCGCCTACCCAAGCATGAGCAGCACGTGATGGACGCAATGGTGCGTGAGTTCACCGAAGTCTTGTTCTTTGCCAAATCGTGAGCAAGCGGAAAACAGAGCATCGATAGGAAGAAAACGCGACGCCAACTCGCACGTACGAGACGACGCGGCAAAGCGTGACACCTCTGGCTTGGGCTGGGCTGCCGACGTGTGTTGTGCCGCGGATGCAATCCACCATTCCCCCATCGCTGCTCCTCTCAGCACTGCTTCGCCTCCTTCATGGCTGCCACCGCTCTCGGCTAGTAGTCACCCCCTCCACAAGAGCGCGAACCATCATGACTGTGTACGTGTGCTATGTATGCGTGTTCCTCACGTGCCAGCAAACGTCACGGGCGATGCGTGGCGAACGACACCTGTGCGGCGGCGCCACCCTTTTCTTTCTCATCCTGCGCTCCCTCCCTTTCCCTCCGACACCAGCTCCAACGCCCCCGTCCCGCCTTGCCCAACAGCCGACCCGAAAGAGCACACAGAGGTGTGCGAAGGAAACAAACATGGACCACCAGCACCACCCCCTCTTCTCCCCGGACCATCGCACTTACTGTTCTCGCTCTCCTCTTCATCTTTTTCTCTCCAGCGCTCTCGTGTGCGGTCTGCCACCTGCTCTCCTCCCTTGTCCCTCCCCACACAGCAACTACGCTCCTGACACTGCACAAGCTTTCGTGAGAAGGTGCTCGTTCTCCTCACTCCCTCACCACCACCACCCCTTGGTGCTAAACTTGTTGCTGTGCACTGTCTCCTCCCTCCACGCTTTTTCCCGTTGTGCATATTGCAGCTTCACCCTTTCCCGTCTAACGCTCCTCATCGAAGCCTGAGACGATGCCGCAGAACGAGTACATTGAGCAAGCGCAGAAGCGCTACGGTCGCCGTCTTGATCATGTCGAGCGCACCCGCAAGCGTGAAGCCCGCAAGGCGCACACGGATGCGAACTACCTGAAGCGGGTGCGTGGTATGAAAGCCAAGCTGGCGCAGAAGGCCCGCTACGCGGAAAAGGCTGAAATCCGCAAGAAGATCCGTGAGCATGAGGAGAAGCAGACGACGGAGCGGGTGAAGGACAAGGGGCCCAAGAACGCCTTGCCCGGCTTCCTGATGGACCGTAGCGAGGCCGACCGCGCCAAGGTGCTGTCAAACTCGCTGAAGCAGAAGAGGAAGGAGAAAGCCGGCAAGTGGGCCGTGCCGATCGAGAAGGTCAAGACGGTGTCGGAGGATGAGATGCTCAAGGCCGTCACCTCTGGCAAGCGTGGGAAGAAGTCGTGGAAACGTTTGGTGAACAAGGTGACATTCGTCGGGGAGACCTTCACCCGCCGCATGCCGAAGATGGAGCGCTTCATTCGGCCCATGGCACTGCGCTTCAAGAAGGCCCACGTCACCCACCCGGAGCTAAAGGCCACCTTCTGCCTCCCCATCATATCTGTCAAGAAGAACCCGCAGGGCAAGATGTACACCGGCCTTGGCGTCATCACGAAGGGCTCTGTGATTGAGGTGAACGTGTCCGAGTTAGGTCTGGTGACGCCGTCTGGTAAGGTAGTGTGGGGCAAGTACGCGCAGGTAACGAACAACCCGGAGAACGACGGCTGCATCAATGCCGTGCTGCTCGTCTGAGTTACTTGTTCCAAGCGCGGAGGGACACAAGTGCGACGCTCGATCACGGTGAGGGAGGGGGGACAATCCCCCGGAAAGGCGAGTAACATATATAGAGAGAGAGAGAGCAGCAAAGTGAAAGCATATGCTGCTCGTTTATCCACTAGCCCTCCACGTGTTCCCTCGCACTGCCCTCGCCGATTCCTTTGTTTTTTCCGCCTCTGTACTTTGAATAGGCCGCTGCTGGTGATTTGAGTTCTCTGTGTTGTCGCTACTTCCGTGTGTGAGCTGCTCGTAGCTTGCGCATGAGGGAGAGGGGGCCGTGGTGAGCGCCTGCCTTGTCTTTTGAACCGTCTTTTGGTTGATGGCGAAAACACGAGTGCGGTGGTTGCCGAAACAAACGAAAAGGACGCGAGGCGCATATATATATATATATATATACTACTACGATGTGAGTGTTTGTGTATGTGTGTGTGTGTGTGTGTCCGAAGGCGGAAACGGATTATCTTGTGCGGGCATATACTGACGGCGGCTGCATAAGTGTAACTGCTAAAGAAGATACGGTGCATGTGTACGGGCCTCGGCGCGTGTGTTCGTTCTTTGCTGTTTCTCCCTAACATCCTTCGAGTAACTGTCGCACTTTCGTCTGTTCTTGTGTTGTTCTCCTTTCTTTCTCCTGCGGTGTGTGTGTGTGTGTGTGTGTGTGTAGATGTGTGCGTGCGTTTCTAGGTGGGAAGATTGTGTATGTTGTATGTACGCTCACCAAATCGCTTGAAAGCGCTATGCAATCATCGGAGCAGACATGGGTGGTGGAGGGGGCCTTGCGCGCCCTATGGAGGGCCAGCTCTGCTTTCACGCCCTTGTTCTCGCTTTCCCCTTCGCGCCTTCCCATCCACCCACACTTGCAGTGCCTTGGAGACTTCGGCGAGGTCGCGTCACATTCTTCATCCTCTCGCTACCTTGGTGCGTGCTCGGCTGTGGTGTGTGACATGACCTGCGTGGTGGACTACGAACCTGCCGCCCTCCGCCCCCCTCCTCCCTCTCTCTGCCTTTCACGTCGTTGCCAAGGCACGCACTTCTTTGCAGCCTTTTACGCAGTCACGCATCATTTAAGCAACAGCAATACACGCAGGCGTGCAAGTGCATCCCTACCTACCTGCATTCAGCAATAAACTCTCGAGCGTTGGCAGTGCTTGTAGGATTTGTGGTTTGCCATCTCCCAGCCGTGCCGCCCAGGTCACGCCGATATATCCCCCGCATCCTCGCTGGAAGCTGTTGTTTTTTTTTTTCTTTGTTGGACGTCACTGCCCCCGCAAGCCCAACACTTCCGCCACCATCACCGCCACACCTTCTTTCGTGTTCGCGTGCCTCTGTCCCATGCCCTTCCCCTCTCCCACGGCAACCAGCCTGCATCGACAACACTAAGTCTACTCGTATCCCCCTCAAGGGCAGATATCTAGCGACATCATGTCCAAGCTTATCAGTGACGCAATCGCCGCCGAGGATGCTAGCAAGTGGAACACCTCCTATGAGCTTTACCCCCCTCGTAGCGAGAAGGCGGAGGAGGACATGATGAAGGTGCTAGTCCCAAACTTTATGCATCAGTCGCCAGTCTTCCTCGACTTGACATGGGGCGCTGGTGGTCGCACGAGTGGCACGACGATGCGCCTCTGCAAAGACCTCCAGCATGCGCACCCTGACACGCCCATCAATATGCACATTACCTGCACCAACACGCCGAAAGGTCTCATCAAGGAGACGCTTGAATTTGCCAAGACACATGGTATCCGCAACATCCTCGCCCTCCGCGGCGACCCGCCAAGTGGTGAGGAGTTCCAGGTCGACCCGGACGGCTTCGCGTGCGCGAGGGATCTTGTGAGATACATTCGCGACACGTACGGCGACTACTTCTGCGTGTCGGTCGCTGGCTACCCTGAGGGCCACCCGAGCCGCATCGCCGAGAACGGCACCATCTCACACGAGGACCATCAGAAAGAGCTGGAGTACCTCAAGGAGAAGGTGGACGCGGGAGCCAGCTTTATCATCACGCAGCTCTTCTACGATGCCTCTCTGTACGTGAAATTCGTGAAGCGCTGCCGGGAGGTGGGCATTACGGTCCCCATTCTCGCAGGGCTGCTTCCCATCACGACCTACGCCGGGTTCGTGCGGATGGTGTCACTGTGCAAGACGAGCGTTCCCAGCGATGTAAAGAAGCGGGTAGAAGAGCTCAAGGAGAACCCTGACGGTCTCAAGGAGTACGGTGTGGAGCAGTGTGTGCAGATGATTGAGTGCATTCGCGCCTCTGGACTCGATTACCACCACCTCCACTTCTACACGCTCAACAACAGCGCGCAGATCTTCAAAATTCTAAAGCGGCTCAACGCGCTAGTGGAGTGATGTGCGCTTCATCGACAGGAATCCGATCCTCACTTGCCCCTCACCCCTCGTCCCATCGCTTGCCAGCATGGTGCGCACACGATTTCATGCACGAATGCAGCTCATCCCATAGAAGCCGGGACGAGGGAGAACACGGAACGACTTCGTACCGACTGCGAGGGGTGTTGTGGGCTCTGTAGCGAAGGGCTGGATGCCCCCGCTTTCCCACGACTCTCTTCCCCTATCCGCTTTTTTTTTCTTTTTCCCTGATTTGGTCTGACGTTCTCGGCGTGTCGAACTGTGAGTGTGTCACGGCACGTTTTTTTTTGGTTTTGCGGCTCTTTTGCCGTCTTCTTCTTTGCCGCCGTCATGCGCCTGCTTCGGGTAACTGTCCTGGCGCATGTGTGCGCGGTGAGAAGATGGCGAGCACCTCGAACTCACATGTGCACTCTCACAGACGCACAGGTGCACCTACTCCGGTTCATGTGACATTCTTCACATTGTTGATTGCCGCCCCTGTGTTTCCTCCCCTCTGCTGTTCTCTCTCTCCTCCTCCCCCCCCCACTCCTCGCCATCTCCACTTTTTTGTGGAAGCGGTCGCGTCGTCTTTCGCGCATAAAGTTTCTTGTTTTCTTAGTCTTTTTTTTGTCCCCACGGAGGTGTCGAACACACGCGCACAGGCATCTCTGTCCCCTACCTACCAACTTCCCTCTCGCCTTATCACCTCGCGGAGAGGTGGGAGGATCCTCACTCTTCCTGTCATGCCGCACGCGCAGTGGACGGGTAACAGTTACTGCGTAGACCATTTTCAGTGTACTCTGGCACGTCAGGGCACCCGCGGACATGCCTCTGTTGGTCGTGTGAGTGTGTTGGTCATTCCCCCTTGTTTGATCGCCGTCTCGTGACCAGTGCATCTTGACAGCAAATCCGAAGTCAACGCAGCGGCCGTCGCCTCTGCTCTCCCTTCACGCGATTTTTCGAATTCTTCACAGACCTGCAGCGCCGCTCCCCTCGCGAGTACGCATCTGTGACGCAAGAAACCTTAGCGATGGAATTCGCACAAGCGCGACGTTCTCTGTGTGCTCTTTGTACTCCCCTGTTGCTCCACTCATCTCCACGTCGGCAGAATAATTCCAGCACGCACTAATCCGCTGTCGATCGGTGTCCTCCTCCTCCTCACGCGCACTCTCCCTCTCTCGTCCTCAAGCGAAGGTAAGCATACCAGCCCATCAACCGCGCTGCCCGACAGAAGCTCGCGCAACGGAACAAGCACGACGACACAACAACAGACCGAAGGAAAGGCACCATCAAACGCATAATCCGGCAAAAACGAAATGAACATCCGCGAAAAGACGGTATACAATGCGTTGCCCAAGCTTCCAGGCTTCTCATTCGCGGAGCTGCAACACCCCGCAACGCATGGAAGGCGACAGTACTGCACCATCGACGAGGAAGGCACACGGACCGTGAAGGATGCGGCGGCCCTCGACGGCTCCGCTGTAGCCGCCGGCTCGGCGCGGGAAGGGTGTGGCATCCCGGTGCGCATCATTCTCCAGCGCTTTCCATCGTGGCGAACCGTAGACGACAAGGTGCTGCGCTTTTTCGCCTATTACACGGAGAACGTGGTGGGAAGCAGAATGGAGACATGGCGAGTGCGCAAGGTGAAGCTACACTACTTTCTCGCTGATGGATCTCTGAGCATCGTGGAGACACCGGCAGTGGCAAACAGCGGCCTGCAGAAGGGCACTATGGTGTCGCGCTTCAGACCAGATGGGGTGGACGTCTTCCGGCTCTGCATCGGGGCCTCCATTACGTGCCGTGGGTTGGAGTACAACCTCGTAGACTGCGACGCCTTTACGCGCGATTTTTTCGATGTGATGGGGATGCCACAGCCCGAGCCGCTCGAGTACCCTCGTGACGAGTTCGAGACCAGCGCCATGCGCCGCCCTGGCAGGATAGATGAGCAGCACATCGAAATGCGGCGCGTCGTTGAGATGCAGGCGGCAACGCGTGCGGGCACTCACGCCAGCCTTCTCACACCTGCAGAGCGGGAAAAGGCGCGCGACTTCTACGAATACGACCGCAACGTGCTGTGTTTCTACGCTGTCTGGGAAAAGAGGAAGTTCCGCATCTACTTCTACCTGGCAGATGGTAGCATCGCCGTGCTTTTTGACAAGGCGGAGAACGACGGCCGCGACCCGTACCCGGTCTTTGTGCGCCGCCGCCGCATTCCGAAGGAGGCGCGCGCGGTGCTGCTCTCCTCCGAAACGCTCAACCACCCACAGGGTCCACCACCAGCGTGCGTTGGCGCGGAGGATCTGCGCACCGGTACAACGGTGGACATCTTTACACGACCTTTCTTCATCTACGACTGCGACGAGCACACACGGGCGTACATGGAGGCGCGAGGCATCCCTGAGCCGGCCGTCACCACGCCACTGTGCGAAGAAGACGAAATTACAGTGGGCAAGCGCCGACCACGGCTGGCGAAGGCGGCACGCGATGCCGCCGGCGACTCTGGCAAGCGCTTCGGCGCGTCGACAATGGTCTTCAGCAACTCTGCTGCGGAGAAAGATGCGTTGAAGCTGACCCGCTACGCGCAAGATGTCTTCCGCTTTGGTGCCGAGATGGTGAACCCGTCGGAAGAGAATGAGGGGCGTCAGTTCATTGTGTGCTACTACCTCGCCGACGACACCGTGTCCGTCTTCGAGCTGCAGGTGCCGAATAGCGGCCACGTTGGTGGGAAGATTTTTGCGCGCCGTGCGGTGGAAAACCTGCAAGACCCCACGCTGCTCAAGGTGGGCAACACCATTCGCCTGGACGGCGTCGACTACCTGCTCAAGGAGATGGATGAGCGCACGAAGCGGTACCTCGAGATGGGAATGCCTAACATGGACGAGTCTTATTTTCGCACCCAGGAAATTCTCGGCATAGCGGCTTCGTACCTACAACAGCAGTTTTCCCGCATAACCGACGCCTTTCGTCACTACGCCTCATCGTCGACGCAAGGGCTAACGCGAGAGAACGTGCGTGAGATGCTGAGTGACGCCGGCGTGCACGCGACGGATGCGGAGCTGACCAACGTGATGGAGCGCGCCGACGGCGACAAGGATGGGTGGGTGTCGCTGGCTGATTTCACGGAGCAGTTCATGCAACAGCTGTTTATCTCAAACTTCAAGCCACGCGAGTCGCAGAAGAGATGGGGTGACACCCGCAACGGTGTGGTGGTGCAGCGGGGACCGGTGCAGAGCGCAATGATGCTGGCAAAGAAGGTCGACGCCGAGGCGCAGGCGGAAGCTGCCTTGCAGCGCTTCCTTACACTCATCGAGGCACGCCGCACACTCGCCATCCGCTCCTTTCGCAGCGCCTCCGAGTCAGCGTATGACGGTAACGTGGGCCTGTCCGAGTTCCAGGATTGTGTAAAGGATCGCCTTAAGACGCCCATGACGGATGACGAGATCGGGGCGCTGCTCTACCGGTTCTATCACAATCCAGGGCTGAACGACTGGACGGCGAGGCGGCTTTCAGTGCAAGAAATCCGGCGTATTCTCTTCCTGTGAGGGACGGCGAGATGCGCCGATCAAAGTGTATGCGCTAGTCTGGTGAGTGGGCGCCGCTGCCGGATGTACACTAACGCAACTGCTTGTTTTTTTTTAGCAGTGCACGGTTCCTCAGTTTTGCTTTTCCATCGAGAAGCCCTTCTATGTCTTGCCTCTCTCTGCGCTTGCGCGCGAGTTGCGGGGTAGTGGCGCCGTTTTACAACTGTGCCACGCTGCTTGCAGGGCCTGTGCCGTGGATCGGTTCGCGCAACGGCCACCTTGTCCAGTGGGTCTCTCTCTCTCCCTCTGTGGGGGGATAGCGGATCTCTTGGTGTCGATATCTGTGTGTCTGCATGTCTATTAGAAATCCTTTCTTCTCTGAAGAAATACAAACTCTATGGTGCGTCGATGCAGCCTTCCCTCCCCACACTGGCAGCGCCGCGAGGTATCAGTGCCTTGACCCTCTAGGTAGGGTATTCCCTGCCACTGATGCGCATAGATAAGAGCAACCGCTTCCGATGCGTCATTGCGTTTCCTGCACACCCCATCTCATTCCTTGATCCTCTTGACCGTTTCACTCATTTTACCCTCGCTCCCCCTCTACCTCAGGTTTACACGTGCGTTGTCTTATCCCCCCCCCTCCCCTTCACGCACGCACAGCATACCTCAGTTTCTAACGTACCTGCAGCACGGCCTTTCCTCCTCTCAGACACGCCATACACAGATTTTTGCGTGGCCGCCGTTCGCCCTTTCCTTTGCGCCACGGTTTCCCATCATTTGGTGCTTTTTTTTTCAAGCTCACCCCTTAAAAACGCGGTGTGTTATAGCGATAATTAAACTTTTACTCGGCCTCCCCCTCCCCATCACCTCAGGGCAGCGACGATGGCCACCGCTGCTCACCTGCAGAAAATAACAGGCCTCAAGGAGGCCCGCGCGAAGGAGTGCTTCGATGCCTTCGGCAGCTACCCCGCCGCCCTCGCGTCGTTCGCGCAGTCGTTTTCCTCGATTCCAGCGGACTTCTTCGAGGACACCACTGTGGCCCACAAAAATGCAGAGAAGATTAATGACGAGCTGCGTGTCATTCACCGCAAAGCGCGAGAGTTGAAGGCCAAGTCAGGCAAGTCGGACGCGGAGGTGTGGAAGATGTATTCTGCAGAACAGCAGGCGCTGTCGGCAGCCACAGCGCCGACGACTCAGGGCTCGGTGCCGGGGAAGGCACCAGCGAAGCAGGCGAACGTGTCTGGCGCTCTCGCCGCACCCAGCACGTCGTCAGCCAGTGCAAGCGCTTTTGGCTTTGGTGCTGCAGCTTCCACACAGACCACGTCAATGCCCGGCGCAAAGCCAATGTTCGGCTTCGGCAATGTTGCCACTACGACGCCGAAGCCCGCCTCCGATGCGGCAGCGCCGATTTCGTTCGGCTTCGGCAAGACTGCTGCGACGACAGCCACGACGGCTACTGCTCCGTCGGTGTCCAGTTTTGGTGCGGCTGCCGAGGCAGCCACTGCGGACCTGGCGTCAAAGAAGCCCGTGAAGTACTGCAAGCCGACTCATTTCACCGGCCCTTATTTTGATATGCCCCTCTTCTGGCAGGTAGAGGTGGTGGAGCGGGCGCCGCTGCTGAACCTGAACAACGGATTTCTGGAGGCGCACAAGGATGAGCTGCGGCCGCGGCTCGAGAAATGGGTGGAGAAGGCCGCATTTTACCGCAAGCCCGTGCAGTACGTACAGATCGAAGACGAGGATGAGGATGTGGTGCGCGTCATCATCAAGGACGCAGACCGCACCTTCTTCCATCCGGACCACCGCCGAAAGATGGTGGCGTTTCTGAACGCCATGTACCACGAGTTCCACGCGTACGGCCAGGCCATGAGCTATCTTGCCGGCTTGTGCATGCTTGTGTTGACCGAGGTTGAGACGGCGGCAGTGATCCGGTTTGTGGCGACAGAGTACCTGAAGGGGCACTGGGCAGCGGAGGCGGTGGGCTTCGCCACGAGTGCGTGGGTGGTCGAGTACTTTATGCAAAAGCAGCAGCCTGAGGTCGCGAAGCATCTTGAGAAGCTGAATTTCTGGCCGGACACGTACCTGCAGAAGATCTTGACAGGTCTGTGCATTCACGTGCTGCAGTTCAACGAACTCTTCAGCTTCTTGGATGCCTTCATGCAAGGCGGCATGCGATTCCTCATCCGCTTCTGTCTCGCCATTGTAGAGCACTTCCGTTCCGAACTGCTCGCCATCAAGAGCTCCACGGAGGCGAACGAGCTGTACGAGCTGATGCGCCTGGATTATCGCGTCGCCGACCACGAGGATGTCCTCGCCATTCTTCAGCGGGCACCCTCCATCGACCTCGGAGAGGATGGAAACAGCATCGATCTCATCCGCAGCCAGGTCTACGAGAAGCGCATTGCGCCTCGCCTGCAGCGGGCGCCGAAGACGGAAACGTTTGAGCCGTGCGAAATCTGCGACAAGAAACGGCCAAAGTGGTGGAACGAAGACCTCGGTGCTGTGTGCGATGGCTGCAAGACCACCCATCCACACATCGAGTTCGAGAAGTACTGAAGACGCTTAAAACCGAAAAAGAGGGAGATGGGGAAGAGGAGCTCTTTGTTCGGACAGCTTTTCAGCCTCCGAGAGCGGCTCAGCTTCCTTTCGCGACATGCCGTGCCGGTGCTTCCTATCGCCCCATTGTTTCCTTGTTCTCTCCTGCCTCCCCGCTGTGAAGGGAAGGGGAGGAGCGCGTGTGTACGTCGCAACCGTTGTGCCGCGATTGCCACGGTGTGCACGCAACGACAAAAGAAGAGAATCAAGCTCCGCCGCAAGTGTGCATCCTGCATGCGTAGGCGCTAAACAGGAGGGTATGCAATGCTGTGTATCGGCCATGATGAGAGTCCCGCCAACTATCCCTTCCCGTGCGTGTTGCTCGTCTTTTCTCGTTCCTTGCTGTACGCGCCACCCCAAGCGACGGGGCGACTAAGCCGTTTAGTCACGCGAAGTGGACGAAGCACGCCTCTCAGCTACACTTCTCTATCTTCTATGCTTCTTCTTGTTTGTTTTCACCGCTTAGTGCATCTCCGTTGCCCTCCTTCAACCCCTCGCGAGCCGTTCGCTGTATTAGCGTAGTCGCACCGGCAAAGTCAGGGCTGTGGGAATCGGCGTGTTCCTCTCCCTTTCCCTTCTCAGCCTGCCTTGCCTTTCTCACACACCTCCCATCACTCTCTCTCTCTCTCTGTCTCGCTCCATCAGAGGATATGGAAGAACGAAGCAGCTGCATCTGCGCAACGGCGACAACCCCTCCCCGCCACCGACGAATCATCCTTCCCACGCACGCTACTGTGCCTTCACCCACAATATCTGTCTAGATCTCCTTTTTCTTCGTTTCCATTTCGTCCCCTGCTTTACCACTCGCACGCCTGTCCCTCCCTCCGGCATAGCGACGACTCTGCTCGGCGCGTTCGCATGTTGTGTGTGTGCGTGCGTGCGTCTGCCTTTTGGCCGTCATCATTTTCTACTCTCTTTGCCCCAGTACTTGTTTTCTTTTTCTGTGCAGATTCATGCAGATTATGCCAGAGACTGAAACGTATGGGGTGTTGCTGAGGTTCATGATCGACGACACGCACGGCTTTCCCTCGCCTTCCCTGCTCCACGAACTCGCGCAAACGTCGTTGTTTTGTTTACTTTCTCATCCCCCCCCCCCATTTCTTCTGTTCTTCACACCGCGCTGAAGGAGCACCTCTCTCTCTCTCTCGCACTCCACTCCGCCTTCTCAATTTTCTTTTCCTGCCATCTGCGCATTGGAAGCTTTTCATCGCTGTCTGAGCGGCGCTTTCGCATGCAAGCTGAGGGACGCCATCACAGGTGTGTGTGTGTGTGTGTGTGTGTGTGTGTGTGTCCATCGGTTTCCTCTATGAGTGCGCCGTAGCTCAGATCCTCTTGGTCATCCCTTGAACCCTCTGTGTTTCGAGTCTTCCTGTCACCCGCGCCCCAGCCATAGCGCAAGACCGTGTATTCCTTTTTTATTATTTGGGGCTTCAGCTCTCTCTCTCTCTCTCTCTGTTTTGCGTATGTCTTTTCGGTATTCTCTTCCTCTCTCGCTGCGGCTTTCTGGCGTAACCTCCCTCCTGCTCCACCACCCTGTGCGCTGTTCTGTTTACCTATGCGCTTTATAAAACGTCTGCGCCACACGCACTCGCTGCACCGCGTTTCTGTTGCTTTCGTAATCCCCTTTTTTTCTCTGTGTGTGTATCACGTTTGTGGGAAGCTGCGATGCTGTCGCCGGTAAGGTTGCCCGAATGTCTGCACATCAGCTCCTCGGAGGTACGTGAGGCGGAAGTCTTCGTTTTGCGAAGGGCCGAGCAAGGATACTTGAATTCCCCCAGTGATCTAGCAGCTAGGCCACGTGCCGGTCTTGCCGACGCCAACGTGGGTGCTCATCTTCCTCATCGCTCGGCGTGCACGTGCATCCGGCGCAGGCTCCCTCCGGCCCCCTTCACACAGCGGCGACTTACCGGTCTCTCCCTGTGCTGCACGGCGATGGAAAATTGCACGTGGCGAACTCCAAGCACACCTGGATGAGTTGCCGTCATGAGAAAGTGTCGGCGATCCGTGCCACCAGCGAGGTGAGCGTGCACTTCCTTCTCGACTCGTGTGGCCGCACGACAACGTCCAGCGCGGACTTCTTCAGCTTTTGAGTGCTACTATTTGCTGTCGCGGCAGCGCGCCAAGTGCCGCCGCCGTGGCAGCCGGACGATGCTGAACTGGGGCCAAGTGGAGGAGTGGGTTTGCGGGCAAGTGCTTCTTGTCCTGTGGTACGGCTACTTCCACGGTGTGTGCCTGTACTGAATGGTGCGTATGTCCGCCTTCGCCTTTTCCACTGGTCTGATCAACTACTGACAATTCACTGCGGGGCTTCCCGCGCGGCATGGTGGTGGTATGATGCTGTCGAGCTCTCTGTGGCGGTGGCTGTGATGCCTCTTTTTCTCTTTCCTTTACCTCTTGTTTCACTTCGCCCTCCCTGATGACAGGGGACACGTCAGTGCGTGGTGTCCAGTGTCCAATGCAGCCCCTCCCTATCCCTGCCGAATGCCGAGCCACTTCTGGTGGTGACAGGGCCAAGCACCCGCGACGCAGGGAGGTCAGAGCGATGCGTCTGAGCGACCTGTGACAGCGTGAGCATGCTTGTGCCATCCATACCGATAGGCACGAGTGCCGCCCTGACTGGAACCTATCCCACACACACACGGCCCTCAGGCTGCCTACCGATGGGGAAGCCTGAGCCACCCCGAGAGGGGCGCGGCTGCGTGGCGACCTGCAGAGAGGGCGGGTGGGTGGTGTCTGGGGCAGGGGCCGTGCTCTTCGATGACTGAGTCGGCGCATTTGGTGTAACGGGTGTCTACGGTCGCTTTGCACCACACGATGGGCCACTGTGGCAGAGAATGGACATGTTGAACGAGTACAAGGTAACTTATGCTGCCCCCTTCCATCGATGTTTCTCCGGTCTCCTTCCCTGGTAATGACCGCGAAGACAACTTCCACAGAAGTATGTCGTGTCTGCAACGCTGTTGGCAGTGAGATGCGGTGGCGTGAATATGCGAACGAGGATGTTGCCGGTGCAATGGCACCACGGCGGCGGCGAACGCACACATACACACACACACACACATCCCGCTCTGGTTGCTCGATGGTTTGAATGGCCCCTCGTCCCTCACTCTTTTCGTTCCCTCCTTTCTCCGAGTTCTTTCACCTGTTTGACGTTGCCGCCTTTCGCGTCCGCTAAGATAGTCATGCGCCGTACGTTGCTGAACTCGGCGCGCGAGAAGCGCACTGTGCCCCACCCCCGCGACCGCTCGGTGCGGCAGCTGGAAAAAAAGGAGAAGCGCGCAATCCGACTGGAAGCGCACAAAACCAAGCTCAAGATGGAGAAAACGCTGCAGCTGATGCGGTTTTTCTGGTTCCGGGAGCAGTGCATTGCTCTCGGCTACACCACCACTGCCGTCCCAGAGGAGACGGTCGTGCAGCTCGTGCAGCTGTATGTGGATCGCAACAAGGAAGAGATGTCGGTGCTGCGCCTGCAGCGCAACCCACCGGTGGGCCGCATTAAGGTTCTTGAAGCAACCCTGCAGGCCGAGGAGGATGAGCTGCACTCGGCAAAAGGGCTTCAGGTGCCAAGCATGACGGATGTCGATGACGTCGAGATATTGACAGAGATATGGGACGGGGCACAGGAAACCGTTACGGTGGTGCCGCTGACCAGCATTTCCATGCAGCACCGTACGCCGCCGACGAAAGAGGCACTCGAGCAGCTGCTGCAGCGATTGCGGCCGGTGGCGGACATCCGCAAGGAGGCACCCGTGACACTGCCGAAGCGCGCTGTCAAGTTTCACGCCGCGCAGTCGCAACAGCAGTCGACCGCGCTGTCGCGCAAGAAAGTGTCCGTCAAGAAGACGGAGGACACCACGGCAAGCGTCAGGCTGCGCGTGAAAGCGCGCGAGGAGGTGAAGCAACAGAAGCGTCTCACAGCGCAGCGCAGCGCCGCAATGGCGAGCCGTCGTGGTGTTTCGGCCGACGAAGACGCCTAAGGGCGCGGAGAGTCGGTGTGGAGAGGAATGGTGTGTAACGACGCGTAAGCGGCGAGGCGCGGGGGCCCCTCCCACCCGTCGCAGCCTGGAGCACCCACGTACAAAAGCAAAAGAAGAAGCAGCAGGCAAGAGCAATTCTCGATACGTGGAGAAGGGTGGTGACCCTTTGGTTCCTTTTTCGCCGCGAGCACGCCGCGCCATGCGCGGGTGCTGCCCCGGCCGCGGGGAGAGAAACGCCCAGATGCCCCCGCCCAATCCATTCACGGCCCCCTCCTTTCTTTACTCCGTCGGAAAAAGGGGTCGTTACGGGAATTGAACCCGTGACCTCCTGTACCCAAAACAGGAATCATACCACTAGACCAAACGACCTCGTTACAGGGAGACGTAGTGTGAATGGTATGTTATATGCTCACGTGTCCACGACACGTGCAGGTGGGAAGAAGCACCGTAGCGCAGTGGAAGCGCGATGGGCTCATAACCCATAGGTCGTTGGATCGAAACCAATCGGTGCTATACGTTTTCGCCGAGAAAACACAGAATCCCGTGATCCAGCACAGCGACAGAACCTTTTGCAAGGTGAGATGGTCGAGTGGTCTAAGACGTTGGATTAAGGTTCCAATCCTTTCGAGGGCGTGGGTTCAAACCCCACTCTCATCACTTTTCTTCCACCCAAAGGCGGCCGACGGCTCGTTCGGAAACGGCCCGGCAAACTCGAGGCTCCGGTATCGACACGTACCGAGGCGGAGTGAACGCTCAAGTTCACAACCCGGTGAGAGCGCTGTGTTGGCGCTCTGAAAGTGTCAAAAGCCCCCAAATGTTAAACGCCTCTCTCCTTGCATATTCCTCCTCATGCCAGAGGGCGCTCTAGCCCTCTTCTGTCGCATGTTCCTCCCTTAGAGAAAAAAAACATTTTCCGTATCTCCGCGCGCCTCTCAGCACTTCTCGCGATCCACATGCGTACACGAAGGCACGCACGAACAGAAACACAGCGCTGACACCTGCCTCTCGATGTGTTTTTGGCATGGGGCTTCGCCAGCGCCGACAAAGGTGCCCCAGCCCCGCTGGCGATCAAGTGCGGTGACACGCCCAACCCGCCACCGATAAGCAGCGAACGCCACGCCGCCTTTTGGCGGCCCAAAGAGGGCGTGAGGAGTGCACCGCGTGGCATATAAGCGGTGAGCGCCGCGCTTCGGGAGAACGACCCGCCTCCGTGCGTCACAGAACGGGTTCGTCAGGAATATCGTTCTGCAAATGGTAGATCTTGACGCGGTGCGCCACGGCGCAACACAAGGAGGCGTCGCGTAACAGGCGGTGATGTTGACCCCCCAAAGGAAACCAGACGATTGGGTGTGAAAGCATGGGCCCCGCCCACGGCACTCAAGACGCCGCGCGGAGAGGGTTTTTTTTCGCACGGGGCTACCCCTGCCCCAAATCCAGGGGAAAAGGAAGGACCCACCCGGGTTTGAACCGGGGACCATTCGGACTGCAGCCGAATGCTCTACCACTGAGCTATGAATCCGATGAACCGTTCACAAAATCAATGCCGAGCTCTTATTCCCTGAAAACACGTGTGTAGCACACCACAAGTTGCATGCTCGTACATCCCCGCTGACTGATGGAACCGCTGCTTCGACTTTTACTAAGCAGCGCCCCTAACCTCCTCGCGAATTTTGAGGCCCCCACAGGGCATCTGTGGTTTTTTCTTCGGGTCCACGAAGTTGTGCATTTGACCCCTCGCACGTCAAAACACCTCTTGAAGGGTGAACATGTGACAAGTTAGTTTTTCTCCTCAGCTGCTCTTCCTCACAGTGGTGGAAAACGGAACCGCAGCTCACTCCCCCCCCCTTCCCCCAGCCCAACGCCAGCGGCTGCCACTTGGTTTCTTGCGCTGAACATTGCAGCGACAACAGTTGTCTCGATCGCCCTGACGGCCAACCACTTCTCTTCCTGCATCATCTTCCCCCCCCTCTCCGGAGACCTTCTCTAAACCATGCACCAAGATCATACCGCCGATCACTGCGTTTGTGTTCATCAAACAGAAAGACCCACACATCTCAGCATTGCGCGTGCACTATTACCAATTTACTTCTTTTTTTCGCTTTGGAAGGGCAATGGACATTACAAGGTTCAACCAACTTGTGGCACTCGCTGACTTTGCCCGCGAAGTGGAGCGGTGCGAGTTCTGCGCAATTGATCAGGAAATGACAGGTGTCGACGTAACCGGTGTTTCCGCACCGTTCGGTGCCCCGCCAGAAGCGGTGTACCACGCGAAACGCGCCGCTGTGGAGGTATACAATGCCTTTCAAATGGGTATCGCCCTCTTCACCAAAACTGAGAACAACACGTACGAGGTTCGTCCATACAACTTTTACCTGCTCAATGACAGTGGTGACCTGCGGCTAAACCTCTCAGTTGTCTCCTTTTTGGCAGCAAATCACCTGAGTTTCCAGACGTGGCTCACCTCCGGGCTTCGCTTCTGCAACGCAAAAGAGGAGGCCGCCTACGAGGAGAAGCTTAAAACGCTCTTCACAGACCATGCCGAGCAGCAAATCGCCAATGCGCTCATCGAAGCGGTCGACGAGTGGATGCCGACTGGCAGTGGGCCCCTAGTCAAAGAGCTGCCCTGCATGATAGATCTAGCACGGCGTCTGCAGAGCTTTCTGGACCATCGCTACGACTCTCGCATCACCGTCGACTACGATGGAAAACCATACCTGGGGCAGAAAATAAAATTTACGCTGACGAGACTGGACGCGAATGAATGGATCAGCGAAAAGGAAAAAAAGCGTTTGCAATGCGAGCGTGACCGAGCTGAACAGCTGGGCTTTCGGCAATTCTGGAAAATTCTTCTTCAGAGCAGAAAGCCAATTGTCGGTCACAACTTCATGCAGGACATTATGTTCATGGTTCACATGCACGAAGCGCCTATTTCGCACGATTACGTCGAATTCAAGAAAGTGCTGCAACGCACACTGCCTACTATCTACGACACAAAAACCATGGCCACCAAGCTGACGGGAGGCGATGCCTTTCCAGTGACACACTTGGAGCCTTTGTATCAAGAGTGTCGCTGCCGAGCCGGCCTCTCGAGCGACCAATTCACGCAAGAGTACCGGTTACCACCCGGGTTTTACGGGTATAATGACTCCGCCGTAAAGCTGCAAAGCAAGGCACACGAAGCAGCGTACGACGCGTACATGACCGGAATCGCGTTCTCACTTATGCACAAACTTTACCCCGGCGCCTTCACGGAGGTGAAAAATGTCATTTCAGCGTTTGGAAGTGCTTACTTTTTTTGCGTTGATACAGATGACCAACTCGTCAACCCCAGCACGTTCATTCTGAAATGTGCTGTCCCCTGCCATTCGGAAGAGATTGAAGCACTCTTTTTCGCCACTGAAGATATCACCACCCATGCGACAGAAAACGGAAAAGTGGATATGAGAAAACTTTCCTACCAGGTCAACGGTCTTGCGATCAGCGAGGGTACGAAAAAATACTCGTCATTCTGCGTTCGAATGAAGCAGGCTATGGGACTCGATGCTCTACACCGTCGCCTACAGTCGCTCCGGGATAAGGAACTGTCTCCGAACACAAACGTCAGCCCTCTGTTGCTAGATCTCATTACCCTGCACAACGCCTGATAGAATTATCTGCTCCCCTCTCATCTGAGGTTGTCGAAAGATGTTTTTTTTTTTTCAAAAGTCGACTGGCGCTCTTTTTTTTTGTTTGTAGCCGTTTTGATGGCTTTACTCTAAGGCATACGTCTTCGAGAAAGTAGCTGTGCTGCAGCGCCCGCAGAAACGGCCGAAAAAAAAACGTAAAACATGTTTTGTTACTGTTGTCATGTGTTTTCTCTCTTTGCTGCATCAGTGACCTGAGTGTTAATACCCGAGACAAGAAAAAGCTGCAACAACGGGGAAAAAACCAGCCTCCAATGGGATCTTCATGTTTCCTAAAGGTAAAGCTGTATGGTTGTATCCGCAATCATAAGCTTTCTATGAACGCTCCAGCAATCACTTCATCTCACTATCTTCGTGAAGCTTTGTATTGTATGAAAGCTTGCGACAATGGTGAAAGAGGGAGGGGTGATCGCCAAATGATGTGATGCGGAGTGAGTCAAAGTACTCTCTGGCATTCCAATGGCATACTTAACCAACCATTCATTCTCTCTTCATCTCATTTTTGCTCTATTCATATCTGATCTCGAATGCAATCATCGTAGGTGTTTGCTTTTTCAAGTGTACGAAGGGTACTAAATCAGCTCTCGCAAGTTCTGGTATTAGTGCACTATGTGTTTCCGTATGCTATAGCGGTAGATACACGCAACACCGCTGATCCTCATTGACCCTGGCGAACGGGAATTCGTCAGACAGACCGTGTCGACACGAATACATCAAGAAAGCCGATATGACGAAGTCAACTTTTATAGGACCAGAGTCGCAGACAATCCGGAAAATGGTTGATGTTTTGCTACGCAGGCATATTCGAAATTTCTGGCCTAGCCAGAAACTCTTCCACATACAATCAATGTCTGCTCGCGTTGGAATATAAGACGCTGGAGGCAACGATGTACATCGGAGGCCGGCATTTGCGCTTGAGAATTCTGCTTCTCAAGTATGGCATGCTCATGCATTAAAGGAATAGCAGCTTCGCATTTATGTTGGGTCACATCAACTGCAGGAAATGAACAACCATATACAAAAAATGAATTCAGAGCTGCGTAAAGAACAGCAAGTCAGGCAATCATACGGGAACCAGCGTCATGCTATACTCAAAGAACGTGGAAGCACGAGCACAAATCGATTACACTGCGCAACAAGCGCTGACTTAGTTGATGGGGTCCATGCTCGGCAATGAGCGAGAGCTCGTTGCGACGGGATCGGAAATGTTTCTGCGCGTAAGGGAAGTGTTCTGCACAGAGTTCTTTGTCATGGAAAGTGGTTTGCATCGATTCAAGCATCGCTTCGGTGAAGAGTGACAATGGAAAGGTTGACAGGGGACCAGATCTGTGCGTAGGATGGTCAGCTAGTCACTCGAGTCTCAGCTTTGGAGAAAGACATGGATATCCTCATTCCAGCATACAGTACATTTGGAAGCGTTAGTGGAGGCCATTTGACAAGCTGTGGCGGCCGTGGATGAGGGTGGCGACACAGCGAAGGCCATCCCTGATGCGTTCGGTGGCGTCCTTTGACGTCATGCAGGGGATTTTCGCACAAAGACCGAGTCGAAACACAGTGTCTTTGTTACGCCCTGCTCTCAAGGTGATGAGCATGGCGAACGAGTCGGAGAACGTGGTGGAGACCTTTGTCACTCACACGTCCCTTATTCTCGGGCTGCACCACGAAGCTGAGAAGGTACCGCTAGCTCCCCAGAGCTGTGAGAGCGGGTTTCTGACCCATTCTTCTGACCAACAAAGTCTTACAACGAGCGAGGAAGCCACCGGTGTGGAGGGTGAGTTTGCTCTCAAGGACGTGAGGGCGTGGGGAGGCACATACAGGGATTTGTCGGGCAAGACTGCGGAGTCGCTTCTTGCACACGAAATTGCCTGTGGGCCTGGTAGTGTCTTATGAGCGAGCCGAGACGGCGCGACGTTCGCTCATGTTGTTGGTCAGCAACGCTGTAACCCGCCCTGGCCATTTGACATGGAATGGCCGAGGCAGACAGTGCCGCGTTGGGGCGGTTGTTCGCTTATACACGCAAGAACGGCTTTTCGCAAGTGCCACCACGGGTCGTTGCAGAGCAACACGAGAATCATTCCAATGGAGCTCCCGATGAAGTACTTGCGTGCCGCGGTGCGCAAGCATAAGCCAAAAGGAAGTGCTCAGTGCCATCAGCGTGGATAACCCAAGCCACATCACCTGGCTCTGTCAAAAAGGGCGGGTCTCCCAGGAGTGCCTTTGAGGCAGGCCACCGATTTGCCGAATTGACGAGAGGACAACGCGCCGTGTTTCGTGTCAGGGAAGAGGGAGGCTCCGACGGTGACTCTGGTTACAGTTGCGCCCTTTTCTGGCTGATTGGCTGCTTTGTTTTCTGAAAGTGGCGAGGCTCGCACAGCTGGTGAAAACTGCGTTACGACGCCATAGGCGGTGGTGTAGGCTGGAGCGCGGACCGTAGGGTTAGGTTATTCGGGGCTCTGCCGCGCACGTTGCCGTGCATTCACATATTTTGTGTGAGACACACATCACCTTTGGAACTCATCAGAGGAGGCTTCCCGCCGTGTGTGACGGGGGCAGAGGGAACTGCACGCATTCATACATTTCTCGGTATCCTGGGCGTGTTCCTCCCATGTCGCTACATTCGTTTAAAGCATACTCTTGCAGACAGGCCGTCTTGTGGCTTCTTATCAGCCATGAGGGGCGTAGCGCAGGCCCACTATACTGAAGAGACAGGGATCCTTGAATGACGGGACAAAATAAAGATAAGTAGGTATTCGTCTTCTTGCGTAGTGTTATCGTGAGCGCAAGGCGAAGGATTGCAGCTTGTCATACTCTTGATCGGTAATAGCAAACTCGCCAGCTGGGAAGAACGGGGCGCATGCATTGGAATGCATCATGCACATATTCTTTGGCCTCGCTTTCTCACCTTTTGTTCTTTTGCTTGTGCACCGCCCCCGATGCGTCAACCTCACTCTCCGCCACAATCCATTTCTCTTGTTGCCATGCACTTTTTTATCCTCACTGCCACCACGACGGAAAACAACCCTTTGCTCAGGGACGAGGCGCAGACAGTGAGGATCAATGAGGCGCGGTACTTGCGTCCGATCACTTGTGACGGGTTCGAAGCGCGTGTTTTCAAGCTTCTCAGAAGGATCGGATGAGTTTCAGTGGAAGCAGAGGTACCTTCAGGAGCGGAGAGACACTGCGATGGAATTCCTCAGTGACTTGAAGAAGCGTGTCCCGATCCATGACGCCATTCGCCAGAGAGCTATCATCAACCGCAGCGCCACAAAAGAGGTTCACTGCGCCAAAGTGTTTGAAGATATTAGCTCCATTGGTGACATTCCTGCAGACTTGGACGATAGTCGTTCGGTTGTAAGCGAGCTGCTTGATGACTTGCTGATGGACGAGAACGCAGCCGACCGATTGCAGCATGTGGATCTGGGTGACGTTCCTCTTTTGGAAAACGAGCTTCTAGGTGATGACGGCGCGGGCGAGGAGACGATTCGGCGCTGGTTGAAGCTAAAGCGCGACACTGCAGATTATCAGAGCTATGCGTCGATTCCTGAAGGGGAACGCTCCTCGTGGTCTGCGTGGTATTTGCGTCACGTAAAGTGCAAAGACGCAAATTGAGTTTCTCATTCTGTCCCCGCCGGAGAAACAGTCTCTGCTTTATTCACAGAAGGATTTCATAGTGAAATGATAATAAAACAAAAATTTTGTTTCGGCACTAGCGTTGTGGCCGTGTCAAAAGCAACGTGGCGCTTCACACGAAAACGCCATGCCGACGCACTTGCCGACCTTTTCGAATCTGAAAATCAGAACTTGCCAAACAACATGCTTTCCTTCACCTTGGCGCCGCTTAACATCAACCTTCTTATCATCTTTCGCTTTTTTTTGTTTTTACGATTCGCACGACTTTCTGCCGGAACAGGTTCTTGGCAGCCGCAGCGCACATACTCGCACTCGCAAAAGGAATTGCCCCTTCCATAAACTCGAAGGGAATAGAAGAGGTTTTGCCGAGCAGACAACACAAGAGGGAACGTAGCTCTCACTTTTTGCTTACTGCAATGGTAAAGGCAAGGACCAACGCCTCGACCTTCCCTCTCTGCCACCAATAATCGGCCCAAGCAACAACGACACGAATCGATCAGCATCTTCGAGGACTCGATCTATCGATATTGAGCTGAAAACGGCAGCAGCGATGAGGGCAACCATTTTCGTTCTGATTGCGACTCTGGTGGCAACGGTGTGCCTTGCTGCCGAGGCGGAGGTGACTAGCAACACGACTGTGACTATTACTATGTCCAGCACCACAGCGACTGGGATTATCGTCGGCATTGCGCTTATTAGCGTGCTGACCTTTGCCGTGGGCATGATGCAGGGTATTCAGATTTCTGATACTATTACAGACTCTTCCACGGAGACCAGCTAAAAAAAAAAGACACGGTAAGCTTGTTGCCTTCTTTGTGTGCAGGTGCCGCCCGACACACTTTGTTTTCGCTGTTTATCGTTGAGGTTCGTGGTATTTGCCGAGCTGAGAAGAAAGGTGTATTCGGTTTGTAACGAAAAAAGGAAACGACGCGATGGCTCTCCTATGTGGGAGCCAGCTGCCGTGCAAGGCTATTTGAGTAGCCGTTGATGTCAGTATTCGAACGAAAGTATCTCATGCTCTTGTGACACCCGTGAACCGAAGTGCCACTTGATTGTGGGTTGCTCCGTGCGTTCGGAACGCTGTCGATGTATTTGTGCGACTTGCTGTTCTTGTTTGATAAATTTCAGTCTTCTCTCCCGTTTTCTACGCTCTCCCTTCTCTACTATCCTCCTCTTCGTGTCCTCAGCTTTCATGGCTGTACACATATCTTGAGGCATGGCTTTGTAATGTGTGAACGGATCGACTCCTCGCGTCTCGAGAGGCAATCACACCCCTTTCATCAACTGAAGTGCTCGCGCAGCATACGAAACCGCGCGGCTGTGATTTATCACCTCACCCGTGCAAAGCTGCCCATAAAAGTGCCCCAGGATGTGCTCTTCTCTGCCTCTTTGTCGTACGCTCTCAACATTAGTCGCATGAGTGCAAAATGTCCGACTTTAGGTCAGCTGCGGCCGGTCTCAAATGAAACGGATATCGTCGCTGTCGAAATGCTTATTTTTGAGTTCGTGAGGCCGCACGTAGTACTGATCGAAGGCTGCCTGCGACTGGAGCTTAAGAGGCTTGTGTTGCATCGGCCACTGCCTCTCAAGATTCGGGAGTGCGTCGGGCGCGTCGCCATCGCACTGTCTGACACACTGTATGCTTGCCACTACTGTTTGTTTCCGGAAGCTGCTGCTCGGGCGTGCTTGCTCAATGCGTGCGAGCGTCTAAGTGTTGATGTCGACTCTGCAACTCTTCCGGACGAATTCAGGACACCACAGGTGGCCGAAATACGCGCCTTTTTTTCGACACCCGAAGCAGAGAGGACGTGACATACTTTTTTTCCCTCCTCTCGCGTCGTGCAAAGAAAAAGTGGTGATGGCTAGCTGAAGTGACGAGTAACGCATTACCGAGCTGCTGCATTACGTGAACATCGTGTGCGACAAAACAAGCCAAAGGAAGTGATCGCGTGACGAATAAGAGGCGCATGCAGCTGCCGCTGGCCCGCACACAACACATTCGAAGGGAGGAGGCAAATCGAGAGTCGATCTCACAGAGCCTTTTCTTTTTCTTCAGAACAGCGGCCGGTAGCGTCTGCAGGCCGCTTATCTTCTCTCATGATCAGCGCGGAAACATTTTCTTTGCTGAATTCCGCCTTTCTTTCGCTTTCAAATTCTTCTCGAAAGAGCGAGTCCGAAGGTAGCCGCGTCTCCTCCTGAAGAGGGACGCGCACTTTGCCCACTGCACTGGCACAAACAAAAAGGGAATAAAGAGCGGTCGAAGTTTTCATTCTCTCACGCAGGCACATACATACACACACACAAAAAGAAGAGCGGTGCTCTTCCACTCTCTTGTTCGGGGTTTCCCGCGTTGCCTCTGCCCTCTGACTCGACTGCGCGTTCTCATCTTTGCGTATTTTTTTTAAAGAAGAAGTAGGCCGGGTGCAAGCATCTACGCATCTGTTACACACTTCTCTTTTTCACTCTTGCATTCTGCTCCTGCTGGTGATCGCTCACCTGCCCCCCCCCCAGTGAGCATCGAAGGTGATACCATTGCTCTCAAAAGACGCAGCGTCATGAGCTCCGGCAACAATGCCGATGATTGGGGGCTACTAAGTGTGGCAGACATCATCGACAGCGTTGTCGCCACCGATGATCACGAAGCCAACGGATCGACTGATGTTCCCTTCGCGGTTTCTGATGAGGCCAGCGTGCCGAGTTTTCTTTTGGAGGCACCGCTGGTGGAAAACCTGCAGCGCAGCCTTCTTTCTGATGTCAAGAAGCGCCTTTACGCCCACTCAACGCGCATCGAGCGTGTGTTTGAAGTTCGTTTTCGGAAGGTCAAGCTGTCTTTGTCGTCATCGAAGAAAATTCGTGACCGATTGAGTGAGGCTATTGTGTCGATGGGCGCTTCCCTCCCCGTACAAGAGGAGCACACAAGTTTGCTAAGCACCATCGCACTGCTCGGTGCCGTCACAGATTGTGATGAGAAGGGCGCATACACGTCAGTGCTGCTCGACAGTGTCGCGCATGTGAACTGGGATATTGCGTCTCCACAATCGTGTCTGGAGCTCTTTCGCATCGTTGAAGCACACGCTAGCGAGGATGAATTGAGTGATGAATTGCGTGTGGCGGTCGCGCGTACAAAACTTGGCTTGGCGCTGCGCAGCGGCTGTCTGTCCCTGTTACTCAAGTGCCTCGTTGCACCTTCCGCCCTTCTCACTCTAGACCCTGCCGTGTTTCCCCCCAAGTCATCGTCGCAGTGCGTCCGTGTCTCTACGGCGACGATGTCTGATTTCCTCGTCAAGACGCTCGTGCTGCCCGCTCAGTTCCGGCCGAAGGACTCGTTGCAATGCTCGGCACACGGCCGCACTCTTCTCCTTCTGGGTGACACGCATATTGCCCGCTACGAGGCCTTGGGAACGATGGGCACGCGTCTTATCCAGCGCAGCGTGCAGCAGCTTCCGGGCCAGCGCGGGGATGTTGTTCTACACCCCAACGAAGCTGTTGCTCTGTGCATACAAGCTCTCGGGCGAGATGAGCACTTCTGGCACTTTTCCGTTTGCCGAGAGGGTCTGGATGGAGAGAGTCATGGCCGTCTAACGCTGCGCACAACCGGCCTCTCGCTAGCGGAGGTGCGCTTCCACTTCTGCGTGACAGGGACGGACACGCTGTGCTGTCTTGTTTCGTCGCATCCACCCCAACGCACGCGCGGCTGTCTCTACGTGGGCGAGACCTCTCTCGAGGCGCTCTTCGGCACTACGTCGACAATAACGCTTGCCCCACTTTTCCGCAATCCATCGCTTAATGCGGCGTCGAGACGTCGCACTGCCTTCCACTTTACCAAGTCCGTTTCCGTCGCGGTGGGGCGTGTGACTCTCAAGGACAGGTTTCACCCCTTCTGCATTGAGATGTGGGTGTTTCCGAGAAGCGTGGCGAAGGACCAGATTTTCCTTTCCATAGGTGACAAGAGTGTTGAGGAGGTGCTTCTCGGGCTGGAGCCTGTCGGCGACGGGGTTCGATGGCGTGGCGGTGCTCGCACACCGCGCTTAGGACCGTCTTTTGCGATGTACAACTCCGCCGGCAAGCTGTCCGTGCTGGAACGGTGGTGGCATGTCGCTCTCAACTTCAACGGGGCGGCGTGGGAGCTTTGGCTTGACCACGAGCTGGTCAGTCGGCAGCCAGCTCTTGTTTCACCCAACGCCATTGCAAATGCTAAGTGCGTCGTGGGCAAGAGCTTTATCGGATTGGCAGCGGAGGTGCGCGTTTGGCAGCACACCCGCACCGCCGCGGAGCTCGCGCGAGATGCGCGGAGGCCGCTGCTGGGCAACGAGGACGGCCTCTGTGCGTATTTCCCACTCGACGAAGGATACGGCAATGTGATCATGGACTACGCACCGCACCACGAACACGCTCTCTTGCCCTACGGAGAGCCATATTGGTGCGCAGTGGGTTCATTCCCAGTCCTGGGGGATTCCTTCGACAGTCGGCAGGTGCTTGATTTTGTGCCACAGGCCTGGATTGAGGAGGCGGACGGGGTCTTCTTCGCGGCATCGCGGGAGTCGTACACCATCGCCGGCGTGCGCTCTGACCACACGCTGTGCGTGTTCGACTATGCGCGTGACCGGCGGTGCCTTGTAGCGCAGCGTAGCGTCGAGCTTCCAGTTTCTTGGTGTGTCAAGGGCGTCTCTGCGGACCCCGCACGCAAATCCTTGTGTTGCTGCGCTGTCGCGGTGCCTTTGAGCGGTGCTGCCGCTGCTGCCACCACTAGCGCCGCTCCGCAGGTGTTTCTGTGGGAGATGTGGGCGTATGCGGGCCACACTGAAGCTGCTCCACATGTGCCGTACGAAACCTCGTGGCAATGCGGAAAAGCCGTCCTGGAGCGCAGCGCCGCACACGCGCAGCGGATTCTGTGGTCTGCAAAGTACTTGACAGATCAATCCACCTGGGCCTCAGTCGTTCCGCCTTTTGTACTTGACCCTGACGATGCCGTGCTAACCCTGCTGCTTCGGGTGGCTCAGCAGGCTGCTTCGGCACAGACCTCACAGCGTGACCGCGATCTCGTGCACCAGGCCTGCACTCTGCTTCAGGTGAATCTGCTCGCACGGCTGTACAGCTCACCGCTCGACTTTGCCCTTCGCGTGGGCGGGTGCTACGACTCGGTGGAGCAGCTGTTGCGGGCAGCGGCGGAGGGTGAGGAGACGGATTGCTCTGTTGTGACCACGCCAACGTCGCATCTGCGCGAATTCATCATACGGTTTGCGCTTCGCTGCACTTGTATGGATGCCCCGTCTTCCTCCGCACTCCTTCGATGCTGCTGCCAGTGTTTCCTGACAGAGGGCGGCCGGCTGCTGTTCCTGGAGGCACAATCGGGCAAGTCGCGAGCGCCTGCGGCAGAGACGGTCTACTGCTGCCTGCTGAAGCTGTATAGCTCTCTGCACACGTGCTGCGATCTGCTCTCCGCGCAACCGGCCAGTCAGCTGTCCTCCCTATTCTCTGCCCTGTATGCGGAGGCCATGTACCAAGTGGACCGCTCGCTGCGCGTGAAAAGCGTCGACGGCCTGCTGCGGACAAGCCACTGCTTGGAGGTTTTGGCGGAGGTGCTGCTGTCGGGTTGTGGTATGGACGGGGATGCGGCGCGGCTGGAGACGTTGCAGTGCGTTTACAGCACCGCGCTCTTGCGGTGCTGCGAGAAAATGGTCGACGCTGTTTCGACGGCGTTGCGACAGCTGCCTGAAGCGGAAACGACGTTTCTCAAGTGCCTGCAGCTCAGCCCGATTGGAGCACTGCTCGCCTCGTTCGCTGTATCCCTTCCACTGCTCCCGACATCCGCCCTCGCTGCGTGCTCGGTGTCGTTGCAAAAGTGCCGAGAGTCCCTCCTCGTGCTGATCGACCGTTTTCCCGGCGAGGAGGCGAAGCGCTGGGCCTCGCGTCTGTGCGTTGCCCTCACCTATTCGCTCGCCCAGCTAGGGTGCACGTTGCTCAACCCCCTCCCATCCTCACAGGACGCGGTGCCAGTAGCGGCGGCGGCGGTGGGAGCCTCTACCGCACAAGGTGGGCCGCAAACAGCTGCGGCGTCGCCAAGACCGCCGTACCTGAGCGTGCTGCGTAACGGTCAGCGCCGCCCGAAAACAGAGCGCGACGCTCTCATCAAGAATCTTCAAGGCGGCGTTGGTGTGCTTAGCCGTGTGTTCGAGGAGCTGCAGATGAAGGACGTCTCGGCGTTGCGTGTAGTGCGTGATGAGCAGCTGCGCGAAACGGAGCGGCAGGTGATGGCTGCCTGCTGTGCACTGCTACTGCCGACGCAGGCATTGCGTGAGGCCACTCCCGAGAGCCTTCTTCCTGCATTCCAGCTGGTGCTCAAGCTGCGGCCGTGGTGTCTGTCGAAGCGGCAGGAATCGAAGGAGTACGTTACCAAGATGCGGGAGCGCGCTGTGTTTCTGGCCTTGTTCGAGCCGATTGCTGAGGTGGGCGACGACGAGGTCGGCACGGGGCAGGCGGGAGCGACTTCTTCCTCTGCCTCGTCGAGGACCCGCGCCGGCAGCACATCTAACTCGCATGCTGCACAATTGACGCAGCGGCAGAAATGGCGGCGGCTCTTCAAGAGCTGGAAGGCCATGCGGCAACTTAAGGCGCTGATGTCGTCGCGTGAGGAAGCGGCGGACCTGAACGTCGGCGCCGAGATCGTTGCCTGCTTCCAAAGTGAGATGAGTACGTCAGAGATGGAGAGCGCCGTGGCGTGGCGTTCGAAGAAGGCGCAGTATCGTCTTGTTGGCCTCCAGCTTCTGTGGCAGCTCACCGAGGAGGCGCGGCACAGTGCGCTGCTTGCGCGTGTGCTGCACCCCGTGATTGCGCGGACCCTGTGTGGCTGGCACTACGCTGACGGCGTCGACGGATGCTCAGTGGAGCAGCTCACTCGACTGCAAAGCGCCTTCTTTCTGCTGCTTGAGGCGGCTGTGAAGGCGTACGAGGAGGTGCGGAAGCAGGCGCAGCCGTGGGTGCTGCTGTTGGCTGCCCTTTTTTCATGCCCGTTCCGACGCACAGATTTGCGCAAGTTGCGAACCACCAGCGCCTCCGCTGAGGTGATGCACCGTCTCTGGACTGCTGACGGGTCCCCGGAGCTGCTGTATGAGCGAGTGAACGGCTCTTTGCCGCGGGCGCTGCGGGCCACGAAACTCTCTCCGATCGGGTGTGCCTCCACCATGACGGTCGGGGCTGCCGGCCTGACGCTGTGTTCCTCCGGCGGCCGCGGCAGCTGCGTTGCGCCATGCACCTGGAAGAAGTCGGTACGCAAGGAAGCCGCATCGTACTACTACGAGGTTCAAGTGGTGGATCTGTACCAGGGCGGGTACGTGAGCGTTGGTCTGGGGCCGACGGACTACAGTCTCTCGCAGATGCCAGGCTGGGACCCAGATTCATTCGCGTACGACGGACTGGAAGGGGCCGTGTACCACAACCGCAACGCGCGCGTGATCGGCTCTACCTTCGGTATGGGTGACGTTGTCGGTTGTGGTTGGGACCGCGAGGCGGGCGACATTTTCTGGACCCGTAACGGCAAGTCTGTTCACTCCGTCAAGGCTCTGGTGACGTTGGAGCAGCTCAGCCCGCTCATAGGCATGAAGGGAAAAGGCTGTGTTCTCGTGAACTTTGGGGCGCGCCCGTTTGTTTACCAGAACTGGCCTGTAAAAGCCGCCGGAGCTTCTTCGCGTGTGGTGTCGCCAACAGAACTAGCTTCCGGCGCGCGCCACTTGGGCCCGCGTCTGGAGTTGGAGGTCTCATGGGACGGATGGGGTGCGTTCCGCCTCTTATCTATGCGCGCGGCGAAGGTGACCGGCGAGGCTGCGTCCCAGGGCGCCTTCATTGCACCCACATCGATGCCAGAGCTCGCGGAAACGGTGGGGCGCTGTCTCGATGCTCTCGTGGGCGCCTTGGCCTCCTCGGCAGAGGTGAGCCTTTCACAGCTGCCGCTTCCAGCCCGCTATGTGACGACCTTGCTCGGCCATTTGACACTCCTGTGCAAGCTTCTTCGCGGCGTGCCAGGAGACGTCATCTCCATCCACACCAGCCGCGTTGCAGCGCTGCTTGCGAAGATGGCGACGCGGTGGCTCTTGACCACCTCACGTGTCGTCCTCTTCGGCGCTGAGGAGAGCGAGGCGGTGACGGCGCTTTTAATGGCGTGGTACTACACGATGTATCTAACACCACCGACAGTTATTCTCGCTCCCGCTCCAACCGGCAATCCGAGAAAGGTGGATGCTACAAGCGCCGCCAAGCCGAGCTCGCGTGCGGCGCGCGCCGCGCCGTCCAATGCCGCAACTGCCTGGCCATCTCCTCCATCGCTGCCCAACTTCCTTCACGTGCTCCTTCAGTTGGCCAGCTGCATCATTACCACTGGCGACGCGCGCATGTCCGCCTCCGAAACTCGGCATGCTCTGGAGAGCAACGCAAACGTGAGCGTGGTAACTTCCTGCGACACGGCGCACTGGCTCGCGTTGTCGCTGCTGCAGCACCTCAACAACGACCGCGACGAGCGCAGTCATCACGCATGGCAGACGGAGTTACATGCGTGGCTCATGCACACGCTGAAAACCGGCCCGCAGATTCCTGAAGGGGATCAGGGAAAGGGTAGTGGTGACAAAGCCAAGACGCGTGACATTCTGCTCGGCCTTGCCATCCTTGGTGGCATACCCCGACTGGCTGTGCCGGGTGATACGGTTATGGCACATCTCTCCACGCACACCATCGCACCTGTGCTGCTCCTGCATGCCTCGTGGTCGGAGGAGATGTGCGAAGTTCTGGAGGTGCATGCAGGCGATGCGTCAAAGGCGGCGGTGAAAGCCTCGACAACCGCACAGCCCGCCATGGCTACTCACGTCATCAAGAGGCTCCCGCTGCGTTTCGTGCACGCCACCCTGGGCGGGGAAGATCCTCTCACTGACACCTTTCCCATCAAGGGGGACAAGGCGCACCTGGAGCTCGCCGAGGCGGTGGCGCAGCTGGCGCAGGTGTGGTTTCTAACGGTGACGCCGGCGACACGGTCGAGTGAGGATGCGTGTCTTGTCGCCCAGTTGTCCTACGTGCTGGTTCGCTGTGCGGAACGCCGCGTTGTGTCGGTGTCGCCGCAGCTAATCGACTCTCTCTCGGTGTTGATCGGCATGGCCAACGATGTCGCGTCCAACATGGACCAGGTTCGGCTAGAGCTCGTGCTGAGCTTGTGGGGCCTGCTCCAGTGCCGGCAGCGGCGCGGGCTGCTCCGAAACTCGCTCAGCGCGATGCGGACGGACCGCGGAGGTTGGGTTGCCAGCGACGAGAGGGAGCAGCTGGGATGTCGAGGGAACGCAGGGTGCAGCCTCGTGCGGGTTGGCGACAGCGTCGCTTCCCCTACGGCCTCTTCATCGATGCGGCTGCGGACCTTTGCAGCCCTCGATCCTCTACGTCACCATCTGCTGGGCCCCGTCCCCAACGAGCCGGACATGACCTACGAGGAGGAGGAAGACGAGGGCAGTGACCCGGAGGAGGACGACGACTCCGAGTTCGGAACACGCTCCCCGTACCCCCTGCACGGGATGGACGACCTCGACGAGGAGGATGGCGCTGACGACGAAGACGCGGAGCCGTCTAGGCTTGCCACCATCGCTTTCGCGCAGACGGAATCGCGTCTTTCGGCGTCCTCTACGCCAGATGCCCTGTTTTTGCCAACCGAGCGAGAAATGTTCGACACTATTCACTTCAACGGCGGGTGTGTGCGTCTAGTGGCTGGTGCTCCGGTAGGGCTGAGCTTCACCGTGGATCTTGCCCTGCGCATGACGAACATAGAGCGCCATCAAATCCTCTTTGCGCAGATGCTGCGCGGCGGCTCGGCTGCAACGGTGCTGGAGATGGTGGCCCGCATTACGAGGGGCAACTTGGAGTTTGGGTGGTTCCCGTGCTTCCCTGGCGGCGAAGCGGAGTTGGACCCTGCCGACCCGGCAACGATTTGCTCATTTGCCTTGTCTGAGACCGACCTCAACACGTGGATCCGCGTCACCTTTGTGCAATCCGGCACTACCCTGTCTCTCTTTCGTGGCGGCCTGCTGCTCGACTCCCGGCCGATGAAGACTGGCGGCGGTTCTCTTTTGCAGGAGGAGCTGCGACTCGGGGGCATTCCTCAGCAACTCGGCTCCAGCGCCTTCATCGGTGACATCAAGAACTTTCGGGTGTATGAGCTCGCCTTGCGGCCGGCCATGGTGGAGCAGCTGCGACGCCTGAACTCGTCTTTGTCGATGTTTTTGGAGTCACATCTGGCGCTGCTGCTGAAGACGACGCGAGCCGGTGTCGAGAACGCAGCAAAGGCTGCCGCATCGGTTGTGCTGGACGTCTGGACGGAGGGGGACGTGGGCTACCTTGACGAGTCCGAAGAGGCAGCCGCTCGCCACATCCAGGCTCGCGAGGCGTGCGCGCAGGAGCTGGACTTTGGCACGGAGTCGGAAGAGACTAACCTTCGTGTGCTTAGTGAGCCGTTGCCGTCGCAGCAGTCTGTGCTGTGGCACAAGAAGCGTTCCCAGTCTCGTGAGCAGCTGCTCAGCATGTGCGCAAGCTGCTATCACCAACTGGCAGCCTTCTACAGTGCACACATTTTGGCCCATGCGGTGTGCCGCGTGGTGAAGTCCTCCCACGGCTTGTCCGAATCGGATCAGCACACCATGCAAGTCCTCAAGGACGACGCCTGCGTAGCGCGGTTGGCAGATTGGGCTGTGTCGACGTCAGGCAAGGATATGGCGACGCTGCTGGACGATATGTGGCTTTCTCTGTGCCGCGTGAGCGGCGACCGCACCGAGGATGCCGCGAAAGTGAAGGCAATGTGGGAGATGGGGAACGCATTGCTGGCGGAGCTGCTTCGCATTGCCCAGCGGTCGCCGCACGCTCGCATATTTGAGTCGGCGCACCCTCAGCGGCCGTTTGCCTCGAATGTGTACGAGGTGCAGGTGCCAGGGCAGCGCTCCTACGCTGTGTTTGTGGATGAACGGAGCGTGGCGAGCTGGCGACTTATAACCGTCTCCGCTGACCGAACGTTGGGTGCGATGCTATCCGAGTTTTGCAGCACGGCACTCTCCTCGTTTGAGGTGTGTTTGCCACAGTTCTTCCTGACGGTGCGATCGGCAGCGGAGTCGTCCAACTGGGGCCATCGCATCGCTGTCGTTCACGATTACCAACCGCAGCTGCGGGCGATGCGTCTCTTTCGAAGCGCGCTCTCCGCCTTTCTCACACTCGACTCACCGGCGAGCTCCGCGGTGGCGTACGTTTGGTCGGTGGAGTGCCTCATGGCTCTGCGCACCGTGGCGCAGCGGAACACTAGCAAAACACGACTCCTCGCTTTCACCTGCCTCAACCATCTGCTTTTGTTCAGCCAGCGCTTCCGCACGACCCCGCCGCCACTGTCATTGCCGTTGCTCCTGCACGACGTCCGCCGCATGGCCTTGCGCCACTACCGCCGCCGCCTCCCTACACAGCGCGTGCTGGGCCGCTTCATCCAGATGAGCATGGAGAGCTACGTCATGCAGCGGGATGCAGCCCAGTGCTGGCAGGCCGCACGAACGCCGCAAGCGCCCGAGTGCTCCCCACCAAGCATGGACTCTGGTGCGGATGATAGGACCACCGCCGAGGGTGCACCGTTGCCGACGGACGCCAGCGCAGAGGAGAGCGGGGCCACGGCGGATTTCCTGCGTCACCGTCAAGAGCAAATGCAGCTGTACCGCCAGCGCGACACTGCTGCAGACCGAGTGAGCATCCAGAAGGTTCGCAACCCACAGAGCCTCTCGCTCGAATGGAGCGGCGACGGGGTGTGCATTCTGCGGAGCGATGACACCGGAGGCGCAGTGGTGGCCGGGGTGCCGCTCACGGCTGGTAGATGGTACTACGAGCTGCGCATCGGCGGAACAGGCGACCTTTCAGTTGGTGTGTTGCCTATCCCGTCCTCTGCCTTCGCTGACCAGGAGACGCCGCTGCCGCTGACGAGCGCTGCAATGCAGGGGCGCGAGCCGGTCACCTTCAACGGCTGCACTGGTGTGTTTCACTGTGCGGAGCAGCAGCAACTGCCTTTGCAGCAGAGGCCGCTAAGCACGCCGCTGTGGTTCAGCAGGGATTATCTGGGAATCATCATCGACATACCGGTGCAGCGGTGCACGATTCTCGTGAACGGGGTCCAGACGGTGAGCTTCACTTTTGGGCCAGAGGCAGCCCCCAGCGAAGGCGCCGCTGCTGCCTTCCCCTCACCTTCTTCCACAATACCCTTTTTCTACAACAACGGCGGAGATACGGGTTCTTCCAACGCAGCGGAGGCGCGGCACGAGGGTGGTGACACCAGCCACAGCAGTCATCACCCCAGGCACCGCTCGGTGGAGCGCAGCTCAGCATCAGTTGCCTACTACCCGTATGTGTCGATGGGGCAGGCGGACTCGGTGTCGCTCAATTTCGGGGCGGCCTACTTCGAGCACGAGGTGCCGTCTGGCTGTTTGCCCTTGGACCCGGCCAACCTTTCTCTGGGCACGATGTTCCCATACAACCAGATGCGCTCACTGCAGGACCTCGCCGCCCACCTCCTCACCGGTGGCCGGTATCCCCTGCCACCGTTCTACTACGAGGAGGCCGACCCGTTTGCTGGTTCCACGGAGCGGGTGGGTCCGGCCCACGTGTCAGTGCAGGCCTCCGCAAATGTGCAGGTGAACATGGAGGACGTGAAGAACACCGGTCTCGATTTCGAGACCGTGACGGGGGACTGCGCAGTGGGGGCCGGCGCCTGGTACTTTGAGGTGACCTTGCGGACCCAGGGGCTGATGCAGATCGGGTGGATGCAGAAAGGCGAGGCTCCGCACGGCAATGGCCACGGCGTCGGGGACTCCTCCACCTCCTGGTCGGTTGACCTGTTTCGACGCGTGATGTGGCATCGCGGGGTACCGGAACCGGTGAACATGCCGCGGCGATGGGCTGCCGGGGACGTGGTGGGCTGCGCCGTGGACATGGCCCACGGCGAACTAAGCTTCTTCCTGAACGGCCGCCCCATCACCGGAGCCTCTGCTCTCGAGTCCCGATCGCCTCTGATGGAGACGTGCACCTTTCACGGCATCCCGCAGGGGCTTTATTACGTCCCGGCTGTGTCGCTCCGCTCTGGAGGTGCCGTGAGCTTCAACTTCGGCTCCTCGCCATTCAAGTACAAGCCGGAGGGCTTCAACCCACTCGGCGTGCCGGACTCGTGGAATGAGCGGATGGACACGTTCTACAACAACGCGTCGACGGTGAGTACGCAGCAGCGCATGGCGGCGATGCAGGAGGCGTGGCGAGTGCTGCGCAGCGTGCACCCCGCGATGGGCGCCAGCGCGACCGCTGCCGTGACTGTCGACAGAGCTCCTCTTGCCTCACGTACGCCAGCCACTGCACCGACACCAGCGGCACGGTCGTGGTCCATGGACGCTTTTGAGAAGAACTTGCTTCCATATCGCCTTGTCGTCCACGCCATCGACAACTTCTCGAGCGACGTCACGAAGTCGTTCACGAAGAACGCCGAGGATGAGCTGGTCCATTACCTCGCCACCTTTGCGTACCCCGACAATAGCAGCAGCGGGGTCAGCGCGGCTGCGGTGGCGGAGCGCGCGTGGGATATGTTCAAGGTGCTGAAAGCCGTCAGCAAAGTTGTCCACGCCCTTCTTCCGTTTCTGTCCCTCAACATCACCCACCCGACGCTCATGACCCTTTTGTTTCTGTCGCTGCGCACGCTGCTGTTCCGCGCAGTGCGGCGAAAGCTTGTCGAGAGTGTGCTTACCGTGTCCTCGGTGCGCTCCGAGCAGTACCGCATCTGCATTAACCGTGCCAAGGCGCACGCGGAGAGGCAGTCGGTCAAGTCTTCTGTTTTCGGTCAAACCTTCGCCCTGCTGGGCTCCCAGTCGTCACGCATTTTTCAGACTCACCAACGCTTCTGGAACACCGTCTTCCTTGGTGAGGGTGCCGAGGACGCGGGCGGTCCGTTCCGCGAGCATCTGAGCGAGATGTGCCGCGAGCTCATGTCCGGTCGTCTGCCGTTCTTTGTGCCCACCGCAAACCATGTGCACAACACTGGAAGCCACCGCGACGCGTACGTGCCGGCCGCTTCTGCCCGTTCCGCCTACGACCTAGAGGCGTTTGCGTTCATTGGCAAGCTGATGGGTGGTGCGCTGCGGAGCGAGGACCCTCTCGATTTATTCCTGCCGCCTCTGGTGTGGCGCTACTTGTGTGCCTACCCCATCACAGAGGCGGAGGTTGAGCAGGTGGATGTGATCTGTGTGCAGTGCGTTCGTGAGTTCCGCGTCCTCAGCGCCACACACGCGGCTGCAGCGGTGGCGGATGCGGATGAGGCAGGGGGCACCGAGACGGAGCTGTTCGAGGACGTTTTCGGCGAAGAGTTCTTCGTGACACAGCTGAGCGACCACTCGACGAAGGAGTTGATCGAGGGAGGCGCCCAGACGCGGGTGACGTTGGCGCGCAGCAGCGAGTACGCCGAGGCGTTGCTGCAGGCGCGACTCCACGAGTTCGATTTGCAGCTGCATAAAATGCGAGAGGGACTGCTCTCCGTGGTGCCGGAGGTGGCCGTGTTGCTCTTGACCCCAGATGAGTTGGAGCTCCGCGTGTGTGGGCAGGCGGACTACACGCCAGAGGAGCTGCGCAAGGGAGCCTCGTACGAAGGCTTGACAAGCGAGGATCGGCGTGTGCAGCTGCTATGGAAGGCTCTGGAGGAGGCCACGCCGCTGCAGCGGCGACTCTTTCTCCGCTTTGTGTCAGGACGCGATCGGATGCCGGTGAAGCTGCGCATTCTGCCCCTCACCACGCAGGCCGATGCCGACACAGTTCTTCCGCGTGCGGCGACGTGCTTCTTCGCGATTGAGGTGCCCGACTATAGCACGCTAGAGGTGATGAAGCGGAAGCTCTACTACAGCATTGAGAACTGCGCTGATATGGACACGGACTTCAACGCCCGCGCTGTGGACGAGGACGAGGGCCCACAGCTGTCCGTCGCCCTTGACGATGGCCAGCAGGACATCATACCGCCTAACTTGGAGGATGAATAACAGGGTGCGTAGAGCATGGGCCGTTTCGTTTGCGCCGCTTCCCCTCCTCCCCCCTTCAGCGACCGCGAAGACGCGAGAGAGACGGCAGGTTTTGCGCTGTGGCCGCCATGCTTGCTCTCGTGTTCACGCTGGCTTTTCGCTCGTACTCGCCCCCCTCTCCGTGTCCCTCACACTCTCTGTGCCCATTGCTCTTTGTCGCTCTTTTTGGGTGCTTCCCTTCGAGGAAGCGCACTGCCGCGCTGGCGTGAAGATCTCGTGGTCGCTCGCTTGGCGCATGTGCTGTGATGTAGACTAGCACCGGCGGACAGGGCCTTTGAATGCGCTCATGCGGGCTAGGCGTTTTCGAAACTTCCAGTACGGCCACCACTCACCGTTGCCGATGCGCTGTCACCTCGTCTCTCGGAGTGTCAGTGGGTTGAAAATTCGGTGTTTTCCGCGTCTTCTTTGATTCCGTTCTCGTCAATTTCTTTCGGTGTTGCTGTGTTCTCGATGGGATCATACGCCGACGCGCCGTGGGCCGCCCCGCTGGCAAGTTTACTCTTTCGTCCATACCCGGGTCAAACACTCTTGCCCTTGCTCCTCACATCCACGGTAACGCAGCGGCGTGCCTTGTGTCTCCACTTAAGTTTTCAGTGGCGCTCGACGCAGCTCGCCCCGAGCTAAGCTCCACTTCTGCACAGAGTGGTGGTTCGCGTAGATCGGCTGATTTCACTGCCATCTCTTCTTGAGAAGTCTGATTTCTAGGTCTTCTACATACACTGGTCACCGCAGCCGCCATCTCTTTCCGTCTTTCCGTTGAACTTCTCTCTTCCCTGTGCGCTTGAAACATGGCGCCAAACGGGCACACTAACCTTGCCGCACCTACCACTCACAAAACCATTGCAAAGCGCCCTCCCTCCCTCTCCCTTCCATCCACTTCCAAGAGCGTCTTTAGCACCTGAAAGAAGAACAGAACACCCCGACGTGTTTCTTTCCCACTTGGTTTCAAGTCGAGAGGGTCATACGCGTGCGTCGAGCTTTACGGGTAGGCGTCTGTGTGCGTGCGTGTGCGACTCACTTTCTCCCCCCTCTCTCGAAACGAGCTGCGCTCCCCTTCGTCACGTTGACACACACACACACACACACACACACACACACACGGAAAGGCGAACGAACAACAAAAAAGAACAGCGTGCATCGCCTGTTAAGGCCAGCCGCGAAAAAAAAAAAACGTCTCCCCGCCTCTTGCGCGGCGATCAAGCACATATCAGCACATTCGATCATCTACCCATCCCTCGCATCTAGCGACGTGCGCGTGCGTGCGTAATTTGTTGCTGTTTGTGCGTTGCTCAGCGATAGCAGAAGGGAACAACCGAGCAAAGGACGGAGCGGTGCTAAATATATATCGAAACGGGCCACCACTAAACTGTATTTCTCCCCTTTTCGTTTGCGCAGCCATTGAGGCAGGCTGACTCGCTATCCCGGTCTGGTGCTGCTGTTCATCTCTTGCATCGCTTCTTGTTGTGTCTTTGCTGTCTTCTTTTTTATTTTACCGGCAACGGACGCGGGCGTTGTAGTTATCTTTCATTTGCGTTTGCCTTTGTGGCTCTCCCTTCTCCTTCGTCTAGCGCGGATGAGCAAGTCGTCTATCGCCAATGACAGCTCTGTCACGCTCGTCCCTTTCCTCGTCGCCCTTGGCGACTACCAGAAGAAGGGGGTAGGCGTGGACATGATGTTGAAGTCAGTGCTCAGCATTGCGCGGCTGTGCATGATTTACAGCACTGACGCACAAGACAGGAAAAGATACTTTCAGCTAGCCGACAGCATCATTGAGTGCCGCATGCTCTGCAACTTCGGCCGTCCGGCAATGACGCTCAGCCAAGGACTGAAGATGTTCGCCATGAGAGAGAAGATGGAGTTCTGGCACTGGGTTTTCACCTGTCTCTCCTTCTTCTTGCGGGTGCCAGAGCAGCTGAGCGGGGACCTCAACTACCTGCAGAAGGTTGTATTTCACAGCTGGAGTCGCGAGGCATTTTCATTCTCCTACCGCTTCTTCAAGTCCTTGTCTCTGACATGCTGTGTGATGACGGAGCTCACTCGTCGCTCTGGGCTGCAGCGGGCGCTGCGTGATGCCGCTACGCCGAAGCAGCGCTTGCACGCAAGCCTGGAAATGAGGGTGTCGAACGCGCTCATTGTACGATCTCTGTGTGACATGTACGTGTACTTCAAGTGGATACCAAGCTACCACCCAATCAAGACCGTCGAGTTCCTGTGCGGCTTCGTGTCTGGCATTGTTGGCATGTGGCTTGTGTGGAGGGACACCCGGTACGTTCTGTCGCCGCCTCCTGTGATGGCAGTCAAGACCCCGATGCCGTGCCCAAACAAGGACGCGCTGAAGGGCGCCGTGTGCGCGCTGGGCAGCCAGGGGGACGGTAATGAGGTCGCCAGCGGTAGCGGCGAAGATGGGTGATGATTGCGCGTGTCCGCTTTCCACCTCCGCCGCACAGAGAGCCGTAAAAGGACGACTATTCCACGTATGTTTCTGGTCATACCATCGTACACACGCAAACATGCACGCACCCTCATTCACAAGTACTCGCGCTCACCAAGAAAGGTAGAAAAAAAGGAGAAGAGGCGACTACACGCAGACGCAGCGCTGTTCTCTCTTCTTTATTCCTATGCTTGTACTCTACCCGACAATATGTTTCAGTTTTATTTCTTGGTTTGTGTTTCCGCTCTCCTTGTTTTGTGCGAACGGGAATGGTCCGCAAAGCTGTCAGCAAGGGGCACCGACTTGCCATCTCACGGGACCGAGGAAGCGGTGCGCGGCCCGGCATCAGCTCCGGGTGACACAATGTACTCTACGAGCCTTTCACATCTCCTCTTGTCCGTTTTCGTGAGAAACTGTGCGTGCATGTGTTTCCGTCGTTATCCGCCTCCCCTCTCTCTCCCCCTCCGATCCACGCACATTTCTCCTCTCATGATCATTTTCTTCCTTTCTCTTTTTCGTGTGTCCATCCACTCCATGCGGTGCCATGGAAAATGGTTTGCCATTCATCACTGCCCCCTCCCCTCCCCCTTTTTGCACCCACCGCCCTAACTCAAGTGTCATGATAAGTTGGGCGACCCCTCTCATTCTCTTCCTCGGTCTCTCCACCCTCTTTTGTTGTCTACCCTCGCTTGGTCGAAGCAATGAACTCGTTTGGCCCTCTCCCTCGCCCCCGCCGCACCTCGAACGCATGCGCATTCCGTCCGTGCGTGTGTATGAGGGAGCAACTGCTTGTGGGCTGGCGTGAGCGCGCGTCCTCCCGGCGACGCCATCAAACGATAGTCGGCATGCGTATGTGTGTGTGCCCGCCCATCTCCACGCATCTGCGCCCAAGGCCCGCCAGAGTGTCAGCTTGCGCCTCCTTTTTCCTTTTGCCTCAAAAGTAAGGTTGGTGTTACGTGTGCGTGTGCTTCCCTCAGCCTTGCTGAACGCCAGCGCGCCTCCTCTCACCTCTCTTCCTCTTTGTCTGTTTCTCAGCCCTACACAAGGGGAGGGGCACAGGTGCGATACACGGATGCACTTGCTCCGCGTGCCGTCCCGACGACGCACTGCCAGTCATGGATGACGCAGCTCTGATCTCTGACACCGGAGGCGCGGGTAGAGGATGGCAATGCATTGCTGTGAGTGGGAAGAAAAAGAAAACTAACGCGTGGTGGCCAATGCGGCAGGTATCAGGAGACGGATGCAGCAGCTCAGGGCTCTCGAGGAACACGCGCGTACTCGAGGGGGGGGGGAGGAAAGAAATCTGACAAGCAGAGAAGTTGTGGTGGGCGGGCGAATGGGCACCAGCTGAGTCCCCAACGAATACAAAGAAAGAGCAGAAGAAGAAAACAACACGTCACCTTCGTCCAACACACGGACCGACCTCCTTCCACCTCCCCTCTCTCCCCCTCTCCGCTGCATCGTCTTACCAACCGCGCCCTTTTTTGTTCACACGTGACACGAAGAAGACAAAAAGGAAAGGGAAGATGCAATGATACCGCGCTGATTGAACGAACGGGGAAAGAGGGAAGGCGGAGGGCAGCTCGTGTCTTGATCAGTTGCGCGTGTGCTTGTGTCGGCGGATGTTTACGCTTGTGGTGGCCTATCTGGCCGATTCGCCGTGTCGCTATGCTCCCTTCGTTTTTCTTTCCTTTCAAGTAAACGTTTTTCCGTTGATTCTTTCCATATTCTTCATAAGGATTTTCTCTCTTCTCTTCGATTTGGTTTCCCACACCTATAGGTGCGCATGTGATTCCGCGAGAACAAGGGAGGATGGAGGGATGTGTGAGGTGGCAGGAGAGTTTCTTGAGGGGGACGGGACGGGCAGGGTTTCAGGGGGAGGTAGTGGGCTGGCGCTGGAGGGATGGACACGACGTACGGCAAGTGGAGCGAAAGAGGGGACTCAAGGAGAAAGTGAGATGCTGATAAGAGACCGGAAAACCGTGTAGTTTACATGTGTGAAGCGACGTGCGCCGTTTTTCATCAGCGTTGTTTATCATGTGCACGCCGAAAAGTGAGGCGCCGGCGGAGGAGCAATCCAATGGTGGACAGTCTCGGCGTGCGGGGGATAACTGCCTCGTGCGCTCCTTTGCTTTTGGGGTGCGTTTCTCTGTTCCTCTAGTGAATACATAATGGAGGCATATACGAGAAGTCCCGCAGAAAAGGGGTTCTCTGCCGCGGCTTCATCAAGCCCCCGCATACGCTCGTGCGCGGGCTCATTTCTGGGCCCACGCTATTGATTCTGAGGTGTTTCCTTTCGTTCTTTTTTCTTCGGTGCTTGGGTGTCTGTATGTGCGTTGAGCGACTGGCGGGGTGCTGGTGCGACGGGAGACTTCTCTTCGTTCCTCTTTGTCTGTGCGTCCGTGTGCGTCTTGTAATGCATAATTATCTTTTCCTATGCTTGACTTTTCTTGTTCGGGGTGGTGGTGGTTTTTGTAAATGTGTGTTTGGCACCTAAGCGACAATGAGAAGAAAACATCTCTCCTCCTCTATCTCTCTCTCTCGCGCGCGCGCGTCGACTTATTCATGTGCGTCTCCTTTCATCTTTTCGAAAATAGCTTTTTGATTTTTGGTTGCGTTCCCGTTCCGGGATCCATATTCATGCGTACGCGCGTGTACTGTGTCGTTACCCTTTGTCTTGTGGCGGGCACCGCCCTGGCCGAGGTGGGCGAGCATGAATGATCCACGAAGGAGACGCGAGCTCGCAAGCGGGGGAGAGAGGAGACGGAGTGCGTCTCTCGGATGGAGAGGAAGACAGGGACGGCTGAGGCAAAGCGTGTGCGAACCTTATCCACAGGGCGCACACCAAAGGCTGCGGGACGCACGGGCAGCAAAAGCAAGGGGCTTGGCTGGTGGAAGGCAAATCACGCGCACGCACTCTTGATTCTCCCCTTGCATTTCTCCCGTCTGCTTGGTGCATGATGAGGAGCGAAATGTCAGTGCGTGGTGTCCAGTGTCCAATGCAGCCCCTCCCTATCCCTGCCGAATGCCGAGCCACCTCTGGTGGTGACAGGGCCAAGCACCCGCGACGCAGGGAGGTCAGAGCGATGCATCACTGCCGATGCAGCCGGCAGTCAGGTCCTGGATGGTGCGATGCGTCTGAGCGACCTGTGACAGCGTGAGCATGCTTGTGCCATCCATACCGATAGGCACGAGTGCCGCCCTGACTGGAACCTATCCCACACACACACACGGCCCTCAGGCTGCCTACCGATGGGGAAGCCTGAGCCACCCCGAGAGGGGCGCGGCTGCGTGGCGACCTGCAGAGAGGGCGGGTGGGTGGTGTCTGGCCCAGGGGCCGTGCTCTTCGATGACTGAGTCGGCGCATTTGGTGTAACGGGTGTCTACGGTCGCTTTGCACCACACGATGGGCCACTGTGGCAGACCGGGCAGAGTAGAGTTTAGTTCATGTTGTGTGGCAGAGAATAGACACGTTGGCGTGGTGTGTGTTCCTTCCTCGAGGACTTTGACTTCGTACTGCTCTTTTCGCCTTCTTGTCTTATCGGCCGTCTGTGCAGTGCTTGTGCCCGTCATCATCCTCATTTATCTTCTGCTGCCTCTAACGAAGCCTTTCGAGTGCTCCTGCACAACGCGTGTGTGTGCGTGTGTGTGCATGTATCTGAGGTAAAGCGCTACATCAGCACCCGCACACATGTCCCGCGCATCAGCGCCCTCTACCGCCCCTCGAGCAAAACGACTGCCACGACGCGCGCAGACAACCACATGCGGCAAGTGCTCCATGTACATAGACTTGAATGCTTACCTTGGTCAACACATTGGCTGATACGTATGTGCATGTGTGTGTGTGTGTGTGTGTGTGTGTGCCTTTGTGCCTGTGTCGTCGGCGTCTCCTTGTCCGTCTCTGTCACTCTCCCCCTGTGCGACATCGGTACGTGTTTGGGTACCGGATTGGAGTCTTGAAGCTCTTTTTTGTTGCAAAACACTTGTCTTCTTTCGCGAAGCCGCTGATATGCCCTTGCTATGTTGTCTTTTTTTGGGTGTGCGCCGAGGGTCGGTGACGGCGGGTGTGGGGAGGGAGGGGCAGCGTCGAGGAACACCATCTTCGCTCTCCCCATCTCCTGCGAAATGTGGAATAGGGGAGCACCCTTGCGTTGAATGGTAAACGCTTTATACGTTCTTCGGTGAGAACCCAGAGTCAGCGTTGCGCAGCAATCCCTCAAAAAGAAAAGGTAGCTGGCAAGGGATAGCTCAATCATTCCGGCGGTAGTGCAGCTGTTGGCTACTTCCGAGCCCTGCAGCTCATTACCCCTGGCTGCCATATCGCACAGTGGAAAAAAAAGGGGAGCGTGGCGACGACGTGAAGTGCTTTCTCAGCGTCATCGTCTCTTCCTCCCGTGCAGCACCGCTGCGTCACGTCGGCCGCAGAGGAGAGAACAGCCACTGAAGTATATGGAGCGTCTTTGCGTCCGTCCTGCTTCTATATGTCAACTCTACGACATTCATGTGACTCTCTTGATCACACAAGTCGAAGGTCTCATCCCCATACCCTCCTCTTTTTTGCCCGTCCGTGTGTGTGTGTGTGTGTGTGTGTGTATGTGTGCGTAGCGGCCTTTCGTCTGCTCCTTCCTGCACCCGGTGTATCCACCGATGTGCGTGGGTGGCGTTAACGGGTTTGCTCGGTGCTCCTCCCCCTCCCCCATGCGCTCTCTCGCCGTTTGCGTCACGCCCTCACCATCCTTGAGCGAGCCGGCGCCACCCCTCACGCACGTACACACCTACACATGAACGTGCGCCGCGCTGTCTGTCAAGGAGGTGCCTTTGCCATGCTTGACACATTGCGATAACCTGACTTGGGCTTTTTGGCCGACTTCCGTACGTGCTACTACCCATCCCTCACTCCACCTGTGACTTGGTCTTTCGTCTTCTCTCCCTATGGCCACGCTTGCTTCTCCTCCCTCTGTCCCCATTCCTGACCTGTTCTCCACTCTCATGATGTGTAAGGGCTTGCGCGCTGGCGCCTCTTGGAACACGTGTTCGGTGAGAGCTTTTCCCTCATCTTCTGCCGAAGTCTTCTCTTCTCTCTAGTGCAGGTGAAGGTATTCAAGCTCACCCAGATTTACGATGCGTCTCTCGACAACGTTTGTGTCTTTGCGAGCGCGATAGTGGACAGGTGGATGAGGGCAGCTGATTTGGAGGTGAGCTCTTAGTGCCCATTCTTCGATACAGGTGCGCCATCCGTCTACCCCACAAATCACGCTGCTCCCGCGCATGCTCTGCTACCTTGCTTAGTGTTTTCCTCCCTCGCCTCTCACGCCCGTCCGTGCGCTGGCGTTCGGCTGCTCCTCATAGGCAACGCGGCATAACCCCCCCCCCCCCCCCCCCGTCCCCCGCTCTTCTCTGAAGGAGAGCACAGAGGAGTTATACGAATACAATGCCTGCAGCGAGCACAGAGTGAGAAAGAGGGAGAAGAGGTGACCCAGAGCACCACAGAAACTGAACAGTGTTGAAGTCTCCGAGGTCCTTTCATGGGTCAAGCACTCTTGCATTTTTCTTTGCTGTATTCTCACCGCATGCCCACTCCACCACGAAGCCGCCCACAAAAATGTACACGCGTACACAAGGACACTTCACCTGCCTTCTGCTGCACCACGGCCACATCCTTGTCGTGTAAGACGAGCCGTCCCTGCTGTCGAATCGGACCATGCGCCTTGTGGGCACTTCGTGTCCGTCCTCGTGCCATCTTTCGCGTACGTGCTGCGTGATCGGCGCCAGACGCACCCGTGTGCACTGCGCGTCTTGACGCACGCGGGCCGCGTGCAGGGTCCAGCTCGAGGGTGGAGGCGGAGGGCAGCTGTCGTGCGTGGAGCAGCGGGGTGGTGGTCTGGGCACATGCCGGGTGAGCTCAGGGGGGAGGTTTGGCCAGCCTCAGGCCAGGCTCCCTCTGAGCGACCCTGCACACCCTGCCTGTGTGCCAGGCCTCGCGCTGAGGGGCCTCGAGCCGCGGCATCCCGCAATGTGGTGCGGCTGGCACGTGCGCCTCATCAGCCCACCTGGTCGGATGAAGGAGGTGCCGCACAGTGCGCGCACGTGCACCGTGGTGTTCCTCGGTGTGGACGTCCTCGCGCCTTTCTCGCTCATCACTCGCGCTCTCCTGACGACCGCGTGCCTCGGGCAGATGCGGCACACCACCTGGCAGCGGTGTTGTCTGGCGGGCTCGCTGTCTTCATCCCCCACGTCCGTGGGTGCCGCCGAGAGGGTGGGGGAGGCGTGTCTGCATGGCTGGCCCTCGCATGCGCCACGACAGGTGGGACGCCGCCATGAGTCTGTGGCGGCAGGGGCATTCCACTCTCTCCTGAGTCTGCACGCCTCTGCCAGGCGTGGGTATGCCAAGCGGAAGGGGCCCGCGCAGAGACGTGCGCCGGCGCACAAAGGGCTCATAGCGTGTCAGCCTGAAGAAGGGCATAGGGGCGCAGCGATGGACACCCGACGGAGGGGCCACACGCGGTGCGGGCGAGATGTGCGTACTCTGGTCGCTGCGTGCATGACCATGGCGTGAAATGAGGTGTGCTGTGAGCCTCGAGCTGTCGGCAAATCGCGCGTAGCACACCCGGCGCAACGCCTGCTCGGACGCCCTCATAGCAAACGGCACCTGAGGAGTGGTGTGTGTGTGTGTGTGTGTGGTGGAGGGGGGGGGAGGTGCTACAGTTCTAGCGGCGTGGCGGGCCGCAGACTGTCTGCACGCCATGCTGCCACCGCCGGCCACCTCCTGTCGTCGCGTGCCGCATCGTGTAGCGGGGTTTCGCGGCATGTCGGCGTGGCGTCTGAGACCGGCGACCAAGTCCGTGATGCATGCAGTTGGCGGCGGCTCCTCTGGCATTGCCAAGTCGGCAAGCCTGCTGGATTCGCCCTTGCGTTCCAGTTTGCAAGGACCGAAGATAGACGGAAACGAGAGGCGCACGCGACGGGCTAGCAGTGCCAGCATGTGTGCTTAAATGTGTCGCCATATGCCACCTTCCGTCCCCGCCGCGGTGGGATTCCGTGCTGAGCGCCATGAGAGAGGCTGAGTGCGCGGCAAGCAACCACACATGATCGTCCGTGTCTTGGTTCACCGGGATGTCTCTGCAACAGGTCGAGTCCCAGCTCAGCTGCTGCGCACTCAGCATGACAGCCGGAAGCAAGGCGGCCGCAGTCTCTTGTCGCTGCAGCTGCGGGTGTATGGTGGTTATAGAGCATCGTTGCCACTCCTGATTCGATGTCTGTCTGTGCCGCATCATCTGCCCACAGGCGAGTAAGGGAGCCTGGCAAGACGGGAGACTCGCTTCGTGCACGCTGCTCGCTATCCCTCGTCTGGAGAGTCTGCCCGCGGCCCACTAGCAAGGGATACAGAGAGGTGCACGCGACTGCTGCGCGCGGGGGAGTTGTGTGCGTGCGGAGCTCTGAGGGTGTCGATGCCGGCATACCCGTATGAGGGCCGCCGAACTGCCGTGACAAGAGCGTGATCCGGCGTGTACGCCTCTTGCGCCAAGTCCGCAAGGTGGCCTTCTCGTGTGAGCACGGAGGAAATTCTTTGGTGGACCACACTCGCGCGAGCACACTGCCCTACGCTTCGCAAGCTGGGCGACGGCTGTTGTGATAGCTTGTGCGACGTGTCGGTCCATGCCGCGCAGTGGTGGAAGCCCCACGCCTCCTCGGCGAGGGTGGCGATCCTCTTCCAGGGGCGTGCGTGCAGCAAAGAGTTTCAGCTGGTGGCGGTGTCGCGCACCGAAGCGCGTGCAGTTGGTTTCTGGGCGGGGGGAAAAGGGCTGCCGAATGTCGCGGTGACTTGTGTTGGTTCATCGGCAGTACGCTGGCCTGCTCGCTCTCACCGAGGTGGCGGTCGCCTTGTCGCACTGCTCGCACATGTAGCGTACGGTGGTCATGGATAGCGTGGGTGCATGCCTGCGCTCAAGGGTCGCTTTTTTTTTGGGGGGGGGGGGAAGGGCGTTGCAGGACTGCCTCACTCCTTCAATCCTGGCTCTTTGATGAGCATCTCAGGGGGAGGGCGATGCTCGTGCGACGCGGAGGAAGGCTTCTCGAGAGCCGCTTTCAATTGCGTCAGTTTTGTTAGATGCGCTCTCTTCACACGCTCCCTTTCGCTTGATGAGGTGTGCACGAGGAGCCCACTGTGTTCCAGTTTCGACCTCCTTCTAGACGTGCTTCTGCCCTTTGCGAGGTTGTCTTTGCATTCCTTCCGGTATGTAGTTGTTGTTTTGGTTAGCTGCTCTAGTCGTTCCTGCCTTTTTGTTCCTGCTCCCGCAGCTGAGCAGAAGCATCGCCCATGTTACGCGGCGTTGTTCTCAAAGCCACTTGCGCAGTCGGCGTCCACGAAAGTCCCGCTCTTACCCCCTTCGTACTCGACGTGTCTCGTGCGTTTGGGGGGGGGGAGAGAGAGAGAGAGAGAGAGCAGGCCAAGCCGAGCGAAAAAGAGGGCGATCAAATATCCGCGCCTGCGAAGATTCTTGACGCGGTCCGCGCGGAGTTGACTGGTGGGCAGACGAGAAGAAAACGCTGCGTTTCGCTTTTTTGCCGTTGCACACCCGATCCTACACCCGTCGATGACCACACTCTCATACGTGCCCGCATGAAGAGTTGAGGCGACGGCGTTGCGGATCGTAGCCCCGGAGTCCGTGTTTTGCTGTTCATGTCGACGTGACGGTTGCGGCGATCTTTGCGCACCTGCGCGCATCTCCTCCACTGTCTCTCTCGTCCTTCTGTTTTCTACGCCCCTTTTGCATCTTTGTCCTTCCGCGGTGCGGCGTGGTGCAGCGGCATCCTTTTGTTTCCAGTCTAGGCTAGAGCACAGCTCCCACCCGACCTCTCAAAGCGCATCGTCCTCTCTGCTCTTCTCCCCTCCCTACGCCCCGTCAGATACACACACACACACAAACTTGTGTGTACACGCGCTCCTTAACGTCTGATTCCGACTGCCGTGATTGCGCCAGTGCATCCTCTCTCTCCGCTTTCGCCGTTTTTTTTGGGGTGTGTGGGTGCGTGTCTCGCATTTGCATCTCTTCTCGCCTTCTTTTTTATTCGGTTGCAGCGGTGGTGGCTCGTGGCGCTTACCCCAATTTCGAAGTCGGCTTCATAAGGCGCACCGCGTTGACTTGAACGACTGATCAACGTGCGTGAGGGCGGTTCTCTTCATGACGGCGACGTTTCCATCGGCAATACCAATTCTGTTCTGCTGTTTCACTGCTCGGGCGCTGCACCGTGGCCCCTTTGTGTCTTGCCGACACTGCAGAGAAACCCCCTCTGCTGGCCAACAAGTGCGCTAGTCATAGTCGGGAGAACGAGAAGCGAGCGGTGTAGCGAAATGGAGCCTAAAGGTGGCGTAGGCAGTAGCAATGGCAGCGGCGGCACGAGCAGCAATCGACACCCGCTGATCGGTCAGCTGCGGCCCATCTTTCAAGAACTGGAGTCGGCCACGCCGCAGACGCTCCCCTCCGTCATCCTCAAGCTAGAGTACGTGATCGAGGAAGAGAAGGACGCTTTGTTTCACCGCAACTCCATCAAGTCCTATACTGCGAATGCACGCACGTTCCCCAACTGGCTGAATGCGCAGCTGCGACACCTATTTGAGCAGCCGCAGACGCACATGGCGGGCGTGCAAGTGCTACGGGCGCTGCTGCCAGTGGAGTACGTGGAGCTGAATGAGATGACGAAGCTCTTTTCGGAGCTGCTGGTGCGCTGCGTACTGGAGACGGCGGACTACAATACAGCCGTGGAGGGGGGTGAGGTATGGGGTTTGCTACTCAACAATGGCAGCAGTGTAGTCGAGGGTATCATCATCAACTGCTTACAGTTTTCGTTAGCCCTGCTGATGCGCGGAGGGCACGATGAGATATTCTTGCGCGAAGACGTGAGCCATCGCGGCGTCGAAAGCGAAGTGACGGCTCGATCGGCCATGTCCCCCTTGGTGCACTCTTCGCAGCAGGGTGAGAATGCGGCCCTCACGGATGACGATCGGTTCCCCAAGGCAACGAAGCTGTCGGGGTGCATCTTCATTCAGCAGCTGGTGCGCCGCGTGCCATCGACGATCGCGCCACATGTGAACAACATTCTTGAGTGCCTGCGCCGTGCGATCCTCGACTCCAACAAGCTTGTGCGCGTGAGCGGAGGCGACGCGCTCTTTCACACGTTGGCCATTTCCTATCGCTCCACCGACCCGAAATTCTATAGTCGCTGGCAGAACACATTTCTCGAAGACGCGGGGCGGAGCGTCATGTACGGCAGCGACGTTGTCCTGCATGGCTGCCTGCTGGCCTTCAATGCCGTGCTCTCCGCGACGGCATCGCGTGAGGCGGAAGGGCGAGCAGTCGGCTTCTCCAACCAAGGGCGAAAGCACATTCTGCAGTTTTGGACGTTTATCAACGACAACCTGGTGCGCACCTCGCACAACAGCGACGTGCGCGCCGAAGTGCTTAACGCGCTACCGCTGCTGGCTCAGTACGACAGCACTACCTTCAAAGAGATCTCGGTGAAGCACGTGCGTGCGCTGGCGGCGGTGGTATTTGTCGGCACGGAAGGCAAGGATGAGCGGGCAATGGTGTTTCAGGTGCTCGCGCGGCTCTTCACGGTGCTGCCCAGCCTTGTCGTGCCGTTCCTGGACTTTATGATGAAGTACATCGAGGCATCGCTGACACCGCAGCCTCTCCGTGACCGCTGCCCTGAGGCCGTGACATGCTTCGCCACGCTCTCTAGCGTAGAGCCGAACGCGGTACGCCCCTTCCTGCGGCCCCTGCTTGGGCCCCTCTTCGCCGGGTCGGTGACGGAGCACTTTGCGCGCGACGTGGCGAAGATCTGCACGGCCTTCCCAGAGCTGCGGTCGACGTGCTTGTCGAAGGTTCTCGAGGCAACAAAGGAACAGTTGCTACGCATGCGTAACCGGCCCCGACACACCAGCGCGTCCGGCAAGACGGACCACAGTGCTATTGTACGCAGCCTTAACTCTCTCGGGAGCCTCGACTTTACGGGGTACTCGACGTTGCAGTTCTTGTGCGACGCCGTTATTCGATACGTGTCAGACCCACACGAGGAGGTGCGCCGGAGCGCGATCGATCTGTGCTTCAAGCTGGCCCTCTCCGGCTGCTCTCAGTCGCCGTGCGAGCGCACAGCCGTCGGTGTCGTGATTCACCGCGGTCGGGAGCACTTGGGCCTGGTGAACACCGTCATCCGGAAACTGGTGAGCGCGGCTGTTGCGGACACCGAGAGCGATATCCGCCTGCACACGCTGGAGCACCTGAGCACGGAGTTTGACTACTCACTGGCTCTGCAGGACATCTGCACGGCGCTGTTCCCCGCCCTGCACGACCACCACCAGAACCGCATCGCAGCCGTTCTTCTCCTGGGCCGCCTTTCCAGTCGCAACCCGTCATGCATCCTTCCTATGCTGCGTTGCGTGATGGTGCAGTGCATTATGGACATTCAGCTCTTCCACGAACCGAAGCGGCAGGAGCAGGCTGCGGTGGTGCTGAGCGCGGTGGTGGAGTCGGCGCCTGCGATGGCACGCCCGTACATCTCGTCTCTGTTGCAGGACTGCGTAACGCGGCTGCAGGAGGAGAACAAGCCTATTCCGGTGATCACGGCGCTCTTGTCGCTTGTCGGGAAGCTCGCGCGGTACGCGGAGGACGACGACGTGGCTGTGGTGGCCGCCATTCGACCGTGCGTCATTCGGCACATCCTCGACTCGTCCAGCATCCAGAAAAAGATCGAGGCGATTCGCGCTTTGGGAGATATCATCCGCACCACAAAGGACGTCGATGTGTACGAGACAAATCCCGAGCTGCTGCGCGTCCTTCTCTCCGCTCTCCACGGCGGTTTCAAAGAAACGTGGCCGGTGAGACTGGATGTGTTGAAGCTGATGGGAATTATTGGCGCCGTCGATCCTGTTCGTGCCAAGGAGATCACGCGGCACTTGCGGGATGGAGGCCTGAGCAGCAGTGGCGCGGCTGCCCCTGCCGCGTTGCAGCTTTCCTCCTCTCGCGGGGAAGAGGCGATCGCGCAGAATGTCGTCAAAAACGTGCTCGGCGTCCTGCAACTGCCATGCTTATCGGATGACCAGTGCCTCTGTGCGGTGCAGGTGATCGCTAACACGCTGTCGCTCAAGGAGGCGGCGAGCGGGTGTCTGACCCCGATGTATCGCGACATTCTCCATACTGTTATTCAGCAAATCACTCTTCAGGCTAAGATACGCGAGAACCTGTTCGGGCTGATGACGCATATCGTGTATCTTTACGGCCAGCACATTCGCCCATACCTGGACGAGCTCATCAGCACGTGCGTCGGCTTCCTTCCTGCTGCAGAGCGTGGCGTCCTTGTGGAGATACTGTGTCTGCTGAGGGAGATGCGCCGCTCGCTCCGTGAAGAGTTCAGCCCTTCGCTCTCGCTGGTGCTGCCACCGCTCATCCAGACGGTGGAGGTGGACGCCGCGCACTCCAGCGAGCCTGTCTTCGCCTTCCTGATAGAGATGGGGCATTTACTCGACGACCACCTCCACAACGTCGTGCCCTGCGTCTGCGAGGTAGCAAGCAATCCTGCTTATCCGTTGGCGTGCCGCGCGGCGGCCGCGGACGCCATTCGCCACTTTGCTCGCCGACTGCCGCGTCTTGTGTTTCACGCGTCGCGCTGCGTGCACTGTCTATGCCGGGTGCTGAGGGAGATGGAGTCGCATCCCCTGCTGTTTGAGCAGCAACCAGGAGCATCCGAGGAGGCGGCGCAGCGCCGCCCTGCTGCCGAGCTAGCGGCTAGCGGAGACACGACGGCTTCAGACGTGCGCAGTTTCGTCGCCGTTACCCTGGACGCAGTGCGCATCGTTAGCCGCAACCTCGGTAGCGACTTCGAGAAGTACACCCCCCTGGTGTTCCCACTGCTGGACGGCTACGGCCAGAATGGGCAGGATGTGAAGGCATTCACGCTCAGCACTCTGCGCACGAGCGGCCGCGTGGTGGCACCCGAGAACGCTCAGGCGCAAGAGGAGGAGACCGCTGCCCGGTATCGCGTCAACACTCAGCAGCTGGCTCAGCGGCGCAAGACCGCGCTGGAGGAGAACTTTGCGCAGCTGCGCAGCATCCTTGTCGCGCGCGACCGAGAGACCGAGGAAGAGTGGAACTTGTGGCTGAAGCAGCTGGCAGTGGAGCTGCTACGGTCGAGTCCCTCGAACGCGCATGGCTTCGCCTTTGCCCTAGCTCAGCTCCACGAGCCCTTTGCCCGGCAAATGCTGCACTCCGCCTTCGCTGTATGCTACGCGGAAATGGAGCCGCACACGAAGGAGGCGGTTCGCGCTCTTCTCGGCAACGTGCTCCGCAGCGACCGTGTGCCGTCCGAGGTGCTGCAGGAGCTGCTGAACCTGTCTGAGTACATGGAGCGACTGGAGATGCGCTTTAACCCGAAGGAAGGCTCGCACAGCACGTATGCCGGGCTGCTTTTCGACTTGAAGACGCTGATGGGGAGCAGCGAGCGCTGCAACTTGTACGCCAAGGCGCTGCATTACGTCGAGATTCAGTTCTACGAGGCGACGTACGAGTACGAGCGCAACGTGATGCGCGGTCAGGTGCACCCGCTGCCGCCTGAGGAGTGGAGAAAACTTGTACAGTGGTGCGAGAAGAGTATTTACCTGTGCAACCTGCTGGGACTGCGCGAGAGCGCCGAAGGCATGCTCAAGTACATCCAGCGCAATTTTTCGTTTCTGACCGGCAAGCCTCCGTCAGAGTTGCCGCTTATGATGGACGCGCAGCTCCTCGAGAAGCTGCAGTGGTGGTCTCAGAGCTTGCGGGCGTATGAGAAGGGCCTGCAGGCGGAGCCGAACAAGTTCAGCAACATGGTCGGCCTCATGCGCTCCCTCGACAACCTCGGCGACTACGGTCGGCTGCTGGAGTCGTGGAAGCTCTTCTACCCCCGCGTCACGCGTAAGGAGGCCTCTGAGCTGGCCCCGTATGGTGCCCACGCAGCGTGGCTGCTGCGGTGCTGGGACGACATGGAGAAGATCACAGCCTACATGACAGATGATGGCTACGTTGGCACGACCGCTGTCTTTTACCGAGCGGTGCTCGCCACCCACAAGCTTAAGTTCCACGACGCCGTACCGGTGATTCAAAACTGCCGCAAGCGACTCGACTCGACGCTGTCGGCACTCGTGGCGGAAAGCTACGACCGTGCCTACGGTCTGTTTGTTGGTATCCAGCAGCTCAGTGAGCTGGAGGAGTTCGCGTTTGTCGCTGACAACCCGCAGGGCCTCAACCACTGGCAGGAACTGTGGGAGAAGCGGCTGGCTGCCATGGCCTACGAAGGCTGGCCGGGCACGCTTGCGAACCACACGCTTGTCATCCCACTGGCGCAGGAGCTGGAGATGTGGCTGCGGTTCGTGTCGCTGTCGCGCGTGCACGGTCGCGACCGCACATCGCGCGACATCCTGTTCGAGCTTCTGGGCAAGCAGACCATTGCGGCCGCGCTGGAGCAGCCGCAGCTGCCGCAACCCCCAATTGCCCTCGCCGCCTGCCAGCACTTCTACGACATCAACGAGCGCGAAAGGGCGGTCGAGCTGCTTGAAACGTACCTGAAGAAGATGGATCCGGCAGCCCCCTCGCTGCTGAGCATCGGGGGCGGTCAAGCAAACCTGGCCATGTGTCATGCAAAGCTGGCGAGCTGGCTCTTCACCGTGGCGAAGAAAAAGCGGCAGAACGTTGATGCGCGCTACCGCGAGTACATCCGTCACCACCTTGAGAAAGCAACCAGCCTCGACAGCACCAACGGCACGATTTGGCACACGTGGGCGCGGTTCAACCACGACCTTGTCACACACCGCTCCCGCGGTGCGGCGAGCGAGGTTCGCCGAGACGAGCACGTTAAGCACATCGTGGCTGCCATGGACGGCTACGTGCGGAGCGTGTCCTGCTCCCAGGAGCTCGAAGACATGCTAGGGTTTCTCTCCTTGTGGTTCATTCATGCCGCGCTGCCGCAGGTGCAAGAGAATGCGGCGCTGCAGGCGGAGATTCTTCAGGTGAGCCCGACAGTGTGGCTCAAGGTTCTTCCCCAAATCATCGCCCGCTTGCACTCGCGCGACGCCGTTGTGTCAGAGTCCGTCTTTCAGCTGCTCACCATTGTCGCCAAGGCGCACCCGCAGGCGCTCCTGTACAACCTCAATGTCACGCTGAACTCCAGCGTGCGGAGTACAGAGAGCAACACGACGGAGCAGATGGAGCGCAAGCAGGCGGCACAGCGGTTGCTCGGCCGCATCAAGGAGATGCACAACAATGGCCGCACGATGGTCAAGGACGCCGCCCTTGTCTGCCAGGAGCTCGTGCGGTGCGCAGTGCTATGGACGGAGCTGTGGTTTGATGAGCTTGAGCGAGCGTGGTTTCAGTGGGGGCGTGACAAGAACGCCCACAACGTATTTCTTGTCCTTCAGCCGCTGCTCGAGCAGCTGTCGCACCCCAACACCCTCGCCGAGTCGCACTTTGTGACCGAGTTCGGTGAGCTACTTGGTGGCGCCTGCGAGTACGTGGAGAAGGCTGCGTCGACCGGCAACAATGTCTACATGGAGGATGCGTGGAACCGCTTCAAGACGGCTGTCAAGCGGATGGATGAGCAGATCAACGGTATGACCTCACTTGCCCTTCAGCTCGTGAGCCCGCGTCTGATGCAGAGCGGCAAGGACCTGTCGCTTGTGGTGCCGGGGCAGTACAACGAGGCCGGCGTGTACCCGCGCATCGCCTCCTTTCAAAGCACGTTGAGAGTGATGAACTCCAAGCAGCACCCGCGTCGCCTTTATATGACCGGCACGGACGGCGTCTTGTACAAGTTTCTCCTCAAGGGTCACGAAGATCTGCGACTCGACGAGCGCGTCATGCAGCTGCTAGCTTTCGCGAACACACTGCTGGAGAAGCACTCGACTATCCAGCGGCGTGACTGCATGATCCAGGTATTCTCTGTCACCCCTCTCAGCGAGAATGCGGGGCTGGTTGGGTGGGTCGACAACTGCGACACACTGCATCAACTCATTAAGGACTACCGTGTGCACTCCAAGTACCTCTCCATTGAGATGAACCTGATGCTGAGCTTTAATGTCGACCTGGATCGACTTCAGGTGATTCAACATGTTGAACCGTTCGAGTTTGCACTGGAGCAGACGGAGGGCACCGACCTCGCCAACTCGTTTTGGATGCGCGCGCCAAGCGCTGAGTCGTGGTTGGACCGGCGCACCACTTATGTATGCTCGCTTGCCACCATGTCCATGGTTGGCCACATTTTGGGCCTGGGCGACCGCCATCCGTCGAACCTGATGATCCACTCGTTCAGCGGTCGCGTCGTGCACATCGACTTTGGCGACTGCTTCGATGTGGCGCAAAACCGCAGTGCGTTCCCAGAGAAGGTGCCATTCCGACTAACTCGAATGCTAGTCAAGGCCATGGAGATGGGCGGCATCGACGGACTCTTCCGCCACGGCTGCATCACGGTGATGGGTGTGCTGCGCGAGGAGGGTAGCAGCATTCTGGCTCTGCTGGAGGCTTTCGTGCACGACCCGCTTGTGTCGTGGTGGCGCGACGAGTCAGAAGACGGGGCGACCGCATCTGCTGCCGCCGCCTCGGCGGCGCTGAGCAGCAGCATGCCGTCTGCCGGCGCGGATGCGGCACTCGGACACTATTCGCAGCGCGCCGCCTACGCGGCCATTGGTGAGTCCTTTCACAAGTCCCGCACCGCCTTTGCCTCTCGCACGCCGGCGTCGCGCTCCTTGGCGCCGCGTGGTCGCTTCTCGCACGCACCACAGACCTCGATCGCCTCTAGCCCCTCTGCTCCGCCTCCCTTAGTCTCCGATCGGTCGTCAGACATTTTAAGCAACGTGTCAGACAATCACACCAGCGAAGCGAAGAAAGTGGTCAATCGCATTCGCAAAAAGCTCGAGGGCCGCGAGTTTGCCGCGTGGCAGCTCCAGGCGAGTGCCTCGGCGCACGCGGCAGATGACGTAGGTGTGGCCATGAAGGGGCAGTCGGAAGAGGACCCGATGACTAGTGTTAGCTGGGGCAGCGCCGCGTCTGCAGCACCGATGGCGAGCGGCGAAGACGGGCTTTCCGTTCAGGCGCAGGTGAGTCGGCTCATCTCGGAGGCCACCTCCAACGAGAACCTGTGCGTCCACTTCCAAGGCTGGTGCCCGTTTTGGTGAGGCCTGCCAACGCGCGTGAGCGCGCTGACTTACACCGCTGGCAGGGGAAGCTAGAAAGGCGGTAGCGGCGGGACGCAGGCGACGGAGGAATGCCAGAGAAGTGGTGTGTGCGTGCGTAGGTGCATGCGTATCGGTGAGCTCCCCTTGTGCGTATATAAATATAAATATATATTTATATTTATATATATATGTATGTATGCCAATCCTTCACGGCTCCGCGACGGCATCGAAAGGAGAAAACACACTTAGGCATGGGAAGACAGGAGACGGTTGTCTCAACATAGGCGGTGGCGACCACGCGTAATATGGCATAGTGTCTGTGTGAGCATACACAAGCACCCTTTCACCGCGTCCTTGGCTCATCAGAGCGGCGCTAAGGGTACACTGAAGCAGAAAGAAAGGGCACAGGGCGACTGCCGCAGCAGGGGCTTGTTCGCCGCCTACAGTCGGCTTTCTCTGGCTTACCTGCTGAGACGTGAAGTGAGGCGATGGCGAGGCGACCAGCCGTTGCATGAAGTCACACCTCGGCATGCTGAGGGTGCATCACAGCCATTTCGGAAAATGCAAGACGGAGCAACGAGCGTGAGGGCAACACGTTTTTTGCCGTTTTTTGTTTTGTGCCTTCGAACCCCCCCCCCGTCTTCCGAAGCGCTGATGGCGGCCGCAGTTGCGTGCATTGAGTCATCCTTACCTCTCTCTCTCCCTCTGTCTCCATCTTTCTTCTTCGTGTTGCCTTCCTCGTCCCCGCCGCGGTACGCTCTTTATGCAATGCTCTCCCCTCTTTGTTCTCATTTTCTGCACCCAACGGGGGTTGGCTGTAACCCTGTCTCCACCGTTGTTGCTGGAATTCATGCGGCACGCGCGCGCACACGCACTTCACTCACATGAAGAATCACTATTTTTCGTGTTGCGGACTCCCGGCGAAGTGGAAAGTAGGTGACATGGAGGCCTACTTGGCAGATCCCAATTACGTCGTCATGCTCGATGGTGGCCTGGCGACGGAACTGGAGACGCGTGGCTGCGATCTTCGCGATCCTCTCTGGTCCGGCAAAGTCCTGCTGGAATCACCTCAGCAGCTTCAGAACGTGGCGCTGGCATACCTGCGGGCTGGCGCACGATGCATCATCACAGCCAGCTACCAGATCACACCACAGAGCCTTATGGAACACCGCAGACTCACCGAGGATGCTGCTGTGGCGGCCATTGAAGAGTCGGTGCGCATCGCGCAAAGCGCGCGGGAGCGGCATCTGAGGGAGAAACCACAGGCTGCACCGATTTTTGTGGCCGGCTCCGTCGGCCCGTATGGTGCCTACCTCGCCGACGGTTCCGAATACCGCGGCGACTACGTACGAAGTGCGGAGGAGTTTAAGGAATTCCATCGCTTGCGCATTGCAGCATTACTCCGCGCCGGTGCAGACGTGCTCGCCATTGAAACCCAGCCCTCTGCCGCGGAGGTGCGCGCGATTGTGGCGCTGCTGCAGGAGGAGCATCCAAACTGCCGGGCGTGGGTCTCCTTCACGACATCTCGAATCTCACCTGTGGAGGCGATCAGCGATGGCACCAAGTGGGCTGATATCATTTCTTTCCTCGAGAAGGCCCCTCAGATTGTCGCAGTAGGCGTCAACTGCATCCCTATGGCCGAAGCCTCTGCCGTGCTGGCTCATCTGCACACGCTTACTACAATGCCGCTCGTCGTGTACACGAATTCGGGTGAGTCGTACGACGCAGTCACTAGAACGTGGCACCCCATATCCATGAGCGATGGCACTACTCTGAGCTTGGGAGCATTGGCGCGGGAGTGGGCTTCTCATGGTGCTCGGCTTGTTGGCGGGTGCTGCCGCACCGGGCCATCGGACATTGCCGGTGCTGCGGCAGCTCTTGGCAGCGCCGATTTCGTGGTGTAGTGGTTCATCTCCCGGAACTGGAGAGGGCTGATCGAAAAGGGGTGTGATGTGGAAAAGATGCACGACAAGCCAGCGTGTCCGGTTGCCCTGCCAAGCGAGGCGAGGACTGCCCACCAGCCCGTAGACGAAGGATTTGCCTTTCGCAGTGCAAGGCGCGGGGGAGGGGAGGGGGGGGGGGGCGTCTGCTTGACGCGTTGCGCTGCCGTTTTGATCACTGCCAGCGAACCTTTCGGGAGCTCCGCGGCGCTTTCACCTTCGTTTCGCATGCGTCGTCGACGGACTCGGAGCCCCGTGTGAGCGTGCCCCTTCCCCCTCCCCTGGAGGGTTCGACACGCACATGGTGCTCCCGGTCGACGTACGAATCCGCCACATACAAAACGGTTGACGCTTTTTTCCCTTCTTTCGATAGCGTCTTCAGAGCCTCTCCGTCACCCACCCCGCCCTGCACTTAAACGTGCTCATCGCGCAGGGCAGATTGGGTTGGCAACGCGGCGCAAACGACCACCCGTGCACTTTCGCCCTTCCGTCCACGGGTACTGATGCACAAAACAAAAACAAAAACAGAGGCAGCGGCTTTCTCCTCCATACCTCGATTGCGTAGGCTATCGTCCTCGTTGAAGGACGTTCGTTGATGTGTCTTTGTCCTCTCTCCGAGGTATCCCATGTGCACCATCCGCGTGTTCTGCGAACACCTCTTTTTCTTAGCCATATTCGCTACCTTTCGCTTTCCACACTTCCTCGCTTCTTTCCTTGCTCACCTTCTCTGGGGACATGATCACTGCGTGACCAACACCGTCTGTCTCGTCCCCCACTTCGCCGCATCCCCCTAAATAACAGACAAGCAAAACCACAAAACAAAGGAGAAAAACGAGGCTTCTTCACCAACGCACGCACCCCTCGAACCCTTGCTGAGCGGCACCTCATCCCCGCGAAGCACGAGCGCAGAGAAAAGGCACGAAACATAAACGACAGTAAACAACGCAAACCTTTTAAGCGGAAAAAACTTTTTTCTTAACACGTGAACTGCACAACCTCCTCCTACGTGAAACGCTACTCACACCCACTCTCGCATATTCCAGCACCATGAGCGACTCGTCCACTAAGAACCCGGCCTCGGCCACGCTCCCTCATAACGTGCACGCAACACAGGTAAATATGGAGGGGGCGGTGCCACAAAACGTGCTTCAGGATGCCTCCCGAGGCGATCAGCCTCTGTTGCCGCCGCACCAGATTCCTCGGCCGTTGAATCCCCAAACAATGAAGTCGCATCATGCTAGTCGTGCCGCTCCGTCCTTTCCACAATCACACCGACATATTAACCCTCTTCCGCATCAGGAGTCAAAGTATTTAGTCAACAAACTCCCGAACCCGATGAAGCCTTCAAACGCTGATGAGCTGGACGCGTTTGCCCAGGAGTCTGTATCACAAAATGAGAAGCTATCCCCCTCCTTTTGCTCCATGTCAAACGCACGTATGATCATGGTCCAGGCCATCGGTGGCAGCCTCAACGGCTACTCGATCGGCTTTGTCGGCGTGTACTCCACGCTGTTTGGCTACAGCACGAACTGCGCGAACTTCCGCAGCGAGAGAGGCTGCACGACGGCGCCGAACGCCGACTGCCAGTGGTTTTCGAACGAGACTGGCACCGGCTACTGTGGCTGGCCCGATGTCACGTGCCGCCGAACGTACACCTACTCGAATGCTACGGAAATGCCGGGTGCGATTACCCGGTGTGAGGCAGACCCGCGGTGCAGGTGGTCCTACAGCACCATGGAGTGCCAGAACCCGTCGGGCTACTCGTCGTCGGAAAGCGGTATCTTCGCCGGCTCGATGATTGCCGGCTGCTTGATCGGCTCCGTGTTTGCTGGCCCGCTTGCGTCGACGATTGGCGCGAGGCTCTCGTTTCTGCTCGTTGGTCTCGTGGGTGTTGTGTCGTCCGTGATGTGCCATGTGTCGACCTCCGAGAACGAGTTTTGGGTGCTGATTGTCGGCCGCTTCACGATTGGCCTGTTCCTGGGCGTGATCGGTGTTGCGTGCCCTGTGTACACTGATCAGAACGCGCACCCGAAGTGGAAGCGCACGATCGGTGTGATGTTCCAGGTGTTTACGACGCTGGGCATATTCGTCGCGGCGGCGGTTGGCCTTGCGCTTGGCCAGAGCATATGGTTTGACCGCGACAAGGACCAGATGGTGATGGCGCGCATGCAGGGCGTGTGCGCGTTCTCGACCCTGTTCAGCCTGCTGACGATCGTGCTTGGGATTGTGATGAGCGAATCGCGCGCGAAGTTCGGTGGCGACGATGAGGAGGGTGGCATTGAGCTGGACCCGAACGAGTACGGCTACGTCGAAATGATCCCGCGCCTGCTGATGGGCGCCGTGATGGCTGGCACGCTGCAGCTGACTGGCATTAATGCTGTGATGAACTATGCCCCGACGATCATGGGCAGCCTTGGCCTGGCGCCGCTGATAGGCAACTTCGTTGTGATGCTGTGGAACTTCGTGACGACGCTTGCGTCGATCCCGCTCTCGTACGTGTTCACGATGCGCCAGCTGTTCCTCTTCGGCTCGATCTTCACGTCGAGCATGTGCCTGCTCATGTGCGGTATCCCCGTGTACCCCGGTGTCAGCAAGAAGACGGAGGTGAAGAACGGCGTGGCCATCACTGGCATCCTGCTGTTCATTCTCGGCTTCGAGGTGTGCGTGGGCCCGTGCTACTACGTGCTGACGCAGGACATGTTCCCGCTGTCGTTTCGCCCGCGCGGTGCGTCGTTCACGCAGGTGACCCAGTTCATCTTCAACCTGATCATCAACGTGTGCTACCCGATCGCGACGGAGCGTATCTCTGGCGGCCCGTCAGGCAACCAGGACAAGGGCCAGGCCGTTGCCTTCATCTTTTTTGGTTGCGCGGGAATTATCTGCTTCATCGTCCAGGTCTTCTTCCTGCACCCGTGGGACGAGAAGCGCGATGGCAAGAAGAGGGCGGCTGCCCCGGCTGACGGGAAGAAGGAGCTGAGCTCCTCGCTCAGCGGCAACAGGGCTGAGTGAGCAGAATGAGGAGGATGCTGCATTGGCCTTCCCGTCTTCTCTCTCGCGCCGCATTCAGGGTCGTGTGTCCGTGACTAGACGTGCGTCGGCGCGCGGCGACGGCTTCGACTCCGCTGGCTTTGACCGCGCTTGCGGGGAGCGCCGTGCCGCGCCAACGCACTTTTCGGTTGTGTTGCTTTGATGAGACGCGCGCGCTGGTGGGAATAATATAGGCTGTTGTGCTTGACATGATGTACGCCTAGGCACGTGCTGCTGCGCCGCGCCGCTCTCTGCATGTCGGTGGTCGACAGCACTTGCATGTTGGGGCCCAGCGTCGGAGGGGGGCAGGCGGGGAGCTGCTGGGATCGGGTACTTTTGTGCTTTCCTGCGGTGCATCCCTTGCCCTTCTGTTTCTGTGCTTCCCTTTGGAGGTCACACTCGCCAGGTGGTTGGTCATGCGCCGCAGCCGTGCACCTGTTTTCCACTCACATCTTTTCTCTCCCACCTCACTGTTTTAAAGAAAACTGAAACGTTTTTTTTTGGTTTTCCTTTCCCTCTTCTCTAACACCCCTTCCCCTTCCGTTCTTTGTCCCCCTTTTTCTCCTTTGTGTTCGTTGATGTGTGTTCTGTGGTCCCATTGTGACGTGCCTCGCTCACCCTTAGCGTGCGGTCATACGAGCTTTGCGTGTGCGGACGGGAGCGATGCCCGCTGGAGACGGCCGTCTCGGCTGCGCGCAGACGCCGGTGTGCCCTGACGCGGCGCGAGGAAAGAGTGTGAGCGGAGAGGATGGTCAGAGGCTTCTCTGTCTCACTCTATCAAAAGCAAATGTGGTCGCGTGTTCCTCTCTCTATTGGTTTCTCTCGCCCTCCTCTCTGGCGGCCTGCGCAAGCCTCACGGCGCACGCAAGCGAAGGCGAGATGGCCTGCGTGATGCGCCTCCGAGGGACCGCAGAGCGTGGCGCTGACCTCCTCTCGATTTTCACATGTGAGTAGAACTAGTGGAGCGCTTTCGTCGTTTCGTTTCTGCCTTGTTTTCTTTCTCCTTTAGCTGCCGCTGCCACCGTACCACGTGAATGGGTGCAGGATCGCGGAAAGGCACATCGCCTCTCTTGCTAACTTTTCCTGGACTTCGCTGAGTGTTCGAGGTAGCTGCGAATAGCGGAGACACACCCCTGCTCCTCTTGCGCGAGTTTATGCGGAGCGCTGCGCCGACCAACCGGCGTGGTGCTTTCGACGGACGGGTGCGAGGCGCCGTCTCCGCGTTGCCGTTTAGGACAGCGCGATGGGGATGTTGCGGTGTAGTGCTGTATGCGCCTGCGCATGCTTGTGCGTGTGCTGGCTCACTCCGCCCGCGCGCCCTTCCTCTGTCTTCCTCATGTGCCTCTGCTATTCTCTGTCCCCCACCCCTACACGTGCGCAGTAACACCTTCACGGCGCTGCAGCTCTCTCAGCAAGCAACACAAAGCAACACACCCACTTTTCAAGCTCTCCTTCCCCGCCGCTGTCGACACCCACGGCCGACGCTGTTTCTGCTGACCGCTATCCTTTCTTCCGTGCAGCCAACCCATTGAGGGCACTGTCCGCAGCCATGAGCGACACGCTGGAGGCGAACGGGCAGCGCTCAAACTCGGATAAGGAGCCCATCCATGACCTTGCTAAGAAGAATGCCATGGAGGACGAGGACGACGCGCCGCCGTTCATTTCGGCGAGCAACGCCAAGGTTATATTAGTGCAGGCCATCGGTGGCAGCCTCAACGGCTACTCGATCGGCTTTGTCGGCGTGTACTCCACGCTGTTTGGCTACAGCACGAACTGCGCGAACTTCCGCAGCGAGAGAGGCTGCACGACGGCGCCGAACGCCGACTGCCAGTGGTTTTCGAACGAGACTGGCACCGGCTACTGTGGCTGGCCCGATGTCACGTGCCGCCGAACGTACACCTACTCGAATGCTGCGGAAATGCCGGGTGCGATTACCCGGTGTGAGGCAGACCCGCGGTGCAGGTGGTCCTACAGCACCATGGAGTGCCAGAACCCGTCGGGCTACTCGTCGTCGGAAAGCGGTATCTTCGCCGGCTCGATGATTGCCGGCTGCTTGATCGGCTCCGTGTTTGCTGGCCCGCTTGCGTCGACGATTGGCGCGAGGCTCTCGTTTCTGCTCGTTGGTCTCGTGGGTGTTGTGTCGTCCGTGATGTGCCATGTGTCGACCTCCGAGAACGAGTTTTGGGTGCTGATTGTCGGCCGCTTCACGATTGGCCTGTTCCTGGGCGTGATCGGTGTTGCGTGCCCTGTGTACACTGATCAGAACGCGCACCCGAAGTGGAAGCGCACGATCGGTGTGATGTTCCAGGTGTTTACGACGCTGGGCATCTTCGTCGCGGCGGCGGTTGGCCTTGCGCTTGGCCAGAGCATCTGGTTTGACCGCGACAAGGACCAGATGGTGATGGCGCGCATGCAGGGCGTGTGCGCGTTCTCGACCCTGTTCAGCCTGCTGACGATCGTGCTTGGGATTGTGATGAGCGAATCGCGCGCGAAGTTCGGTGGCGACGATGAGGAGGGTGGCATTGAGCTGGACCCGAACGAGTACGGCTACGTCGAAATGATCCCGCGCCTGCTGATGGGCGCCGTGATGGCTGGCACGCTGCAGCTGACTGGCATTAATGCTGTGATGAACTATGCCCCGACGATCATGGGCAGCCTTGGCCTGGCGCCGCTGATAGGCAACTTCGTTGTGATGCTGTGGAACTTCGTGACGACGCTTGCGTCGATCCCGCTCTCGTACGTGTTCACGATGCGCCAGCTGTTCCTCTTCGGCTCGATCTTCACGTCGAGCATGTGCCTGCTCATGTGCGGTATCCCCGTGTACCCCGGTGTCAGCAAGAAGACGGAGGTGAAGAACGGCGTGGCCATCACTGGCATCCTGCTGTTCATTCTCGGCTTCGAGGTGTGCGTGGGCCCGTGCTACTACGTGCTGACGCAGGACATGTTCCCGCTGTCGTTTCGCCCGCGCGGTGCGTCGTTCACGCAGGTGACCCAGTTCATCTTCAACCTGATCATCAACGTGTGCTACCCGATCGCGACGGAGCGTATCTCTGGCGGCCCGTCAGGCAACCAGGACAAGGGCCAGGCCGTTGCCTTCATCTTTTTTGGTTGCGCGGGAATTATCTGCTTCATCGTCCAGGTCTTCTTCCTGCACCCGTGGGACGAGAAGCGCGATGGCAAGAAGAGGGCGGCTGCCCCGGCTGACGGGAAGAAGGAGCTGAGCTCCTCGCTCAGCGGCAACAGGGCTGAGTGAGCAGAATGAGGAGGATGCTGCATTGGCCTTCCCGTCTTCTCTCTCGCGCCGCATTCAGGGTCGTGTGTCCGTGACTAGACGTGCGTCGGCGCGCGGCGACGGCTTCGACTCCGCTGGCTTTGACCGCGCTTGCGGGGAGCGCCGTGCCGCGCCAACGCACTTTTCGGTTGTGTTGCTTTGATGAGACGCGCGCGCTGGTGGGAATAATATAGGCTGTTGTGCTTGACATGATGTACGCCTAGGCACGTGCTGCTGCGCCGCGCCGCTCTCTGCATGTCGGTGGTCGACAGCACTTGCATGTTGGGGCCCAGCGTCGGAGGGGGGCAGGCGGGGAGCTGCTGGGATCGGGTACTTTTGTGCTTTCCTGCGGTGCATCCCTTGCCCTTCTGTTTCTGTGCTTCCCTTTGGAGGTCACACTCGCCAGGTGGTTGGTCATGCGCCGCAGCCGTGCACCTGTTTTCCACTCACATCTTTTCTCTCCCACCTCACTGTTTTAAAGAAAACGAAAACGTTTTTTTTTTGGTTTTCCTTTCCCTCTTCTCTAACACCCCTTCCCCTTCCGTTCTTTGTCCCCCTTTTTCTCCTTTGTGTTCGTTGATGTGTGTTCTGTGGTCCCATTGTGACGTGCCTCGCTCACCCTTAGCGTGCGGTCATACGAAGGTTGCGCGTGCGCTCGTCGAACAGTGCCCGACTCGCGTTGTTGGGGTTGTCGCCCCTGTTCTTACCTCCCGCTCCCCACGCACGCTCGCTCAGACGCTTTCGTCTTTAGCACGAGCTGGAACACGGTGCCTGCGCGGTGCTGCCTTCTGCCCGTGGTGGTGGTGCGGAGGACATGAGGTGCGGTGTGAGCTGGCGGGGTGGCGCGCGACATGCGCAAGGGACGGCAGTATCCAAAAGATGAAAAACGGTACCTTCTCTCTTTCGTTTCACTAGTATTGCGTGCGCAGGGGTACGGCGCGTGCGGACGGGAGCGATGCCCGCTGGAGACGGCCGTCTCGGCTGCGCGCAGACGCCGGTGTGCCCTGACGCGGCGCGAGGAAAGAGTGTGAGCGGAGAGGATGGTCAGAGGCTTCTCTGTCTCACTCTATCAAAAGCAAATGTGGTCGCGTGTTCCTCTCTCTATTGGTTTCTCTCGCCCTCCTCTCTGGCGGCCTGCGCAAGCCTCACGGCGCACGCAAGCGAAGGCGAGATGGCCTGCGTGATGCGCCTCCGAGGGACCGCAGAGCGTGGCGCTGACCTCCTCTCGATTTTCACATGTGAGTAGAACTAGTGGAGCGCTTTCGTCGTTTCGTTTCTGCCTTGTTTTCTTTCTCCTTTAGCTGCCGCTGCCACCGTACCACGTGAATGGGTGCAGGATCGCGGAAAGGCACATCGCCTCTCTTGCTAACTTTTCCTGGACTTCGCTGAGTGTTCGAGGTAGCTGCGAATAGCGGAGACACACCCCTGCTCCTCTTGCGCGAGTTTATGCGGAGCGCTGCGCCGACCAACCGGCGTGGTGCTTTCGACGGACGGGTGCGAGGCGCCGTCTCCGCGTTGCCGTTTAGGACAGCGCGATGGGGATGTTGCGGTGTAGTGCTGTATGCGCCTGCGCATGCTTGTGCGTGTGCTGGCTCACTCCGCCCGCGCGCCCTTCCTCTGTCTTCCTCATGTGCCTCTGCTATTCTCTGTCCCCCACCCCTACACGTGCGCAGTAACACCTTCACGGCGCTGCAGCTCTCTCAGCAAGCAACACAAAGCAACACACCCACTTTTCAAGCTCTCCTTCCCCGCCGCTGTCGACACCCACGGCCGACGCTGTTTCTGCTGACCGCTATCCTTTCTTCCGTGCAGCCAACCCATTGAGGGCACTGTCCGCAGCCATGAGCGACACGCTGGAGGCGAACGGGCAGCGCTCAAACTCTTTGTCGGAGGAGCCCATCCATGACCTTGCTAAGAAGAATGCCATGGAGGACGAGGACGACGCGCCGCCGTTCATTTCGGCGAGCAACGCCAAGGTTATATTAGTGCAGGCCATCGGTGGCAGCCTCAACGGCTACTCGATCGGCTTTGTCGGCGTGTACTCCACGCTGTTTGGCTACAGCACGAACTGCGCGAACTTCCGCAGCGAGAGAGGCTGCACGACGGCGCCGAACGCCGACTGCCAGTGGTTTTCGAACGAGACTGGCACCGGCTACTGTGGCTGGCCCGATGTCACGTGCCGCCGAACGTACACCTACTCGAATGCTACGGAAATTCCGGGTGCGATTACCCGGTGTGAGGCAGACCCGCGGTGCAGGTGGTCCTACAGCACCATGGAGTGCCAGAACCCGTCGGGCTACTCGTCGTCGGAAAGCGGTATCTTCGCCGGCTCGATGATTGCCGGCTGCTTGATCGGCTCCGTGTTTGCTGGCCCGCTTGCGTCGACGATTGGCGCGAGGCTCTCGTTTCTGCTCGTTGGTCTCGTGGGTGTTGTGTCGTCCGTGATGTGCCATGTGTCGACCTCCGAGAACGAGTTTTGGGTGCTGATTGTCGGCCGCTTCACGATTGGCCTGTTCCTGGGCGTGATCAATGTTGCGTGCCCTGTGTACACTGATCAGAACGCGCACCCGAAGTGGAAGCGCACGATCGGTGTGATGTTCCAGGTGTTTACGACGCTGGGCATCTTCGTCGCGGCGGCGGTTGGCCTTGCGCTTGGCCAGAGCATCTGGTTTGACCGCGACAAGGACCAGATGGTGATGGCGCGCATGCAGGGCGTGTGCGCGTTCTCGACCCTGTTCAGCCTGCTGACGATCGTGCTTGGGATTGTGATGAGCGAATCGCGCGCGAAGTTCGGTGGCGACGATGAGGAGGGTGGCATTGAGCTGGACCCGAACGAGTACGGCTACGTCGAAATGATCCCGCGCCTGCTGATGGGCGCCGTGATGGCTGGCACGCTGCAGCTGACTGGCATTAATGCTGTGATGAACTATGCCCCGACGATCATGGGCAGCCTTGGCCTGGCGCCGCTGGTAGGCAACTTCGTTGTGATGCTGTGGAACTTCGTGACGACGCTTGCGTCGATCCCGCTCTCGTACGTGTTCACGATGCGCCAGCTGTTCCTCTTCGGCTCGATCTTCACGTCGAGCATGTGCCTGCTCATGTGCGGTATCCCCGTGTACCCCGGTGTCAGCAAGAAGACGGAGGTGAAGAACGGCGTGGCCATCACTGGCATCCTGCTGTTCATTCTCGGCTTCGAGGTGTGCGTGGGCCCGTGCTACTACGTGCTGACGCAGGACATGTTCCCGCTGTCGTTTCGCCCGCGCGGTGCGTCGTTCACGCAGGTGACCCAGTTCATCTTCAACCTGATCATCAACGTGTGCTACCCGATCGCGACGGAGCGTATCTCTGGCGGCCCGTCAGGCAACCAGGACAAGGGCCAGGCCATTGCCTTCATCTTTTTTGGTTGCGTGGGAATTATCTGCTTCATCGTCCAGGTCTTCTTCCTGCACCCGTGGGACGAGAAGCGCGATGGCAAGAAGAGGGCGGCTGCCCCGGCTGACGAGAAGAAGGAGCTGAGCGATGAATTCATCGCGAAGAAAGACATTTGAATCAAATTTTCACGGCTGGAAGCAGTTTGTGGGCCGTTTGGATGGCATGCGCTGCGTCGTGGTTTGTCGTATGGTATATTGACTTCTTTTTTTGCTGCTCTTTTGGATGCCGTGTTCTGTCAAGTTTTGTTGTCGGGATCTGCTTTGTCACGTTGATGTCTGCTGATTGTGTCACGAGATCTGAGGGAGATAACGCCATGATTTTCTCTGCATCATCTAGTTTCTGGTCTTTTAGTTCGTGGTCTATGCCCATCGAAGGTGTTGTCGTGTGTGCGGTGATCGTGGCGAGCCTGCGCGAAACACCTGTTTTGTATTAACTGTGCGTGTGCGGGGAGAAAATAGTAAAGAGCGGGGTATGAGGGAAAGCCAAACACAGGGAACGATTAGAGTGTATCTGCTATCACTACCACGCCTTTGTGCAGCGCCCGCTCGGTGTACGTGAATCGGAATGTACTTGTATAATGGCACAGAACCCAAGAAGAAAAAAACAAAACACATCGCTGCTTATGCCTTTTTTGGTGTTTTTGGTTCACGGCATCATCTTCATGCCCTCTGCTCCTTCATGAGCGCCCCCATCCTGTTTCTTCCGTATGTGTGCGCTTGTAGGCCGATCACAATTGCAATTCACCTGTTCGGCGCTCGGGACCCGAGTGCGGGTCAGGGTGATCGACTTTTTTTTCACCGAGGCGCATGCGCGGCTTTATTACGCCGACGACTCGAAGAGGAGTCGTTCCCTCGTCTGCGCTCCCTTCTCAGCGCACGAAGGGGATGTGCTGCCATGTTTCCAATATCCTCTTCGTTGGGACGAAACGATGCCCTGTTGTGTGTGTGTGTGTGTGTTTCCGCGTGTTTCATTGTTGTCCTTGTCGTGAACAAACAAAACGTTTTTTTTCGTTTGGTTGCCTTGTGCGTCTCTCTCTCTCTCTATATATATATATGTGTGTGTGTGTGTGTGTATGTGAATGGAGCACTCGTATTGTTTGCGTATGTTAGAGCTCCCCGCTGTCTTCTGCCTATGCTCCTTGTAATTCATTCTTGCTTCTCGTTTTTCCCTCGACTTGCTTCATCTTGTGGGACGAATTTGTACGCGGGCTCATCGTTTTTACCCCCCCCCCCCGCATCTCTTTATTTTCACGAGCACGTGCTCTGCAAGGCCACTCTCTTGTATCCTTGTCTGTCTCTTTGAGTGTGCGGTCGTGCTGGGGCCCCCCAAAAGGCGTTGGGAGAGGGAGGAAACTGCGCCGCACGCGAAAATGTTTTTTTTTTTTGAGCAGGCTGCAAGGCAAAAAAAAAGCAAGCGAATGATAAAAGAGCGGCCCGCATGCTAGCGCGTCTATCCTGTCTCTTCAGGACAGCTGCTTTGCGGGAGATCACCTCTCTTTGGTTAACTCAGTATTCTCTGTCGCTCCAGCCCTCTAAAGATCACAGCTCTTCGCAGGCGCATTCATTATGTCGAGGCGATGCGCTCTCCTTTTCTCTCTCACACGCACAGAAGAGACCCCAGAATCCCCAAAGAAACGCCAACGCCACAACGAGAACAGCAAAAAAAAAGTATACACATCACGCTACCCCATAGGAAGGGGTTTCCTTATCATAACCGCCACTTGTTTGCTACTCATAAAAAAAAACGGACATCCTTCAGTTTCACAGAGGAACAAAGGAATACCTGCTTGTCTGCGTGCTTTCGTGGTCTGCCTCTTTTTCTTACCTATCTCGATATGAGTGTCCCTCAACTCTTTAGTAGTGACCCCACTCTTCTCCTTCTGTTCCACGAGCTTAAGTGAAACAATGCAATGAAAAAAAAAACAACTAAAATATGCAGCGCCAGTGTACTTCGCGTGTTCGACGTGCTTTAGCTGGTTCGTGCAATCTCCAGCCTACCCTTTTCCGCCTTCTTTTTTAGTACGTTCTCCACACACGTTTGTCGTTTTATTGCTGTTGTCTGTGCTTATGTAGCTTTTCTTCTGTATATCTCTGCCTGACGCACACATGCACTCCGTTACGTGCTTCATCTCTCTGCCTTTTCCCCCCTCCATGGTGTTGTTGTCGGCCGTCCTTTGCTTTCTCTCTGCTTCTTTTCCTTTACCTGTTTGCGTTGCTCCAGTGCTTTCTCCTTTCCTCCCCCGTCAATTCTTCCCTTTCTCTCAACCCCCACTACACCCACCCCATTCCCACACCACGACACACATGCACCAAGTTTTTCCCCTTCGTTTTCTGCTTTGTTTGCTGGGGAGGGGGTGATAGTGGTGGCTCTTCGGTGCATCTATATGTGTCGATGCGTCGCTGGTGCCTTCGCACTCTCCCTCTTTCTTTGTTGCCGACCATGTACATGGCGTTTGCACTGATGCAAAATGCAGGTGCTGGTGCATGTCTTCGACAGGGCGACGAAGGAGACCGTTTGGTCTTCTGCCCCACCTCCTCCTCTGAATGTCGTGATTGAGGGGACAGCTCTGCCTCTTTCTTGTTTTCCGCTCTCGGCGCCTCTTCTGCATGCTCGTTTGCTCACTGAATCACGTGGTGCTGTTGCCCTGTCTGCTGCTGCTTCTGCAAAAAGCAGTGAGTTCTCGGTGAGATGGGGCGGGGCTGGGACTCGTGACACGGCGGAGGCAATAAATCTACAATCACAGCGTTCCACAATGAAGGCGACAGCGATGGGCAAGGGACAAGCAGCGCAGGAGGAGGAAGAGGGTGGCAAGAAGGACAGAGGCAAAAGAAACCGACATGGAGGAATATATTCACGCGAACTATTTTAGTACAAAAACGAAACGAAAACACATTCGAAAATGAAAACTATAGAGAGTGACGTAACAAAAAGTAAGAGCACCGCTGCCTTACTGTATGCGGCTCTTTTGAGAGCAACCCAACGATTCACTGCCACGATCGCGTCTTTTTTTCTTTCTCCCTGTTGCGTTTTTTTTTTTGCTCGCACGAGAGACGTCTGCTTTATCCAGCGTGCATATAACAGCACACGCATACATAGTTAGGCTTGCTTCATTTCAGCTTTCGCTCGTTGTGTATGTGTGTGCCTGTGCTCGTCTCTTGAAACTTCTCACTCTTTTCTGTTGTGTTGTTGTTTTTCTTCCGCTCCTTTGCTTTCGCTCTCTCTCTCTCTCTGTTTATGGCTTTCCCCTCTTCTTTCCCTCCCTGTCGTCCGCATGTCGATGTTCACTTCTTTGTTCATTTTTTTTTGTTTTGGGGTTTTCGATTCCACTTGAGCCACGGAAGGAAGCCCACACATTCTTTGTTCTGTCCTCCCTTCTTTTCTTTGTGTTTCCCTTCGATGTTAGTGTTCGACTGCTATTACGGAAGTACGCGTAAAAAGAGTGGAAAGCAATCGAAAACAAAGCAGATGTGAGGTAGCTCTATACCCCTATACGTATAGTCGGCACTCGAGTCTCTCCCCCCACCCCCGTTGCTCTGCCCCTTCCTTCGCCTGCGTTCTGTGTCTATAACGAGGGGGCAAGAACGACGTGAGGGCGCATCACGTACGTTGATAAACCATTCTCTAATACAGCCCAACCAGCAAGATGGAAACGAACGACAAAAACAAAAGAGTGAGTGAGAGAGACATCAAACAACTGTGGCAGAAGCGGCGAGGAACACCATCAGGCGTCGCGCGAAGAAACTGCCGAGACCTCGGCGTACGCCTAGCGGGGAGGAGGACACTGTAGAAAATGATGGTAAGAGAAGCTTTGGAGAAGGGCACCAATCGACCACACACACAGATTCACGAGCTCGCGCTCGTGTTAAGTGGAGAGGAGCGTGCGAAGAAGCCGAAAAAGCAACGGGAGGAGACCCCTTTGCAGATGCCCACAATAACACCCCCTCTTTCCCGTTGGCACATACCAGTCCTGTGTCTGAAGAAAAAAAAGTGCAAAAGAAAAGCAAGGAAGGAAGGTGCAGGAGGATTCGTGAAACAAGAGCGAGCGAGCGAATAACAAGAACAGAAAAGTGCCGTGCATCGAGAAGAATCTCAGCCAAGATGCACCGAAAAGCAGCACTACCGGCAACGCATTGCTGCTCGTTTTCCTGTTTTTGCTCCCCCTGGTGTTTCGTGTGACTGGCGTTTTCCCCTTTTGCCTCCCGTCGTTGTGTATTTCTGCGCATTGCTCTTGCTCCCCCGAACTCGAGGCGCGCGACGAACGTAGGTGGGCAAAAAAATGGGCAGCGCTGCTCCTTTTCGTGTCGCTCTTTAGCCTGCTCGTTGCCTCCCCTCTCCCTCCCTCGCTGTCAATGTGCTGCTTGGCCCCCTTTTCGTTTTTTGTCATTTTTTTCTGTGTGTGTGTGTGTGTGCGCGTGCGTGTTTGCCCTTCACGAGATAGTTGGACGTGCGCACAGTGTCTTCTCGTCCTCCTCCACGCACTCTCCTGTTCACTGCATCCGTCAGCGAAATGCTTTTCTTTGCCGGCGACAACTAAGAGAAGACACAAACACAAAGAAGGGCAAGAGGAGGAAGATAATAGTAATAGGAGCACAGCAAAGAGAGACGGAGGGAAGGAACGAAGGAGAGAAGGATCGCACGTGCACAAGGTGCCAAACCACACAGCAGTATACGCAGAGCGAGAGGGGGACATGCTCGAGTCCGAACTTCTCTCCTCAGGCTCTTTTCACTTCCCCGCACCCTCCTTTACTCTCTCCTCCGGCCAGCAAAGAAGCGAGCTGGTTTGTGTTACTGCTCTTGTGTCTCTCTCTCCCCACCACCGTTCTCCATCTGCCCAGGTCGCATTCATGGTCGGCTTCGGAGTTGTCCTCTTCGCCTCCCGCCTTTTGCTCATTCGCGTGGGGCTGTCACGCCCGTTTTTGTTTTTGTTTTTCGTTCTCGTGGGGCTGTTTGTTTTCTTCTGTCGTGTACCTTGCCAGCGCCTTTTCCGTCTCGTAACTTCTGAATTCGACTGTGATGACGCCACAGCAGCTGCCATGACATGAGCGATACAACCCGAACCACACAAGGTCAAAGAAGTACCACCTGTGTCGACTTGGTTTGAGGTGGAAATGTGTGCTTGGTGTCGCGTGCATCCACAAGCGCGTGGGCCATGATGGCGGCGGTCGGGATGGTGCCCTTCGCCCCATGCGCCTAAGCGTGTTCTATCGCTGGTACATTGCTCGATGTACGGAACGGAGGAGGCGAGCCCCCCACGACAGAGGGAAGGACGCTTTTGAGAGAGGGTCGCGGTGGCACTGTAGTCTCTGCAGCGTGGATGCGGCGCGCGCGACGGAAAGAGAAAAGAGAACGAAGGAGGTGGTGGAGAGGGGTGTGCGGCGGTGACTGTGGGACAGGGCTGGTGACGCTTCCCTGTTTTTTTTTTCGCGTTGAGACACTGCGCCCATAGCAGAGGAACCGGTGTGAGCTTGTCACCACCGCCGCCATTCTTTTTCTCGTATCGTCTGCACGCGTTCGTGCAACCTGCGCCATCACATCCTTCTCAGTCCAGAGCTTCGATAGAAGACCACCGTCATCACTTATTTCTCCGCACGCTGCCACTTCTCGTCTCTCTTCTCTTGCACACGTCTGTGCTTTCTTTCTCTCCTACCGCGACCGGGTGCATATGCGCTTATTGGGTTTGAGGGCCCTTGGCGCACCCCCTCCCTCCCTTACACATGCGTGCTCACGCGTGACGCTTGACAGCTCTCTGCAGGATTACGACACATTTTCCTGTCTGTGCCAACGAAAAAAAGAAATCATCAAGCGCAACAGTTTTCTACAGACTTTTCGACGCACATACACGCAGACAAAAATCGAAAGTCGCACAAACACATCCCCCACAGCGTAGCATCAGCAAGAAGGAATCAGCGAGATTCTGTCTTCGTCGCCACTGCTGCCGCTCCAGTCTCTCCGTCTAGGCATACAAACGCGCGTGCGGCATACGTGCATATTACATCTTATGTATGTTTTTTTCTTTCCTCCATCTTCTGTGTCCCATTCCCCCCTCCCTCACACACACCCTTTGCGCTGTTCTGCTCAACAGCTCTTATTTTGTCTTCTACTTGTGAGTGCAAGCTCTTTCCTGTTCCGCCGTCTTCTACGTTTCTCCGAGGCCGCCTGTTTTTACCCTGGCCTTGCGTCCGGGTGACTGCACTGCCTTGACTGCTCACTCACTGCGGCTACTTTCGTATTGCACGCCGTTTCCTTTCTTGTTGGAGCGTGCATGGGGGTTTCGTTGCGAAGCAAGCTCCCGCACAGCCCAGTTACTCGCTCCCTTGGCACTCTGCTCTCCGTATTGAGGCGTGCGCGAGAGTCGCCGTGTCGCGTGTGATACCAGCTCTCCCTGGAGCGAAGGTGTTGCCGCAGCAAACACACCCGAACCAGCAGACGCTTTACAACGAATTGTACAAGTGCTAACCCACAGCGTCAGCGATAGAGCGGAGAGGAAGGAGGGCAACACCAAGAGAGCCTGGAGCAGGCAGCGTCAATACCGCACGTGCTGCAGCATCCGCCTCCCTCTCGAGAGCCGAAACCTTGTGGCAGACCACAGTGACATTTCAACGTCATTACGGCACACGGGTGCAGCCGCACCAAGGACTCCGCCTTCGCCCCTCACCCACGCATGCACACACGTTTGATCGACGCTCGCGATTGTTCTCGTGTTTCCAGGCGTGCTCGTGTAGGCTGTTTAAAGTTGTAGAACGTGGCTTGGAAAGGACGAAGCCGCACAGGGTATAGAGACAATGGGTGTGGACTATTACAAGGTGCTTGGCGTCAGCCGCAACGCCACGCCAAATGAGATCAAGAAGGCTTACCACCAGCTTGCTCTCAAGTATCACCCAGACAAGAACGCTGACAACCGGGAAAAGGCCGAGCGCAAGTTCAAAGAGGTGAGCGAGGCGTATGACGTGCTCAGCGACGAGAAGAAGAAAAAGATCTACGACCTCTATGGCGAGGAGGGCTTGAAGGGTGGAATACCGGAGGATGGTGGTGCCGGTATGGGCGGCGCAGGCATGCGCTTTGGCGGCATGCCGGGTGGTATGCCAGGCGGCGTCCGCGGCGCCACGTACCAGTTCTCCAGCACAGACGCCTTCAAGATCTTTAATCAGTTCTTCGGCACGTCGGACCCGTTCGCCGGGGGAGAGGCCTTTGGCGGCGGTGGCCCGGGCCTCCATCGCGTTTTCCGCGGCTTCGGCGGCCCGGAAGGGTTCGCGTCGGGCTTTGGCACCCCACAGTCGTCTCCGACGCGTGACGTGCCGCCGATGGAATACACGTTCGCTTGCACGCTGGAGGAAATCTACACTGGCTGCACAAAGAAGTTCAACGTGTCGCGCAACATGCCATCTGGGCCGGAGAAGAAGATCTTTGAAGTGAAGGTGCTGCCAGGGTACAAGAAGGGCACGAAGATCCGCTTTGAGCGTGAGGGCGGGCAAGTTGAGGGTTACCCACCAAACGTATTCGCAGACATGGTCTTCATTTTGGACGAGCGGCCACACCCACGGTTTGAGCGACGCGACGCGGACCTTCACACGACCTTGCACATCAACCTCAAGCAGGCGCTGCTCGGCAGCACTGTGTTCGTAAAAGGCATTGACGGCCAGACAATCTCCCTGCCTCTTAATGGCGTCAGCAAAAGTGGCCGCAAGCTGCGCGTGTCGGGATCCGGGTTGCCTGACCGCAAGACGAACCGCAACGGCGACTTGTACGTCACCATCGCAGTTGACTTTCCCGACTCGCTGACCGAAGACACAAAACGTTTGATTGAAAAGTGTACCTTCTAGCCTGGTTGCGGGTGTTTGCGTGTGTGTTCAGTGTGAGAGAGGAGGGTGGTACGTCGGACTGCAGACAGTACGTGTCGTGCCTGACGCGAGTTTACCGGCCGGCGCTCTTGGTAGACATCTTCGCGACAATGCTCTCATCCTTGTCCTCCACAGCTACCTCGGATGCTTGATATATAGGGGCTTTGCGTGGTGTTATACGCAGGCAGCCTTTCCTATGCGCGCGATACGTAGGCAATGGATCGTGCCTGCCGCCATCTCGTCAGCATCCGCGAACCTTTTCCCTACGATAAAGTATCATATATCTATATTTTTTTTCTTTTACACATCTCGCAAGAGAGTCGCATCAACGTACACAACAAAGAAAGAAAAACAAATATAAGGCACTCACGTTTGTCCACGCGTCGTGTTCAGTCGTCTCTTCCTCGCGGCGCCTGCGCCATCGAAAGGGACGCTGAACACGAAAACAACAACAACAAAAAAGGAAAACCGCCGCCCGAGCAACAACAAAGAAAGGAAAGAAAGCAGAAAAAGTTGATACAGCTCCAACTGCCACGTGGCCCCCCCCCCGCCCCCGCCCCTCATCAATCACGTCAGCTACATGGCGCTAGACGGCGCCTGATCTTCATCGAAGAGGCACTGATTGTGGTCGCTCGCCATTCCGCAACGAACCTTTTTCTGCACACTTGACATGCTGTCGCTCACCTCCTCTCCATTCAACACTGCACCTACCCCCAAGCATTCGCAAGTGTGTGTGCGTGCGCAATGATGCTTCACAAGGAGCACCCTTAGCGCCCATCGAGGCGCTGCGCGCCCCTGTGCTGCGTTTCGCGGCCTTGCAGCGATTCTCCGCACTTTCTCTGTTTTTCAACGTCGTACCCCCTCGCCTGCACCCATGTGCAACCGCTTGGCGACCTTACGAACAAAACCGACTCACATGCGGACCCTCACCCCCACCCCTCAGCGACACCATGCAGGCGTACGAGGAGCTGAAGCAGCTGCATCTACAGCTGCACAACCTGCGGCACTTTCTTGCCCTAGGTGGGTGGGACATGCAGACCATGATGCCGCCGAAGGGCGCGACGGCCCGCGCGAACGCGCTTGCGGAGCTGGAGGCGCACGTGCGCCAGCTTCACACAGCGCCACGCGTTGCGCTCCTGTTGAAGGAGGCGCTGCTGGTTAAGGACGAACTCGCCGAGGTGGAGACCACGCGAACCTCCGCGAAATGGTGCGTCTGCACAAACTTGCGTCGCAGCTGCTGGAGGAGCTGCTGCGGCGCAAGGCGCGGCTGACAACGCTGGCACAGCAGCTGTGGGTGAAATACCGCGCGGAAAACGACGTTGCTGCGTGGCTGCCGACGCTGCAGGAGCTGGTGGACCTCGAGCGCGAGGAGGGCCGCCTTCGAGCCGGCACGAGCGGGAAGTCCCCGTACGCCGCACTGCTCGGTGCCAACGAGCCCGGGATGACGGTTGCGAAGCTGGACACAATCTACGCGGAAATCAAGTCGCGGCTGCCGGCGCTGTACAGGGAGGTGCTGGAGAACCAAAAGGACGTGGACGCGAGCCTCACTGAGCTGCAGACGCCGATCTCGAAGGAGAAGCAGATTGCGCTTGGCCGGCAGCTGATGACGGACGTGTGGAGGTACGACTGGGGCGCCGGCCGCTACGACGAGGCACCGCACCCGTTTGGTGGGATGGTGAAGGAGGACGTGCGGATGACGTACTACTGGTCGCCGGACAACTACACCAAGTGCCTCCTGGCGACGATCCACGAGACAGGACACGCCAAGTATGAGCAGAACTGCGGGCCGCGCGAGCTGCTTGGGCAGCCGGTGTGCGAGGCGCGATCCGGCGGCATCCACGAGACGCAGTCGCTGCTGGCGGAGAGGATGATAGCCAAGTCCGCTGCGTTCGCCGAGTACCTGACGCCGCTGCTGAAGCTGCACCTTGGCGCGCAGCCAGGGCTCACGGTGGAGAACGTGCGCAAGCTCAACCAGCTGGTGAAGCCAAGCTACATCCGAACGCTCGCGGACGAGGTGGGTTACTCTCTCCACGTGATCCTGCGCTACGAGATCGAGCGCGACCTGATCGAGGGGAGCCTGGAGGCGGTGGACGTGCCGCGGGTGTGGAACGAAAAGATGAAGGAGTGCATGGGCCTGGAGACGCTTGGGCGTGACGACCTCGGTTGCCTACAGGACATCCACTGGGCTGCCGGCTACTGGGTGGGCTTTCCCGCCTACACGATCGGCGCCGTCACCCAGTGCCTCCTTCCTCCCCGCCCCCAAGCTCGACGAGCTGCTGCTGAGTGGTGCTCGCGGCTTTCCTCTGCTCTGCAGGACACGCCACAAGTTCCCTGGCGTGTTCTGCTGCCTTTGCGCTGCGCTGTGCTGTTTGCACCGCTTCATCGCATGCTCCTCCGACCGCAGACTTCAACGCTTGCGGCTTCTCTTGCGCTTCCGTTTTTTTCCTCTTTGTGTTCGTTTCGCTTCTTTTCGCGCGGTGTTTTTTAGTCTGCGCGCGCGCACTCCTGTTTTCCATTTGCTCGTTTGCACTCGGAAATTGTTGAGGATCAGGTCCGTATCTCCTCATCCCCTGTCTCTGCATGCAGAAGGTGGCGTATGCGCAACGGCGGCAGTGGTCGCAGCACCTGCCGACGGCACGCAGAGAGCATGGTTCCCTGACTGCCACCGCTCCCGGACCAGGTCGCGCTACCATGCACACGGGCAAGCTGGACCCTCGCTAGCTAGCTCCTGCGTTGGCTGGCGTGCGCTTGTAAGGCAAGCACGACTTCTATGCGCTCGTTCACCTCACGCGTAGCGGCCCCTCTCCCCTCGCCCACAAAAACGAAAAACGAAGCACAACCGCGCGCGGTGTTATGGTCCTACACCGTATTGTGCGTACGTACTTGCAACCGATATTGTTGCCCCAGAAACTGCGAGCCGCTGCTTTCGTCGTCATTTTTGCTGCTGCACCGCAGCTTGCCATCTTCGGATTGCCACGTGTTGTGACGATGCGTGTACCGTGTGGGCCAGTAACGGTTCCTGCTTAGCCGCATCCTGCACGTTAGCATACCAATCCGCTTCGTCGCACTCCTTCACCCGCTCTCCCTCTCCCTCTCCCTCTTCTCTTCTCTTGCCGGCTCCGGGGCGTACGGCTGAGGGTGCGACGCCTTAAGAGGTACATGTCGTTTGATGTGAAGCTCACACGCTCACCTCTCTTAGCTCTAGTGTCTTGCTTTGGCGTGCTGGGGCGCTGCTTCTTCAGGATCGCCAGACGTGTGCTACGGAGCGCTGCCCAGAAGTCGACGTGTTCTCGTCGTTCATTGTGGGGGACGTCTGAGTTGCACAAACAGCACGCACTGCTGTCTGACAGTTTTTTTTTTTGTTGTTGTTGCGAGCTGCGATTGTTCTTTTTCCGTTTTGCCTTTGCTGATTTCTCGCCCTTTGTGTGAACCGCTCTTGGAGGCACCGCCGCAGCGAATCCGTGCATCTTCTCACTCTGCGCTGCTTTTCTTTGTTAGCCGAGATTGCTGAATCATTGACGGCTGCTCGTCTTCCGGTAGCATACCTGGAGCTGAGCCGAACAAGTCAGGAGGAGAGGTGACGGCGGGTTGCTCGAGCCACTGGTGCATGGGGGGGGGGGAAGTACTTCCCCATCGTCGACTTTATTTTGATGTGTGAGGGCCACCTCTTTGCACTCCTCTCGGTTCCGTTCTGCTGGCAGTGCTTTTCTGTGGTCCTTTTTCTCAGAGGAAGAGAAGACCTGTGACGGGGCGCACACACGACAAAGTATTGTGACGCGTGTTTTGCTTTTGCTTTTTGTTTTTGTCTTTGGGGGGGGGGCGGATTCGGGGGTCGCGCTGGATCACCAGCCTGCACCCGTGCTGCCACCACTGCTGCGCTTTATCGCGAAGAAAAGACACCTGTAGCTCATTCGTCCTGCGCACTGCATCGGAGCGGGTGAAATCGCTACATTGACTGCCAAGCCTTCCTTACTTCCTCCTCATCTAGCTCCAACACACGCCACCATACACACGTGAGCATACGCTCTTCTTGTGTGCGGTAAGGACCCAGTGACTCGATAGCTGGTAGGCGTCTGTTTTGACGGCAGGGCTATCCCTCCAGTTTAGTTCTTTCGTCATTCTATTACTATTTTTTTTTTGAACGTGATTTTCGCTTTCGCAACCCTCATCCTGTTCTCTTCGCGTGTCCCCGCGTGTGCCCAGGTGCGTCAATCCACAACTAGAGAGACACCTCATCCAGTCATCACGAGAGAGCTTGACAGCTCTCTCTCTACCTCCCTCTGCGGCTGCCGCGTGTGCTTCTCTGCCGTGTTGCTGACCGAGTCAGCTCATCAAACCTCACCAGCACTGCCCTACTCCCCGTTTCGTTTTTTTTGTTGGTATTAGTAGAGCTTAGAGGCATCCGCGCGACAAGAGAGCCATGCTGTACGACGAAGAGGAGTGCATCAAAGTCATCGTGGTGGGCGATGGCAATGTTGGCAAGACGTGTATGCTGCGCCGCTTTGTGAGGGGCGACTTTGTCGAGCAGTACCGCAAGACCATCGGTGCCGAGTTTATGGAAAAGGATGTGTTCCTGCGGTCATCCAAAACGATGGTGAAGCTCATGCTTTGGGACACCGCAGGGCAGGAGGTGTTTAACGCGCTCACGCAAGCCTACTACCGCGGCGCTGGTGCTGCCATCCTGACGTTTAGCACTGTCGATCGCGACAGCCTCATGAGCATAGCGGGGTGGAAGCAGCGGGTCGAGTCCGTTTGTGGTTGTATCACGATGGTCTTGTGTCAGACAAAGTTCGACCTCTCTCACGAGGCCGTCATTACCCATGCGGAGGCGGAGGGGCTCGCCAGCCAGCTCGAGGTGCCACTTTTCCGCGTGTCCGCCAAGGACGACTTTAATGTCAGGCAGCTGTTCGAGTTCACGGCGCAGCAGTGCGTCGAAAACTCGGCGCAGGATGAGGCGCCAGTGGACGATATGCCGAACGGTAATCGCTTAAATGACGGAAAGAAACCGACGGCAGGGGCGTCCGCCGCGGCGGCGTCGTCGATGACTTCGGATGAAAAGCATGGTGGCGCTAGCGTGCCTACCGCACTAGCGCCTAACGTGGCGGCTACGTCGTCATCTCCCCCAGCAGCCGGAAATTCGAGTTTCAGCAGCGATGGCGTCAAAGACGCTGTCAGCAAATCGGTCAAGTCAAAGAACGGGGGCAGGAACGAAACGGAGAAGGCGTCGTCGAACGCGAAAAACAATGTGACGCTGAGGGAGCAGCACAGGCAGGGACATCACAAGAAAAAGCGCTTCAAGTGCTCCGTTTGCTAGACTGCTTGCTGCGGCTGCTGCGGCTGCGGCTGCCTTTCCTTGCCTCTGCTTCACTCTTTTCTGAGCTCATCCAATTTTGTTTCATCCGAATCAGAGGGTTAGACAAGCGCGCGGCGTTTATTCGCGTGGGCGTGCCTGCTGGACAGAAGGCCTGCCATCTCCCCCCCCCCTCTCCACGCAGGTGTGCTGGTTGTACGTGCGTTGCCTTTGTCGGTGCCGCAACAGCTTTCTTCTTTAGTGTGCTCCGTCACCCTTCTTCGCGTCATGTCTTTCAGGTCACCGACTGCTGTGTTTTGTGCCGCTGCCTCACTGCCTGCTCGTTTTTCTTTTCGCTTTTCTTTGGGCTTCGATCTTTTGGTTTACTTCGACTCGGTTTTGTATAAATGTAAATTTTTTTGTGTGTGTGTGGGGGGGCGCTTCGTTCTCTTTAGAGGCTCCCCTCCCCCCTTTTTCCCGTCAACAGAGCCCATCCCCCCTACACACACACACACACCACTCCTCAGGTGCCGTTTGCTATGAGGGCGTCCGAGCAGGCGTTGCGCCGGGTGTGCTACGCGCGATTTGCCGACAGCTCGAGGCTCAGAGCACACCTCATTTCACGCCATGGTCATGCACGCAGCGACCAGAGTACGCACATCTCGCCCGCACCGCGTGTGGCCCCTCCGTCGGGTGTCCATCGCTGCGCCCCTATGCCCTTCTTCAGGCTGACACGCTATGAGCCCTTTGTGCGCCGGCGCACGTCTCTGCGCGGGCCCCTTCCGCTTGGCATACCCACGCCTGGCAGAGGCGTGCAGACTCAGGAGAGGGTGGAATGCCCCTGCCGCCACAGACTCATGGCGGCGTCCCACCTGTCGTGGCGCATGCGAGGGCCAGCCATGCAGACACGCCTCCCCCACCCTCTCGGCGGCACCCACGGACGTGGGGGATGAAGACAGCGAGCCCGCCAGACAACACCGCTGCCAGGTGGTGTGCCGCATCTGCCCGAGGCACGCGGTCGTCAGGAGAGCGCGAGTGATGAGCGAGAAAGGCGCGAGGACGTCCACACCGAGGAACACCACGGTGCACGTGCGCGCACTGTGCGGCACCTCCTTCATCCGACCAGGTGGGCTGATGAGGCGCACATGCCGGCCGCACCACATTGCGGGATGCCGCGGCTCGAGGCCCCTCAGCGCGAGGCCTGGCACACAGGCAGGGTGTGCAGGGTCGCTCAGAGGGAGCCTGGCCTGAGGCTGGCCAAACCTCCCCCCTGAGCTCACCCGGCATGTGCCCAGACCACCACCCCGCTGCTCCACGCACGACAGCTGCCCTCCGCCTCCACCCTCGAGCTGGACCCTGCACGCGGCCCGCGTGCGTCAAGACGCGCAGTGCACACGGGTGCGTCTGGCGCCGATCACGCAGCACGTACGCGAAAGATGGCACGAGGACGGACACGAAGTGCCCACAAGGCGCATGGTCCGATTCGACAGCAGGGACGGCTCGTCTTACACGACAAGGATGTGGCCGTGGTGCAGCAGAAGGCAGGTGAAGTGTCCTTGTGTACGCGTGTACATTTTTGTGGGCGGCTTCGTGGTGAAAGGACGCGTGCGAAACATACAATGGATTTTTAACTGCGCAGCGGTATCTCCCCCTTTCTGTAGACGTTGTTACCAATCCCACCCTCTCTGTGACGGTGTGGATAACTGAGAACGCAAAGTCACAGAGGTGAGTGCGCCAGCCGGTGGACTCTCGTACTCACGCGAGGGAGGCGGACAGACGGAGAAGCACGTCTTGTTCCACAACTGGCACCTTTACGCGTTTTTTGTTTTCGTGCGCATCACGGGGGATGAATGGATACGGCTGGATGCTGTAGCGTCTAATCATCACATCCCGAAGCAGTCGTCTTGGTGAGCTTTCTCTGCCATATTCGCGAATACCAAAAGTTACCGGAAGCTTGCAACCTCCGCACTATGCAAACGAAGGTGCGCTTCCACAGAACCGCTTCATGTCAGAGGTTAGAAGGTGGGCAACTACGGATGTGGAGGGAACGGCAACGGTCTTGCGTGGCTCTCGTGTTGCTCGAGGTGTCTGTTGGACAGACAGGAAGGAAACGAGTAGAACACGCCCGCCCGCACACGCCCACCAAGTTCCACGGACATGCTCGCCATCTCCATCACAAAAGACCGGAGCAGAGGGGGGAGAATAGCACTCTCAATCAGTCATTAACACGAAAAATGAAACATTAGAGAACATCGCCGAGATATCGTGGGGACGCTGGCATCCGGTGAACGAGTCGTGATGCTGCATAGTTCTCGACTTTGTACACCAGCGTAGGAGAGAGAATGACGTGTGCTGCTCTCATGACCTGCCGACTCAGATCTCTATCTCTTGCTTCTCCAATCCTCCCGCCTGTCACACTTCATTTTCATTGATCTGCTTACCTTTTTTCCTACCTCCCGTTGCTGGAGGCTACTTCTGCCGTGCTTACTGACCCCGCTGCACTCCGCCGCCCCCCTATTGGCCCTCCTCCTCCTCCTCCTCCTCCCCTCTCCTTCTCTTGTCTTGTTGCGGTTGTTGCCATCCTTTCTTTTTTTTTCTTGCACGTCTGTATCTGTGTGTGTTGTACGCTGCGGTCCTTTGTTTCCCACTCCTTTTTTGGTAAACTCGCACCGCTCTGTTTTTTTCTGTCGCTGGCTGCGCTGGATTTCATCTCTCTCACTTGCTCCTTCCCCTGCTCTCCTTCTCCCCTTTGTGCGTGTTGGTCTCTCCCTCTCTTTCTGTGTGTGTGTGTGTGTCGGTGTGTGTAGGCTCGAAGTGGCTCATACTGCTTCTCTTCCATTTTCGATTGTCTTGGTGACGCGCCCATCAAGCCCTTTTTTTGTTTTTCTGTCTCTCTGCCCCTCTTTTTCCTCTGCTGCCCCCCCCCTTTTTTCCTCTTCCCTCATGTGGGCGATTGTGCGTGCACATGCCTGCGTGCATGTGTGAGCACTTTTCTCTGCTGCTCCTCTGCTAACCAGCAAACGAACGAGATGGAGAAAGAGCGACGGGTGCGACGATTGCGCCCTCCGCCCTCTCCGTGTTCAGTCTTTCGTGTCCCTCTCGCCGCAGCGTGCGCGTTCGTTTTGCTTCTCTGTCTGTTGTGTAGCCGCGGTGTCTGTGGGTGCGCCCGCAAGGAGGTAAGGCCGTGACGTCCTCTCTCCCTCCCTCTTCCCCCCCTGAAAAAAAAGGTCCGATTTCTTGCGCGAAGTTGCATGCGTGTGCGCCGACGCTGACTCAAACGCGCCTTCACGGCTTCATCGCAACACGAAGGGAGAATACACACACACACACACACACACACACACACACACACACACACACACACACACACACACACACACGAGCACATAAATAGGACCCGGAAGGTGCCCCTTACTCTAGCCACGATGGGTGAGCGGAGGGACGATGGTGGAGGGACTTTGACAGCAAAGGCTGTTATCGACATCGCTATGTGCTGTTGCCCCTAGCGTCGAACAGATACCCTACGGTTACTCTGAGGCCGGATGCACTTCTTCTAGTGTCACTGCACTCTTCTGTTGCCTGAGTTGCTGTCTACTAGAAGAATGCAGCGACCATTGAATCCGTCGCGCGTGTGCACTGGTGCAGCTTGTCCTCCATTTTTCCTCACTTCAGTTCACATAGTTGCTACTGGTTCTCACCTCAGCGTGTCTGCTTTCCTCTTCGCCCTCGGCTCTCTCCCTCCTTCATGCGTTTTTTTTTTTGTCTACACTTCAGCGTGGCCTGGCCCGTGTTCTGCGCGACGAGCTGAATGACGTGGAAGATCAAACTGTGCTGTGCACCTTCGTTGACCTATCCGCAGAGTTTCCCTGGGTCGTCCTCACGCACCGGTGCACACCCCTACCCCACACGCTCGTGGCACTGGCTGAACTCTGCGTACACGGGCTTCTACGCTGATGAGCTGGCCGTGACCACCTCAACAAAGGAAAGCGATAGTCACCGACTACCAGAGAGAGACGGCAGCTATCAAGCGCATGCTTGTGCACTCGAACAGCTGCACCGCATGACGAAAGCGACGCTTGAACACCCACCTTCGCGTCTCCCTTTTCCTCGCTGGCACACACACACACACACACATATCACCCCATTATTGCATTCCCCCGTGTTCGCTGTTGCCTTGTTGCTGGTTTTTCTTTCTTCCTTGATTGGTGCATTGCCACGCCGTTCCTTTTCTTTTTCGCGTGGCGCTTGTGCGCTGTAGCGTGTTCTCTGCTTGCTCTGGTTTCACACTTGTGTCTCCATACGCGTGGCTGACCTTCCCGCTTCATGTCTGTCTTCTTTTTCAAAGGAGGCTCTCCGGTCCAGATCCTGTGTCACCCTTTTTCGATCATGGCTTTCATCAGCTACCTGCAGTCTCTGTTGGGCCCCTCCACGGCTTCCTCCGACCGCACTTTGAGAGGTGGCAGCGGCGCGTCGTCGCAGCGGTTGGGTAGCGGGGTGTGGCCCCTCTCGGCTCAGGTGCGGGAGGAGATGAAGAGGGGCACGCGCTACAACATGAAGGTTGTGCTGCGCGGCACCCGTGCGACTGGCAAAAGCACTTTGATGGCGCGTCTAAGCGGCCACCCGCTGCCGGCGCGGTACACCCCGTCTACAGAGATCATCGCTTCGACCATGCGGTTGCAAGGGGAGCTTTGCGCCCCACACGAGGGCACGAAGGTGGACATCTGGGAGATCGTTGAAGATTGTCGCCAGGGATCCACCTCGTCCTCGTCGGCGGACACCGGCGCAGCCATGGCTGGCCATATCCCAACAGTCCAGCTTCACGAGGCTCTGCGTGTGGCGGCAGATGCACGGTTGCTCGACATGTACGCCGGGTGTCAACTCGTCATATTCATGATCGACCCTCGTCAGCGCAGTTCATGGGAGTACGCGAAGCAGGAAACGCTGCACGTGCCCCCCACGAGCTGCATCCTGTACGCCCTGAACTTCTCCGATGTGGTGCCGCTCACCGGCGCCAGCGGGGCTGTCCGACTGGATGAGGTGGAGGTGTGGTGTAACCGCGTCCGTCGAGCAACCACGGGGCTCGTGCACCGCGTGCTAAAGGGTCACCAGGCTCCAGCTGAGTTCTCAGTGCGTCCCATGACTGCGATGCTGAGCGCTCAGACAGGTGCAGGAATGCTGGGCGTGGTGCGAGCTCTGCACGTGGCCAGCACCCTGGTCCGCATCACAGCGGAGGAGGTGCGAGCTCAGCAACTCTTCGCACTCCTAGCGCGCCAACAGGCCGCACCTATTGCTGGTCTCGATTCAACATGTACCCCACCAAACGGCACAGCATCAGTTGGGGGCGCCCGTGCCGACCAAGCACCAGCGCCAGGGAAGCCGCCGCCTGCCGAGGCGCTGAGAGCCGGACCGCACACCCCAGCATCATCACCGCCTCTGTCTCTGAACGCTTCTGCAGGATCTTCGTTGAAGACAGCAGCGTACACTTCAATGACAGATGCTGCGCAGGCTTCGGATCACCCCTCTGTGGCGATCACTGAGGTGCAGGCCAGCACGACACCAGCGTTGCAGTCGGACTCTGGAGGCCTTCGAATGCAGCACCGCTCCAGCGCTGTTGTGACATCCGTCAGTAATGGAACCAGCTACGTAAACGGGGGCGGGAACGGCACGCATCCGCAACAGACCTCGCTCACCCGTCCGATGAGCGACGCGGAGGCCATGAGGCTGTTTCTGGGCAATAGCGACTGCGATGCGTCGGGCAAATCGTCGCCTCGCTCGTCCTCATCCTCCTCTGTCTCGGGTGCGGCGAGTAGTCGTGCCTGGGTGACGGCGAAGCGTCGCCCTGTCGCGCATCCGTCCGACGCCGAGACTGCACAGCTGTCAACCCTGAATCGAACACCTGAAGGGCTGGCACAAGACGACTCTGCTGCGGCTAATGCCAACGCGGCCGTCTCTGGTTTGACGGCCCCATCGCTGTCGGAGGAGCTACCATCTCCGCTGCCCGCTTCCCAGGTTGTGCGACCGCTGGCAGAGGACGTGGTTGGCTCCGTGGCTGCCGATATGGTGCACGACGTCAGTATGTCCGTGGACGACTTCTTCGCCGAGGAGGGAGAGAAAGACGAGTTGGACGGCGCAGCGCCAGTGGTCGATCCTGCGACACCGACCTCTGATGTCCATCGGTCTGTGGAACCTGGCTTACGCACTGTACGCACCTTGAGAACACAGCGCGTGGTTCCGAGGGCAAACATTCCCGCCTCTGCTCAGGCCGCTGCGCCAGACCCTGTTTTACAGGCCGACGTGTCCATTATCCTCGCGCAGATGAAGGCTGCGCTCACGGCAGATGTGCCTACCGCCACTGCGGGCAGTGGTCCGGACGATGCAGTGGTGCGACGCGCCACTGAGCTTGACTCCGCGCAGCAGGAAACGCAGCTAACACAGAGTGCGAAAAAGCTACGGTACTTGGCAATCGGCGACTCTGAGGATCGTGGGAACCGCCGCCACCACCGAAAGAAGCACAGTGATGCGGCGGGCGGGGACGCGGTGGCCGCCGCGGCTGGGGAGCCGGAGGAGGTGGACAATGGAAGCTTTGACTTAGTTCTGGTGTAGCGATGCGGTGGCTGTGATGGAAGTGATTTCAGCACGGTGAGGAAGGCGAGGGGGAGGGGAAGCGAGGGATTGACTGCGTTGAGGACGTCGGTGGCGACTCTCTCGCACGAACCTCTTGCACATCCTATCTGCACGCTTCTTCGCTTCATTTTTTGTCGACTGTCCCCCGCTGCCTACCTACCTCGTCTCCATCTATTTGCAGAGGCCGAACGGAGATGAGGACCGGGAGAAAAGGGAGCCCGACATGTACGTGCAAGAGAAGGCGAACACCGCCAAACTGCCTCGATATGCACGGGGAGTATTCTGGCTCCGCAACTGCATGCATGCGCATACATGTGCGTCTCTCTCTCTCTCAGAGGAGAGCTCTTAGGCGTTTGTGTGTTTGTGTGTGTGTGCGTGCGCCAGCGTCTTTCGCCTTGAGGTCGGCGCTGCCTGCGGCTTCTATTTTGCGGTTCTTCCGTTGCGACGTTCGCATCCCTCCTTTTTCCACCTCCTCAGCGCGCAGGATGGCTGTCAACTCCGCTGCCGACTCAGCGAAAGGTACCATGCCCTTTTGCCTGTCCTTAGCCGCCTCGCCGTCTGTGTGATTCTGTTACCCTCCTCACCTTCCTTCTCCACGTCCCCTCTCTCTTTCCTTCTCTAACTTGACCGGTTGTGCACTTTGCACACCTTGCAGCAGTGGATGTGATGCCGCGGGAGAGGTGTGCGACGTGCAGGGATACATGCTCCTGTCAGTATTCTCATCTGCGCTTCTCCAAACGCTTTACTTCATGCGTGTGCGAAGCTCGTCGCCTTCCGTGCGAACGCCTTGACCGCCACCTCTCAACATAAAGCAGTAACGCGCATAAGCGTGCACGAGGTGTGTGTGTGTGTGGGGGGGGAGAGCAGGCGATGACACGCTGCCTGTCGCGCCTACGTTGACGAAACAGTTATTGCACGCGAGGACGAGGAGGCAGCTGTCATGGGCATCTTAGACTTCTTGATGCGGATCCGTCCCACGAGTAGACCGGCGGGTATTTTGATTCTAGGTCTCGACAACGCTGGCAAGACAAGCATCCTGCGCCAGCTCAGTGACGAGGATATCTCGCACGTCGCGTCCACGCAGGGATTTCAGATAAAGAAGCTCGTTACCGGCGGAATCAAGATCAACGTTTGGGATATGGGAGGCCAGCGCGCGGCGCGCTACTACTGGCGACAGTACTTCAAAGAGGCGGACGTCGTCATCTACGTCATAGATGCGGCTGATCCTCGGCGCATCCGCGAGGCACGTCGTGAGCTGGAACACCTGCTGGAGGAAGAGAAGGTGGCGGGGGTGCCAATGCTTGTCTTCGCGAACAAGCAGGATTTGCTGGGTGCAATGCCGGTAGAAGAGGTCTCCGTAGCACTCAACCTGACAGATTTGCGAGACCGAAGCTGGCACATTCAGGCGTGCTCAGCCAAGACAGGCGAGGGGCTGGATGAGGGCATCAGCTGGGCCGTGAAGCAGGTGAAGAAGTGACCAGCTATATCGCTTCTGCATGCGTTGCCTCTTCCCCGGTAAGGATCTCGGCTTGTTCTCCCCGTTTCTTTCTCTCTTTCTGTGTGTTCTGCTGATGGCGCGTTTTGGTGCGGCGTCTCTGATTCTCGCAATGGCTTATTCAAACGACTTCGCTGTGCCGTAGCTTGTCCGTGCTTAGTTCCGTGTGCGCGACTGCCTCGTGAGCTTTTATGAGATCCGTTTAATTCGGTGTGTGCGGGTGTGCGTGCGCGTGCACGCGCCAGGCCCATCTTGGCCATCACATGTGTCTTTGGTGCGACGTGCGTAGACGCCTTTTCCGCGTTCCCCCCTCCCCCCGTGCGCATGTGCGTAAGAGCCTTTTTTTTTTTTGCTACGCCTTCCTCATGCACCCCTCTGCGGCAGGGAGACACCGCGCTGCGGTGTCTTGGCGTTCACCACCTCAACTCCGTGGCTTCGCCACACAGAGCCCTCCCTCTTGTATTCTTTGCCAATGCTGAACCTCCTGTGGTGCTGACAGGGTCATATACCTTCGACCTGGGTAAGTCAGCGCGATTCACTGCTACTGATGCCAGCGGCGAGGTCCTATACGGCGTTGCGCTGGAGCGACCTGCGAAAGTGCACACGCTTGTACCATCCACACGATTAGGCAGCGTGTCGGCGTGACTCGAACGGATCTCACCCGACTCTCGCACTGCCCTACTGGTGTGGGGAGTCTGAGCGCCATCCCAAAGGGGGATGCACTAGGTGTGTCGACCGACACAATGGGGGAGCGGCTGTGAAGCGACCCGAGAAGCGGGCGGGCGCATCGAACTTGAGGCCGGGTCCGTGCTCCGATAACGAAGTCGGCGCATTGCTGCAATGCTTGTCCAGCGCTGCCTCGCGTCAGACAGATGGGGCCTGTGGCAGGGTAGGGGTTCGAGTGGGGTTGACCTCTTGCTCCATGGCAGAAAACGGATGTACGGTAAGGAAATACCTCGTCGCGCCACTTTCTTCCGTTGTCATCGTCCTTCTTTATTTTGCGCCCGTCGTTCCCTCTTTCTCTCTGTGTCTTTTGCTTGCGCGTGGCGGTGGCACGGCGATGCGAGAGAAGGGGATATCGGCGAGTGTCGAAGGCGACAGAGTCGCGGAGAGCGATAGTGTTAGCGGGTGTGTGCCTGCGAGCGAAGGGCACACGCGTCACTTTCGTGCTTCGAATGTGTCCTTCTTTTTGTTTGTGCGTGCGTGTGGTATAGTCCGCCGTCCTTCTTTTTTTCTTTAAACCATTCCTATGGCTGCGCGTGTCGGCTGCAACCACAGCTTCACTTTTTTTCCATCTCACGTTCTCCTTCACCTCGTCGCTAACGCAGCACTCCCCTCCTCTCCACTGGTGCACTACTTCCCCCCTCCACACACACAAGCGTTGATGCGCATATCCGACTTCACTTTTTTAGCACACAAACGCGGTTTTACAATAGCTGACTTGCTTGCTCATCCACGCCCCTCCCCGGTGTGTCTGTCTCTTGCGCATCTGTATGTAGGTCCTGCACTGCAGCCCACAGAGATATGCACCGCGGCAGCAACGCACGGGATCGAGCGGAGAACAACATCTCCCCACCCCCTCTGGCGCGCTCAAAGAAACGAAAAAGCAAAGCATCCAGCAGTCACACTGCACAATGGCTTGACGCGCACTCGAAAAGCAAAGGGTGCTCGCGGACGGCGTGTCTCTACTCGGCTCTTTGGTGTGACTGTTGTTGGGTTACCGGCCGTTACACGTCAGCCTTTCTTTTCTGTGCGTGCTTGTGCAAGCGTCACACGCCCTGCGCGTTGGTCGGTGCCCTTTGCGGGCTTCGCTTTGCAAGGCGAACTCCACATGCTTGTGAGATGCAGGCAGCGGTGCATTGGCTTCCTTCCTCTTATCTTCCCCATCTTCGCTCTTCGCCAGCGTTCGCATTCACTCTTTCGCTGTCGCCCATCGCCCCAGAACTCACCAGTGTTCAGACTCGTCTGTCTGTGACGTCCCTCTTCGTCTCTCATCATTCACTGAGACAGACACGGCGCATGTCTCTTTTTTCCTTTTTTTGCAAAGTATCTGCCGCCCTTACACGTAGTTCACTCTTTGCCCCTCCCGCTCATTCTCCATACGAGAGAAACCCTCGCCGTGGCACTCGAGTCCACGCTTCGGTTCTCTCGTCCTTCTCTTTCTTGCCTCCTCTGCAGAGACATGCACCGGCCTGCGTGACAGCTCTCCGCGCTTTATTATTCTTTGTTTTTTTTTTTTTTTTGAAAGTCACTGGGAGAAAGGGAGGGAGGGATAGGCGGCAGGGTGCACAGGTGAGAGACCGCAGCCCTCGCACCGTATCAGCCGCTGTTTTAGTTATCTGGCGCTTGCTTCACGCTCTTGTTCCCACTTGAGTGATACACGCCATCTGCCACCGAATTCATGTCAGCAGAGCACCACTTGTGCCCGGCCGAAACGGCCGAGGAGGGCATCTATACTCGCTCTCCCCTCACGGCAACGGAGGAGGCAACACAACTCTTGCCAGGCAGTCGCTTCCTGAGCACGATGGAGTTCAAGCGCATCTACCTCGGCGGTGGCACTGTCGGTGATGCATCGACGGCGGCGACCGCACGTTGCTCAAGCACGTCCCCGCCTGGCACCTTTGCGGAGCCTGCGCATCTGTCTTCCCTTTTCACAAGTTCTGCCCCATGGGGCACACATGCCAGTCCATCCCCCCATGTCATCCGTGCTCCGCGCAAGCCCGCCACCGACACTGCTGCCCGCTTCCATAGAAAAGGCGATGACCGAGGAACAGCGCGTCAGCTCCGGTATTTGTACGGCGGTGCGGGTGGCCGTATACGTGTACTGGCAGCGTCTGAAACGCACACATCCTCATCTCGACGAACAGCGGCACCAAGACCCTCCGCGGATGAGCACAGGCCATATAGCGCAAAAACGCTAACTAGCGAAGCACCACAGGTCGTTGCGCCAGCTACACTGTACTCAGCGCACACGCCTCTGCCGCACCAGCTGCGCTCGCGTGTGCACTCGGCCCGCCGTGCCACGTCGCCGTCAGTAACGAAGAAGTTCGGCGCGGAGCCCCTGCCTCGTAGCCAGCCGCGCACAGAGGATGCATGGTTCGCACTGACGCGTGAGCTGATGAATACGAAAAGCGAGGTGCAGAACCTTCAGCAGCAGCTGCAGCACGCGCACGTCCTGCTACGCTCTCTGCACGGCATCACAGACAACACAGTCGACGAGGGCGCTGAAGCCGCCGACGCGGACGCTATCGCGGCTGTTGACACGGCAGCAGCCGTGGCCACAAGCAGCAAGTCGACGAGTGGCAGCGCCCCGGAGGTGAGTGGCCCCTCTTCAGAGCTGCCCCGTCCGAGAGAGTACTGGCAGCGACGCGCGTACTTTTTGATGAAGCAGAACGAGGAGCTGCAGGCGGAGTCTGACCGGCTGCGCCGCGACTCGCGCAGTAGTAAAGTGCGTGCTTTGCTGCAGGAGCTCCAGTCCGTGCGCGGAGCGCTTAGTCGGTATCGGAGAAAGGCCGGCGTTGCAGCTGCGCCGTCGCTTTCTGCCAAAGAACTGGCATCGGAGTCTGGTGGCCCAGAAGCTGATCTAGGCATCCCTCCGCACGACGACGGAAAGCTGGCAAGCAGTCCTCTGGCACCGCGGCTAACGCATCGGGGTGGCGCGGCGTCGTCTCTCGAACCCGCCGTTGATGATGCGTTTCTCCACCAGAAGGACGACGCCATCCGCGGGCTGCAAGAGCGTCTTCGCCTGCTGACACGGCAGTACGAGCAGACTGATGCGAGGCTCATAGAGACAACGCGAGAACTGGAGGATATGACGCACCGCCACTGCGCCATGCAGGTGGAGTGGAAGGCGCTGGTGGAGCTCCCGCAGGAACTCGCTCGCACGCAGCAGCAGTTAGCCGTCGCCCAGGCGCGCCTCCTCGACTGTGACCGAGAAGTGGCGGCGTTCCACCAGGTGTTCGACACTCAGTCGTCGCCCGCCACGCTGCGCGCCATAATTGACGAGCGTGATCACCTCGTCGAGCTTCTGCAGCAGAGTCACGAAAGCGAGGCAGCCTTGCGCGACGAGGTGAAGGCGGCACAGCAACAGACGGTACAAGCTATGGAGAAAAGGTATCAGGTGCAGTGCGCGGAACAACATGCCATGGCACGCGATCGCGAGGCGCAGCAGGAGGAGACAATACAGAAACTGCGGAAGCGAGTCGCCGCCCTTGAGCACGTGCTGGAGGTGCAGAGAGAAACATACGAGAGGCAGCTGGCAGAGTACGCGGAGGAGCGTGAGGCGCAGCTGACAGAGCGGCTTCTCGAGTCGCTGCGGCGGCCCGAGACTGGAATGGAGAGTATTGCCCTATCCGCTCCCCGTTCACTTGGTACAGCTGCGTCGGTGCGGCCCACGCTGCCAGACGGGCAGCCACCCACGACTGGTGTCCCCCGTCTTGCGGCATGCGAGGCGTCACTACTGGCGACACCGACAAGTGCCTCATCGTCGCTACGCTGTCCAAGCGCCGAGCACGCACAGACGGACCCGATGCTGCGGACAACCAGTTTCCTTGAGAGTGTGACGTCGCCCTGCAGAGCAGGAGGCGCCGCGACTGCCACAGCTGCGCAAGACGACGACGCCTCTCCCACCGACAGAGTCGCAGGCAAGTCCACACTCTCTTTCATGCCGGATACAGCCGACAGCAACTCCAGCTATGACTCACTAACCGGCGACAGCCAAGACGACGTGACGTCGCTTTCCTCTGCGTCGGCGCGTCAATCGCGTCGCCTCATCGGTGGCTCGACCTCTTCCACGACGCAGACACGTGGCGGTGAGCGTGTGCGCGACGTCACGGTGCGCAAAGAGCTGGTGGACGACTGCGCTGCTGCTGCGACAGACGAAGCGAGGGTTACAACGGCCTCCTCGAGCTCCACGGATGACTACAGCGACGGCGAAGGTAGCCATGGCAATGACGAAACAGTAGAGAAGGCCAGCGGACCAGACTCAGGTTCCTCCGTCGTCTCCTCGGCAGACTCTTCCCTCCAGCTCACTTCCTGCGCCGAGGGCGCCGCCAAGCAGCAGCAGACTGTCCCGAACACGATTAGCACCGCCCCCACCAAGACCCACAGCTACGTCATTGATCTCCCTACACCGCCGATTGCCGTGGGTTCACCAGTTTCCATCCTTATCAACCGCACCACCATGACTGGCCCCCTGTTCTCCTCCAGTGTGCGGGCTGTGGTGCACTCGCCCGACGTCAGCTCACAGCGGACAGCGTCGGCCGCAGACCTCACCCACACACAGCAGACGCTGCCAGGTATCAGCGAGGCCACGAGCAGCGGCTCATTCTTGGCCTCTTCCTCAACTTCTTTTGCGTTGGACTCGCCGCATTCCGGCGACGATGATGGCCGAAGCCCCCGTGCAGATTCCTACCAAAGTGAGCCACACGGTGGCCCGCTGCAGCAGATGGAAAAAGGCGGCGTAGCGAAGTTCAACAGCAGCACCGGCTCTGAGTCAGCAGCGCTGGCGGAGGCTGCCACGCGGCGGATGCCGTCTCTACCCGATCCCAATGTTGTGGTGCCGCTCCCAACGTTCCCTGCGGGGCGGCAGTCGCCTGAGTCGGAGGACGCGGTCGCGACGGCTCCGTTCGCGGCGGCGCCGCGCGCAAATGAGTGGCGATCTTCCCTTTCGTTCGTCTCCTCTCCCGGCGCCAACGCGGCGACGACCGCGCACCCACGGGGCGGTGTGCCGATCCCGTCTCCTATCGCTGTTACTCCAGCTGTTGCCTCGACTTTGTACCAGCAGCGACGCAGCAGCTCGTTTATGGTGACTGGCGCCTACAGCGACGACGACTTCGGCGGCGGTGGTGCAGGGATGGGTCGAGGCGGGGTGAGTTCCCGCATGCTCAGCACCGACCACAGCACGACCGTCGATCTCACCAATCAGTACTCTGGCAGCGCCTCTTTTGATTTTGCGGGGGCCCTTGCGGAGCGTCACCGCCTGGAGGACATGCAGAACGCATTTTTATCTTTTCGGCGGTCGTCGACCGCGAATGTAGCCATTGGTGGCGACGTCAGCGGGGAGACGTCTGCCTTCCCAATGGAGGGGTCTGGGAACACCAACAGTGGGCGGTTTGCTGTGATGGGGACAGGGGCGGTGGGGCTGCGCAAGACCCCATCCCCTCTCGGCTCCGATGCCTTGGAAGTGAGCGAGCACGTTCTCTTTGCAAGCTATCAGAACGACGACGCAAAGGACACGGGAGCAACGGCAGCCATCTCAAATGCCTTGCGGCAAGGTGAGGATCGGGCCTCAGGCGAGGGCGGGAGTGCCGGCTCTGTGGACGTGCCCTACCCTGACGATGACGAAGACATGACCTCCAGCATCTCTGCCGACCGCGTCACTGCCGGGACGCGTGAGCGAGAAGAGGCGCCCCTTGCCGATGCGCTTCCATACACTGCTCCCACCGGCGGCAGCGCTCGTAGCAGGGTACCAAGCGAGGATGCTTTAGCGGCGAAGAGCCCAGCGCCGGAAATGATGCAAAGCAATCTTGCTGTAGATGCTGCCCGTGACGCCTCCTCTTCTCCCATGGCGATTGCCTCGTCACTTGGGAGCTATGGCGACCTCGCTTCAAGCGCGAAGACGCCCCCGCCGGAGGAGCAAGCAATATTGTCTTTTGGCTTTGAGGACGTGGGCACAGCGACGTTGCAGGCCGGGGACGTCAAATCCGCTGCGCCGCCTGCTGCCGCCGCGATCACCGAAGCGGCTGCCGTGCCATCTTTTGTGCCTCTTCCCCCGAGAGTGGCGGTGCCTGCGCCGCCCTCCACCTAGGCACCTCAGCTGTAGCGCTGCCAACACGAGCGTGACTCGGGACGACATGCGGCGCCTAAAGTCACTCTTTCGAATAGGACGTGACAGGAGTGTTTGCAGGGGCGCCTTCCTAGCGTGTCCAGGCGTGCGCAGGCGAGCACCTTTCGCTCAAACACCGTGTGCATTCGCACACGGTTCTCTTCTCCGTTTGTAGATACGAACACGCGCGTTCACGCAGACCTCCCCTCTTTCTCTTATGGTGCATGGGACGTGGTCCGGCTCGACATGGACGCTAGAAGGGACCCTAGAGCTAGGCCTACGCATGCTAGGCGCATAGTAGCGGATGCATAGAGACGCAACGCAAAAGCGAAGGTGCACCGACCCTTTTGCGGGTGTTTACCGATGAGCGCACCACCGCCACGAGCCACGGTGGGGGAGCGTCTTGCTGCAGTCGTCATGGCTGTAGCTGAAGAGGTGCCCCTCCTACAATACCTCATTATACTCATGCGTTTTCTTTCTTCTTTTGTTGCCTTGGATGCGGTTCAGCTCGGCGCGTGTTGTGCCCGTGCCACCCGCTGTGCGTCTGCGCCTTATGCTCGGCGTCCTTCTCGTTTCCCGAGCCCAAGAGGTTCATACATGTGGAGCCGCGGCACGTCACCTCCGGCGTTTCCCCTCCGACAACCTTCACATGACTACGCTTACGCAGGTGAAGGTGTGTAAAGGGAATTTGGCGCATGAGATGTGTCGCGTGTGTGTGTCTGTGTGTGTCCTCGGGGCCCACTCTCTCGCATGCTGCGCCTCACCGTCTCATCGAATGGGCCGCTCAAATACTTCTCCGTTTTTTTTTCGTTTTGCTTCAACGTTGCATTTTTGCGTGCACGGCTGCGTCCGGTACAGTATGAGTGGTGGTTAGGTGAGCTGCCTCGGCGTCTACCGCAGCTGCAGCAAGCAATACCCCACAGCCTCTGATTCAACGCGAATGCGTCCTGCGGCGCTGGATGAGCAGGCACGAACACACAACACACACACACACACACACAACACACAACACACACACACACACACACACACACACACACACAGACAGGGAGACGTACGCTTCCCAGTTCCACTTTCTACCAAGGAAAGCCCTCTGCTCTTTGTTTGACGCCACTTTCACCAGCTACCACGAGGAATACAAGCACGACCGCCTTCGGACCGTGGAGTCACTGGTACTTGGTTCACGGAGCACAGTTTCGTGTGCGACAGCAGCACAAGAGCAACAACAACAAAACGAAACGTCAAAGAGTGCATGGCCTGCGGACGATACGGTGGGTGGTGAAGGAGGGTAACACGACGAACGTCACAGCATGACATCATATCCGGAAAAGCGTCATGCGCCCATCTCATCGACGCAGCTCGCCTCCGCAGGGGGCAGCCAACATGGCAATGCCACCGTCCGCCGCAGTTGCGACGCTGCCGCTAGCATCTGCGCTTACTTAATGGTCCACCACGGACTTAGTCGCGTCCGCATCGCCCATGCACTGGGACTCCCCTCGCTTGTCGTCGAGGAGTCCATACGAAATGGCGTGTCCTCTGCGACACTGCGAGCGCAGCTGCGCGACTGGCTATACGAGGTCTCGGCCTTGTCTCCAGCACAGAAGCTGCGTGTGCCGGAGGCACTTTTCACGCAGCTGCAAGAAGATTGCGCCGCTGATGAGGTTCAGCGACAGCAGAATGTGTGCAACGGCGGCGTGTCACCGTATGGCAATGACTGCTCCCCCTTCGCCGCCCTCGACCCCGTCTCCCAGCAGCACTTCACTCAGCTACAGCACTCAGTGGGGCAGAGCTTTATTTCGATCCTGAATGACCCAGGCGAGCCGACCAAAAATGTAGACTGGGCCACCTGGTTGGGGGGCAAGCTCTACGCGGCCTTCGACTTTAATGGGCGTGTGGGCGACCTGGAGGACATGCTTCGTTCCTACTCGGCTGCGCAGACGGGGCCCGAGTCCTCTGCCGCCCTGCTCGCCGAGTACCCGTTCAATGAGGACTTCAGCGGCTACGTGAAGCTGATCTCAAAGGCCTACCAGGCCAATCAACGCGAGGGGATCGCGAACGATGCGAGGGAGTGGCGGGAGGACGGCGCAGAGGACGCCGGTGGCGACTACGCACAACGCGACAACGCAGCGACCGTGGATGGCCGGCCGTGGCCGACGGGGGTACCAACGGAGTTTTTTTCCATCTCCTACGACCCGGCATCTGAAATCCGCATGCTGTCGGACGCCGTGGGCGAGTCGTGGCCTGCTGCTACGCCAACATCACCCACTACGACAGTGGCCATACAGGGCAGCCTGACGGGAACACCGGCACAGGTGGTGGATGGTGGCACGTTTGCGGCTGACTACGAATATCTGGAGAGCCGCAATAAGGAGCTGCGCGCGTGGGAGTTGGCTGTGGAGAAGTGCCTGCTGCAGCACGTTAAACACCGCTCCGAGGACTTCTTCGCCACTTCCTGCCAGTTCGGCTTCCTCGGCAGCGATGCTCGAACTGTCTTGGCTGACGTGCGAGTGGCTCGCGAGGGCGGCATGCGCGCTGGTGAGCACTGCATTGCCGAGTACCTCCGCATTGGCAATCTCTACCGGCGACGGCAGAACTTTCTGCGACTGAACACCACCGCCACCTCGGCGCAGCACTTGCTGCGCCGATTAGGGGACATCGAGAACTGGGCTGCGCTGCCCGAGCGCGACTTCGGCGAGGTGCTGGCCATCTCATCCGCGCTGCTTGACCTGGAGACTGCGGTGCGCGGCACCAAGGATATGGAACAGGGCATCGCGTGGAAGTCCTTGTCGCACCTGAAGTGCCTCCAGGAGGTCCCGGGGCGTGTCCGGAAAGCGCGCAAAGCCCTCGAAAAGGTCGTGCTCGAAGAGTACTGCGGCGTGCTGCTGAGCAACTTCGACGAAAGCGAGTCAAGCGAGCGAATGGCGACCGTGTGCGAGAGCGTCACACGCCTCGGCGTGCTGAACGCGGCAAACCACCTCTACCATGTAAGGCTTGTTGATCTGCTTCAGGTCATGGCGCAAGAGGCGCTCGTGAGTCTCTTCATGAACGCTGGCGCGCTGGATAATGCCAAGGCGAATGAGCTACTCACCATTGTCAGCAACACGGTTGCTCTCGCCCTGCCAGACGCACGCCAGCAGCTCTGCGGGTTTGCGAAACACCTCCGGTTTCAGGGCTATCTGCAGGTGCTGCAGCAGTTTGTGGACATGCTCGTGGACTTTGTGACACACGCGTCTCAGAACTGGGGCTTTTTCCTCATGGGAGGGCTGCGGACGGCGCTCGCCATGTACGAGAACCGCCACATCCTGATGGAGACGGCGACGCGGGACCTGTTTTCGCGCGTGTGTGGCGAGGCGGAGTCGCTAATCGCGTCGTTGTTGGAGGTATACGCCAACGGGCCGCAGTTGTCGTCCATAGTCGAGTTGGTGCAGCTCGTGCGTGTTAGTGTGCAGTTTCCGATGCGCCTGACAGGCGACGTGGCTGGCCGACTGGTGTCACTTCTTCGCGAGGGCGGCAACGGGTATGGGACCGCGACCGGCTCGCCCGCGCCGTCGACGGCGAGCGACCCCAACGTGCAGTCCCTCGCAGCTGCCGAGGAACCGGTCGGCTTTGGGGTGTACCGTCCGACAAAAGTGATTGGCATCACTGTCCAGCGGCTTGTCAAGCGCTTTTTCCGCGACCAGCACAGCGTCAACAAGGAGAACATGATTATGGTGACGGAAGGGGAAACGTGGGCCGCCAAGGAGGCGGTCGACGAGTCGATACAGCAGCAGGTGGAGGACATGTGCACCATGGAGGCGTCAGCGCTGAAGGCGTTTCGGCTGCGGTCGCTGACGGCACTCTTCGCCTCGGGCGACAGCGACGGTATCTTTGATCGATGGCGCCATTCAGCGAACTCGGCTCGTGGTGCCGCGGATACCTGCGGCGCGGATGATCTCCTCAGCACCGGAGCCGCGAAACTCTACGTGCGAGTGCGGTGCAGTACCGGTGCCGCCGTCCTAGGCAACGGGAAGACGGCTAGCGACCCGGCGGAAGCGGCGCCGGGTGCCGACATTGACGCGCTGGAAGGCCGCCTCGTGCCTATCTCCCTCCTCGTTTTGATGGATCTGCTGCAGAAATACCACGAATACATTGCCCTCTTCCCCTTTCTTGCCTTCGATGTCGCGTCGCGCATGAGTGAGCTGCTCGACGAGTACGAGGGCCAGGCGGCCGCCATGGTGCTTGGCGCGCGGGCAGTGGAGAAGGGCACGCTTCCCACCATCACCACGCAGCACCTATGCATCGCCTCGCAGTGTGTCGCGTTTCTCATCGATTTCATTCCTGCTCTGCAGGCGCACTTGACGGCTGCGATGGAAGATGGTGCGCTTGCCTCCTCGCTGCGTGGCCGCGTGCCGCGCGATGCGCTGGCGGTGGCGAACGCGCTAGGCCTTATGGGAAGTGCTTCAGCAGCACAGATGCCGTCGGACTCGTCCTCTGCAAGCGCCGCTCCCGAGAAGACGAAGCTGTTCGTCACGAATGACTGGAACCGTGTGGTGCGCAACTGCGTGGCCCACCGCAACGAATTCTTCTCGAAGATGGGGTCCCTCGTGCACCGCAAGGTGAACAGCCTCGATCACGTCTCGATGGAGAAGGGACACTGGTCGGCGAGCGGTAACGAGTGGGTCATGGCAATGCTCCGCGAGGTGGCGCGGCTAATGCGTGTGCTGCGGCCGTTGCTGCCGCCTGGAGACATGGATGGCGTGATGGTTCCATTGCTCGGGTCGCTGAGTGTCATGCTGCGCGAGTCGACCCTGCAGATCCCGGCCACCGCGGAGGACGACCGCGCTGCCGCCGCGTCGGACGTGATGCTCTTCACGGCAAACGTGGAGAAGTTCGGCTACGATGTCCTCAGGTGCGCCGAGGCGACATCGGTGTCTACGGTGATGCAGGGCGGTCAGTCCTTCGTGCCGGTGTCGTCGGAGGAGGCAGTGCTGCGGTGGTTTTTGCCACCCCCTCAGTCCAGTTCTCCTCGACTTCCCGCCGCAACCAAGTGAAGCGGTTTTCGCTGTGCGGGCAACGGCAGCGATGCATCAACGACAGAGGAGGGAGGGGCGAGGGAAAGACAGGTGGTGGTGCACGCTGTCTTGCCTGCTACCTGCACCACGGTTTCTGCGGCCTCCCCTCTGTCGTTCTCTGCCTCGCTTGTGCACCTCGTTGTGTCGCACTATACCTTCCGCTTCAGATCGCGAGACTGAGGAGCGAGAAAGAAAGCAGCAACAGTACCACAACCCAGCCCAGCGGACTGGGGCGCACCACTTCCTTGGACCCTTTTGCCGTGGCTGCGGGTACGAAGGCAACGGATGCGAGCGCAGCTGAAACACTCATGCCTTTTATCGGCTAGGATCGCAAAAAACAACAACAACAACAACGGCACAACGAGAGAACGATTGAGGAAAGTATGGATGTCCTCTTGATTCTAGTAACTGCCCATGTGTGTGTGCGCGCGCGTGGATGTGGGCGTGTGTTGAACGCACCGAGCCCTCGCTCACGTGACCCTCCTTCATTTGGCGCCCGCGCTGTCTCTCTTCTATGTCGCTGCCTGCCTTCTTCGTGCTTTGTTTCTCGTAGCTCATGTTTTGACCAAACCCTCGCTCTGCGTTCTTGTTTCGCTTGCTTGCGCCGACCGCGCTTGGCGATGTAACGACACTTCTTCTTTCCCCACGAACACAGCAACGCGTTGCGCATCATCCACGTACTCGTCAATGCGCCGACTTGCACAGGAGACGCAGTCGCGGCGGCCTCTCCGCCTCACCTTAGCGCTCACGAGCGCCCCTCGAACACAGGCTTCGCGAAGTCAGACGTTTGACAGAGTGGTGCCTTTCCACAGCCGCCCAGATGAGCACGAAATAACATCCCTCTTTCCAGGCGACCCTGGCGCGCATGAGGCAAGCGGGCAGCCACGTCGACGTCGACGCCGGGGCAACGGAGAAGCAGACACGTTGCTGAAGGACGTGTACGCGCTTGGCAAGATCGTCGCCGACGAGCAGAAGCGGAGTCGCGTGTCCATCCCAGCTTCGCGGCTGGGGGGGCGATCCGGCCCAAACACCCGGGCGCCGAGGACAGTCGCGTCGGGGGACGCTGCATCGACTCTGCCCTCCGAGGAGGGCTCGCTAAATGCGAAACCGCTAGTCGCACCGCCGCCGCTCTCGGCACCAGCGATGGCCGTGAACGCCGGCGTACGGAATCGACGCGCTTCATTTCCTCCGGCGGCGTTGCCACCTCTTCAGTCCTGGACATCGTCCTTCATTCTCACGCCGGAACACCTGCAGGCCACCTCCGACGCCCACGGCGCGTCCGACATCGCCTTTACTTTGGAGGAGTTGGAAAACACGCTCTTTTCTCCCGTCATCGAGAAGACCGAGGGCGACGCGCAGGTGACGAAGAGAGAGGCACTTACAGGGTTGTCTGCCCCACCGTCACCGCCGGTGGCTCCTACAATGCCGTGTAGTGAAGCGCCACCTGCACGACTCGAGCCCGCCCCAGCAGCACCAACGGCCGACACCGTCGACGCAGCAGCGCCACCTGTGGCGCAAACTGCTGCATCGCCGAGGTGGACTCTTGACGACCCGACCCCAGCCTCGCCTACTGCCAGCACAGAGCCTTTTCTGCCTTCGGCGGCAGACTTTGCCACAACTTTCCCTCCCACCTCCTCTCCACCCACATCCTCTGAGCGCCGTTGCCCACCAGAGGTGTCCACCCGTGCGCCGCTCGCGACTCCCGTACTCCGGTGCCGTCTACGCGGATCAACGGTATATGTGAGCATGACACGTGCCTTCCCGACTCCCCGTGAGTTGATGGAGGCCCTTCATGATGCGGTCACGTTTATCGAGTCGCTACCGGCTCTGCCGCAGGGCCCGCGACTGGTGCGCCTGGGAGTGGATTTGCCAAGCGCAGCGTCGGCCTCGTGCGCCTTCCTGGAACCGGCGGGGTGGACCGAAGTTACTTCCAGCGTGGAGGAGCGTATGGCGGCGCAGCTTCTCAAAGAGCGGCTGCTGCAGCGTATGACGGAGGGTCCCGTGCGCGGGTTGCAGTACATCGCGGAGCTGCGCGCTGCTGAAGTGGAGGCGCCGCTGGTCGTCTGTGACACGGCGGCGGAGCTGCTGCTGGCCTGCACCACGTACGAGATTCGTTCCTGCGCTCGGCCCGGTGTGGTGCTGAATGGTAGCACAGAGGGTGCTGTGCGGTTCTCGTTCAGCGGAATCGGCGTCGGTTTGTTCCCGGCGCCGTCGACCGTTCTGCGACTCGGGCAAGCGGTCACGGCGATGTGCGACAGGGAGGCAGAGCGCACGTTTCTCCTAGAGGCGCTAGCCCGCTCAGGTGGACGCCCTGCCGGCACGGTTCCTGTTCCGCAGCCGCGACACCTTGTTGTGGAAGTGATGCAGCACCTGCACGACCTGCCTGTTGCGGTTTCTGCGGCATTGCTGAGGGGCTGCGTGGGTTCACATGGAAGTGCGAGGGAGAAAGCCGTGGGGACAGCAGCGGAGGGTCCAGCTCACATGGTTCACTGGTTTAATGCAGCGAAGGCAACGGCGAGGCAGTGGTGGGAGTTGGTGCAGGAACATCGGGACGGAATGTGGTCGAGGCGCAACAAACGCCCTGGCGCCTGCACCGCGCGCGTGTCCTCCTGCCTCACCGCCAGCGAGGTGTGGGGGCGTTTGTGCGACGTGATTCTCTCGCCCGCAGCCGATAACGTCTGCATACACCAGGCTCTCTCCGACGCGATGCATTCTGCGCCTGTGCGGCGGTGCAGGCACAACTACCTGGCTGTCGCGTCGCCTGCGTTCGCGCACACAGCCACCTCTGATGCCCCCTTGCAAGCCGCTGTCGTTGACGTCACTGCCTCCTCACTCCAGCGCACATCCGTGGCAGACCTCGCTTGTGAGATTTGCGAGCAGCCGGCGGACGTCGTCCTCGTGCTATCCGAAGATGTGCGACTGCAGCAGAAGCTGCATTTTCTCGCGTCACTGCACTTGACAGATAGTGGCAGTCACCACCGCGTCACCGTATTACTTCCCGGCGACCCGGCAGAGGTGGCCGAGTGCATTTCTCTGACGCGGTCGTGTGCCCGCTTAGCCCCACAGCAGTCATGCCACGAGGTGCATCCGTGCAAACTGCACCCATGTCACCCGTGCTGGCTGCATCAGCTTATCGAGGTAAGCAACGCTCATTCCTCTGCAGCCGTCCCAGGCAGCTCGCCAGCGCCCCATGATGCAGAACCTGCATCACTCGCTGAGCTCTACGTCGCGCACGCGTGGCGCCGCCCGTGTGTGACGACGCGTACAAGCAGTGTAGGGCTGGAGATGTCCGCTGCCGTGGCCTTTTCGTGGCAGCGGCTCATCGCGACCGCCACAGGGGCAGCCCCGAGGAAGGCGCTTGTGGAGGAATTTCAGCGCACGCATCTGGCGCCGCTCGTGCTGCTGCGCCCGCCCGCCAAGAACGATGGCGGCGACCACGCGGCGCAGGCTTGGTGGACCGAATATGGCGAGATGTCGATAACACAAAAGGAGTCAGCGGCGTCGACCACCGTGTTGACGCTCATGAAAGGCATGAGTGCCGCTTGGCCGGTCCCCTCCTCGGCGTCTGGTCTCACGGCGCCTACCAATCGTAGCAGCAGCTGCGTTGTCGAGTGCGGCGTTGCGTTTCTCTTTGTGCTCGACGTGGCATGCCAAAGTTTGCTTCGTCGCGCCATCGAATCACCGGATCAGCTTAACGTTCTCTCCATCGCGGCTCTCGGACTGGACAGCTCTGCTGGTGGTCTCGTGGAGGTGGCGGACTGCGTTGCTGGCGACGGTGTAGAGACGCTTGTCTCTGCCATGGAAGAGACGGCGGCGGTACACGGCATCCGCTTTGCCTCGCTCGCGCTGCTCCGCTGGATGGTAGATAATCGGCTTCTGCTTTATCAGCTGACCCCTCACACGATTGACCGCTATATCGCCTACTCGCAACACCGCAGCGTGTAGGCCGGGTGTGGTCTGGGCCCTGTCAGTTTGCAGTGGTCGCGCTGCGCGTGTGCGTGTGCGTCGGTGTGTTGCTGCTCTGGCACCACGTTTGTTGTCAGTGCGCCACCTGCCACAGCTGCCGCGGGAGGGGAGAGGAAAAGATGTGTGGTGCTCGTGTGCGCTTTCCGATCTTTGCGCCGCTGCCTGCGTGGTTGTTTGTCGTGTTCCTGTTAAGAACGGTTCCTAGGCGCAGCGGGGCGCTTCACATTGGCATTGAGCACTTCGAATCGACTTTGACAACTGCGACAGGGGGTGACATGTGGTGATGGAGCGGGAGTAGAGAAGGAGGGTTGAGGGGGAAGAGGAGGATGGGAACGTGCCATGTGGGAATGGCGCTTTGACCAGAAATGCAAAGCGCGCGCATGCGCGCAGATGCTTCCATTGTGCGGCGGTCTCATCCGGGACACACAGCCCACGCCTGTCCGCCCACCCCACACCCCTCCGCTTGCGTTCCTCGGCCTCTGCTAGGGAAGGCCGTCCACGAAGGCGCCTTCGCTCTGGCACCTTCTCCGCTGCGCCTCTTCGTGATTTCCTCGTGGCGGTGTCGTTTGATGCATACAACACTGAACTGGTCGACTATTCACTCCCTCTCCCCTATCGCTGTTGCCCACGCACCCCTTAGCTGCTTGCCGGTCGAGATCATCAGTGGACGTGGTATGGGGACGACGTGTTGCTACACCGCAACAAAAAGAAGCGCCCCTCTTACTCGGCCCACTTCCCCGCACTCATACGCGTATTGATAGAGTCGACGAAAACCTGAAGAACACCATGGTGCTTAACAAGTGGGCCGCGGTGACGAAAAGCGCCCCACCCGCGGCAGGTTTGCGGCCACTGGCGCGCACGGTCTCGCCAAACCCGAAGCTGCGCCCGGCAGACTACAAAGTTCCCTACGTACTTCGCACCTTCATCAAGGACCGACATTCGAGTGAGATGCAGCACATCGAGAACCGAGGCATGTACCGCGAAGAGCTCGCGATTGAGCGGTCACGCTTTCCGCGCATGCAGAAGACACTGACGATTCAGACGGATGGTTCGCTGAACGAGCGCGAGTTTGAGTTTGCGGTGCCGCCTGTGGTTATGCTCTTTCAGGATCGCCTCTCTGCACATCGGCAGCGCCAGGTTGCTCTGGCCAAAATTGGCAAGCTGAAGCGCGTCAAAAGCTGGGAGACGTCGGTTCGAGGCAAGGAGTCCCTGAACCCAGTGTGCAACGCGCTCGTGTTTCCGTATTGTGTCCCCAAGAAGATGCTGGTGCGGCCGCGCATCGTAGACCCGCTAAGCGCCAAGAGTATGGCCGATAACCGCAGAAGTCGTGACGACCCGTCGTGAATCGGTGCCCGCGGGCGCGTGCAGGCAGGTTGGGCTCGCCTGGCCATGGTGTGTGAGTTGCGTTGTCCCGGCCTGACGGTGTGTTTTTCAGCAAGAACGAAGGTGAAGGGGGAAGAGAGTACAAAAAAGCGCGCACAGTCAGGCAGACTCGACCACGGGAAGGAGTCCGGCCATTAGTGGCAACGGTGGGCTGCTGCTGCTGCCGATGCGTCGCTTTCTCGTCCTTGTGGAGTGCCGCTGCTTGCGTCCTGACGGGTTCGCCGGGCTCTCCGTCTAGCGCACCCGTACATACAGCACCATCTCTCCCACCGCTAAACAGCGACGGACACACGCACGTTCTTTCTCGTTGCCGCTCCCCGAGTCGCCCGCTTCATGTTTTTCTTTGCTTTGGTGCTTGCAGGCGGTCGATGCGCATCCATGGCACGTCACCCCAATAACTACACGGTGCGTATCTCACGCTTCTCTAGCGTCTTAACGCTGCTCTACCTACCTTCGCCCTTTCTCTCTCTATCCCTTCCCCTCTCCACTTCGTATCACTCAACTCCGCATGCGCACTTTCCAGTCTCTTTACCAACAGGAGCTTCTCTGACCGACCGCTTAGAAATCTCTCTCTCGTGTTGCACCTCGTGTCAGTCCGCCGTGACGTTTTCTTTGGTCTTCTCGGCAGTGATTTCGCCTCGACCTTTTCCTCTGCGGTGTCTCTCTCTTTCCCTCCACGCTGTTTCGTTGCTTCCGTTCTTGTTGTTGGATGGCACCTTGAGGTGCCCACCAGTGACGGTTCTGTGCTGTCCGTGTCTGCTCCCATTCGCATCCATTCTATTCCTTGTTTCCTTCCTTTCTTTTTTGTTTTTCTTGGAGGCGTGCGCCCTTTGCACGGTCGAAGCCTGCATGTGCGTGGTTCATGCACTGACTTCCACCCAAACTGTGTGCATGATGTCCGCCGACCCCAACTCGTTCGAGGCGATCAGGCCGAAACTGACGGCACAGACGCTGCAGGATATCGAGGGACTCGACCCTCAAAAGTACGGCTTCGGTCGCGAGGAGTGCTGTGGCCCGATCCCGACCAAGATCATCGGCAGCATGAGCCTGCGGGAGCACATCTTTCTGAACACTCGTATGCCTGCAAGGGAGTGGGACAAACGCACCGAGAACGTGCCGGGCTTTAAGGAGCTGAGCCAACGCGTGAAGCACGCGTTACCGGATGCAAGCTTTACCGTCTCGCACCTTGACCAGGACACGGAAGACTCGATCCTACACTGTAAAGTGGACGACGACAAAAAGGCGGTCATCATCACACAATACAGCAGCGTCTCGGAGCCGTATGAGCTGCCGTGGGAGGTAAAGGGCACACTGGCCGTCGACCGCTCGGGCGAGTACTTCATTTTCGTCTGCTCCCACTTCACACGCGATGCGCGCTGCGGCTACTGCGGCTCCGTCTTGATCGACCTCTTTCGTCATGCTCTCCTCGAAAAGATGGGTGCCGGTGGCACAGCGCGGGTGACGGTGTGCTCGTGCTCGCACGTGGGTGGCCATGTCTACGCGGGCAACGTGATCATCTACAGCCGCCACGGTGGCATCTGCTACGGCCTCTTCAAGCCGGAGGATGTGCTGCCCGTAGTGGACGCCATCGCGGAGGATAAGGGTGCCATACCCGAGTCACTCAGGAACCGCATTCGTGGGCAGATGGGGTCCAACGCATCGTAAGCAACGATCGGCGTGGAGGCAGGGGCGACAGAGAGGCATCGGACAGGGTGGAGGGCATGTATGCCTGAGCGAAAGGGACGCAACACTGGAGACACGGCCTGTGCGACCCCGTGCGTTGCGTGGTGGTTTCCCTGAGTGCCGACCGCAGCTCTGTAAGATGTGCCCCTGCGTGTGCGTTGTGTGCATGTGGCAAGATGGTAAGACTTGCTGTGCGCATGGGGCACGGCCCCTTGAACCTCGGCAACTCGTTGGACCCTGTATTCCGCCACGACAGCTGCGGCAGTTTCCACTGTCCCGACTCCTCCTCGTCCTATTGCTTCTCAGCCGTGTTCCTCTTGCATATCCACCTGCCATGCTTCCATGCTAACGTTACCCCTCGCGGTCATTCTTGCAGGTGGCATCGGACGTTATGCGCCACCATCTGCTCTGGCACTGTGTGTGTGTGGGGGGGTTGTGATGGTGGTGGTGTGTGTGTGTGTGTGGGGGGGGTCGGTTGGCCCTGTCTGTTCTTCGTTCTCCTGTTCGCCCGTTCTCTGCTCTCCACTCCGTCTCGCTCTGCCTTACGTTTTTCATCGGTTCATGTGTTCGTGCGTGCACGCGCGCGTGTGCATCTGTGCTTGAGGGATGTTCTGAGTATACTTCACTCATTTTCATCCCCTGCACACGACGCCATCCGAAACGCTTATCGTCTCAGTCCCTCATGTTCGTTTCTGTCGCCGTAGTTCCCCTCTTACACCCCGCCCCCACCCTTACAAAGGAACGCTGCTCCGGTGTGGCCGCTTATCCCTCTGTGCGTGTGTGTGTTTGCCGTCTGCGCCCTCTCCATCTGCCTGTGACGCATCTCTCCGCATGCGTGCGTGCTTTCTCTCCCTTTTTCCCTACCAGTGCCCCCCCCCCCCGCTACCTTACCCCACCCGCCACGGCCAGCAGCACCACCGATCCCTGATCCGCCTCCACGGTCGCTGCACACCCTCCCTCACTTCTGAAATCGGTGCCATCAGAGAAGATGCGGCCCATCAAAAGAGCAGCACGTATTTTTTGCTTTATGTTTTTGCGAGCGCATCGGCTGCACCGTGGAAGCAGTCCGTGTGTCTGATCTGTGGAAGGGGTGAGAGGAGGAGTGTTTGTATTCGGCACACGCCCGTATCCAAGTCCACACAGGCGAGTGGAGAGGTGCGCGCGAGAGAGGCCGCCTTTGCGGCTGCTTGCGACTCGCTGAGCGTCTGCTTATTTGTGCCTGTGTATGTGTGTGGGCAATGACGATGGAATCCGATGTCACCTTTTCTTGCGCCCCTCTTATTGTCTCTGACGAATACACGACCCAGAGTGACGAAAGAAACAAGTGGTAACGACCGGCGTACTTTGAAGAAGCAGTTGGAGGGGTTGATGTGCCTTTGTGTCTAAAGCGGTCTGCACTGCTGGTTCTCTATCGGTGCTGTGGTTCACAGCTCGGTTGTGGTGCACTGCTCAAAACACCGGATAAAACGCTGAGGTGCAAGCACATCCTCGTCGTGCGTGAGAGGCGTGTCTGCACGAAATACTGCCACGTGTAAAGAGGGCAGGGGAGGGAACAACGAACGAAAGCACGCACGCATTCGCAGCGAAGCAGCAGGCAGTAAACAAATGGGGGACTCTGCGACACCCCTTTTGTGCGTCCTGGAATGCGACAATGGTGGGTCGAAACACGCAGAATAGCCCCATGCGCGACCTTAAGCATAGAAAGCGCGCGTGTGTGCGCACGGATGTGGAGGGGATGCTGGGCGCCGTGGCGTGATGCACTTCTCTCTCTATCGCGGAGGAACAGCGAGGAGAGTTTTGCCACCTTCCGCTGCAGTCGCACAGACGGTATTTTCCTTACCTGCAACTCGCCGCCGCTGCCGCCCTCCCCTCGCCCTCATCTTCTGCTTTCTTCTCCCCCCTTTCTCACATCACGCACACACATTCCACACCATATCCTTTTTCTTGGGAGGGTAGGGGGGAGGTGGCTGCCGTGGCACCTGCCTTTTTCGTTACTGGTGCAGTCTTCCTGCGTTCTCCCTTGCCGTTTCACGTCGGATCAGGGCAGCGACACTTCACTTGTGGCCTAACCTGCATTTCTCTGCTTGGTGCTCTCTTGTGCTCCGTGCCTCTTCCTCAGTCATTATAGGCATCGCGGAGAGTTCGCGGGTGGGCCTGCACGTTGCACGGCGCTCTTTTTTTTTAGCGCCGTTGAACACAGGTCGGTGGCTCTCCTCTTGCTCGGCGCGGGCATCCGCTGACGTGATACTAGTGATTCCTTTGTTTCCTTTGGTGTTTGCTGTCCTAGATTCACCGGCGATGGCGCAGCCGTGCAATAGCCTGTCCGAGTTCCCCTACGCGGAGGCGGCCAAATCGCTAGCGAAGCGCACCTCACTTACTAACCAAGGTGCGCCACCGCCGTGGACGAAGTCGATCATGGAGTCGACAGCAGTCTGTACAGAGGACAAAGTGTTTGTCATCGGCGGGATGGATACGTGTACGCAGCGCATCGTGCCGTACGCACGGGTATGGGATGCCGTGACGCACGTCTGGACGCGATTGCCCGACGCCCCGGTCAGGGTCGCCCACGCAAGCGCCGCCGCGCTGCCTGCCGAGGGGTCCATCATCTTATTTGGTGGGTGGGACGGCACAAAGTGCAACGCAGAGCTGTGGCATCTCCACCCTCGTCGCCACGACGGCGCCACTGCAGGTGCGGATAGGGTGTCCCCGCCGAGCCTCGGAGTGACTGGAGGAGGACGTCCCTCCACCACTCCTACAACTGCACGGGAACGGGCGTCAAAAGGCGATGATGAGGCTGCGCTTCAGTGGGATCGACTGGAAACCGACACGCGTGTCTCTGCACGACCGGTGGGGCGATACGGACACGCGCTGGCTTTTGGAGTTTCTGCTCCGGCGGAACAGTCGCAGACTAACCCACCATCATCGCCGGCTGCGGGGCTGCTTCAGCCCTCTGATGAGGCGACGGGACCTGCCGCTGCGGCGACCATGTTCTCTGGTGCGCCAACGCCGACAACTCTGGAGCCGGTTTTCTATCTTTTTGGTGGCAATGACACCACTTCGCGGCTGAATGACGTGTGGCGGCTCTGGCTCACGCCGTCCATCCAGCAACGCGTCGCGCACTGGGAGCGGCTGAAGGCGACCCCTGGCGTCTGCCCGTGTCCGCGTGAAGATGCCGTCGTAGCGTTTGACGCGGCTCGACAGTGCCTTTGGCTGTATGGCGGCAGTAGCGCCACTGGCGCCCTCGACGATTTGTGGTGCCTTTCCTTGGTCGGCGAGTCATGTGTAAGCGGGCTCACATGGACACCTGTCTATTCACTGGGCGGACACCGACTGGCACCAACCCGGTGGAACCTTTCTACAAAGTGTATGCCGGTCGCCGCGGTGGTGGAGGACGGCAGTCTCTACGTGCTATTTAACGAGGCACCAAAGTCGTCGAAGTGCCTCCACACAAACGGCCGAGAGCCGCTCTACCGTTTCTGTTTGACAACGCATCACTGGCTCTCTTGCTCCCTCTGCCAGGAGGAAGCGGCCTCGAGCCAGCCCTCATCGTCCCTGCGAACATCGCTCCCCCTTGCGCAGCAGCTAAGCTCATTCCGCGTTGTCGCATCGTGCGCGTGCAATCGCTTTCTTTTCTGGCTGATGGACTCCGCGGGTGACGAACCTTCCGACACGCAGAGCAAGCCGGCAGTGGTCCAGGTGGAGCTAAACTCCCTCGACACAAAACCCACGAAGCGGCGTGCGGAGCGCAGTCGATAATTGCGCAGGGGAAAGCTACTGCTGGCACAGCTGTTGGCAGGTCTCTCACCTACCCATGTCGTCGTCCGTTTGTTTTTGCTTTGAGTGCATGGTTTCGTTAAGGCCACTACTCCTGGTTACTCCATATCGTCCAGACGCGTTTGGTTGTTTGACGTATCCCTGCTTCCCATCCCCCACCGAAACAGCACCTTTTGGCACGAGCTCACATCTTCGTTTGTTTTTCGCCTCTCGTCCTCGCGTCGCAGTCCGCTGCCTTCCCCCTTTGTTTTGTTCGCTGTAGTCCACATGCTTCTGCTTTCTTTTTCTTTCTCTCTGTTGTTGTTGTTGAGTGGAACACACGCACTCACCGGCGATGTAAGGCGACGTTATCGCACGTCTTCCCCCCCCCTTTCCTTTCCTTTCCTTTCCTTAGCCCTCATCTCCCTACTTTGTCTCTCTGTCCCTCGCGGCATTTTTTTGTTTTGCATTTTCCGTTTCTTTCGTTCCGCATTTGATGTTCTCTCACCCCCCTCCCCTTTCTGCTTGTCTCTCCTGCCTCTTCTCCGTCTCTCTGCACCTCTCAAGGGTGTGCCCCACCCCCGACCCCTTTTGCTGCACTCACCGTGTTGTGTCTCTCTCTCTTTCGTGTCAGGAAGATTCGCCAAATCAGACACACACACACATACAGAAAAAAAAAATCACACAACTAAGGAAGGAGGGAAGGGGGAGGAGGGAGGGGGCGCATGCTCATTTCTCGTTACCTGCTTTCTCCCTTGCAAAGAGTGCATGAAGCGGACAAGAATGAAGACACTAGGGAACCTGAGCCTCTTAAAGAAGAGAGCAGAAACAGTGACGACATGAGGACTCATCCTTGAGTTCATTGCTCTTCCCTTTTTTGGTGAAGGGGGGAGGGGGAGGTCTCCGCTATTTCTCTCTCTGTGTGGATGTTGCTGCCGTCGTGTCATATCCTTTGTTTTGTTATACTGATTACCCTCATCTCCGTTTTGCCTCTCCTTCACCGTCACTTCTACTAGTATTGCTTTCTTTTCTACACCCTTTATTTCTGCCCTCCCCTCTCTTTCTCCGTGCCACCTCTCCCCCGTTTGCCCACTCGCCCGCCGCGGCGTTTCGATCCGGCTTCCTCACCCGGTCTGGTCTTCGTTTTTCTCCTTGTGATGGTGGGTGTTTGTATGTGTGGCACAGGCTGCCCGCGCGCTGACGCACGCATCGTCGGCACCCCTTCTTCTCCGTCCTTTTTGCTACCTTTTTTTTTATTTCTCATGCAACGTGCTGCAGCACTCATTCTTTCTACGGCATCTCAGCTGGTATTTTGTGCGGCTTCGACACGGCCCTTCCCCCGCTCCCCTCGAACAAAAGGAAAAAGGGGGCACTGTCAGAGGATGCGGCGGAAAACGGAAGAAGGGGAAGAGGGCTGAAAGCGCAACGACGAGACTCCGGGGGAGAGGGGGAGGGGGAGAGGGAGGGGGAGGGGGAGAGGGAGGGGGTCGTGGCCTGCCGCCTGGCTGCATCGGTGTCCTCTGAGGCGCTTTTTTGTTGTCGTTTTGGAAAGTACCCTGTGTGTTTGTCTGGTGGTGATCGGTCGCGGCGGTGGCGTGGCACAGTGTCCGCGCGTGTTGGCGTGCAAATGTGTGGGTGCGTGAGTGGAATGAACGCAGCGAGGTGGACCAACGGCGTATTTTCTGGTGCAACGTGGAATGAGTGGAAGTAACCAAGCAGAATGCCAAGGAAATCGCTGCAACGGAAGGCGTCGGTGCACGGTCCATCAATGCCTCTCCCCCTCGGTTTTATTTTGCGTGCTACGCAGGGGAGGACATCTCCTGCATGGGGGACTCAGTGTCGAGGCACATATCGGTGCTCGTTTGAGGGGCCCTGCTCTGCCACCAATCCGCTACAAGTGGGGTCTTGATGGCAGTGGTGGCCCCTCAGCTGTGCTTACCTGTAGCCGAGCTGTATTTCTTCACGAAGGCCGCGTCTGCGTATGTGGATCCTCTGACCCTTTGCAATCACCCTCATCTGTACCCTCCGCCTGTTTGTGAGTCTGCCTGTCTACCGCGTGTGCTACTGGTGGGCTGCACCACCGCGTTGCAAACCTAGTCTGTTCCGCATACGGGAACCGTATTGAAGTGTTGTTCCTTTTCTTTTTCTGTAAACTCTCTTTCTTGGACCCCCGCATAGAGCTTTGACCACAGGCACACAGCTGCAGCATGAGCGAGGGTCCGCGAAAGCGCGTGGCGGGAGGTCAGCTGTCCCGTGACGACGACGGGGAGGGGCGCGCCGATGATGAATTTGTGACAACGCCGCAGGTCGCCGATGAGTCGGAGATGGCGAACCGTCGCGTCGTCCGAGTGCGTCGCCCTGATGGGGCGACGTCGTCAGCAAATGCCTTTGCACGAGGTCCTTCCCTGTTCAAGGACGTGTCGCTCGGAAGTGATAAGGAGCCGCCAGTCTTCAAAATGCCGTTTGGCGCCGGTGATGCGAGCAAGGGCACGGCGGCTGCGTTTTCATTTGCAGCGCCAGCGTCATCCTCGAGCCAGTCGTCGTCATCCTTTGGTCTTCCCCCAACCACTAAGCCTAGTGGATTCAGTTTCGGCGGCAGCACCGCAAGCCCTGCAAGTACGGGGAGTTCAACGACGCCCCAAGTCCCCTTCTCTTTCGGCGGATTGCACACCAACGGCAGCAGCGCACAAACCGGAGCAACGAGCAGCTTCTCTTTTGGCACCAATTCTGCTCTTTCAGTGGCAGCGAGCACGCCGGTGGGTGGCTTTAGGTTCGGATCGGCCCCCGCCAAGTCTCCGGCTACCGCCCCGACCGATGAGGCCCCAGCGAAGGAACCAGCGCCGGTGACGGCGACAGCGCAGCCGAAGGCCCCTGTCTTTGGTGCCGGCTCGTTTAACTTTGGCTCCGCGGTGAACAGCTTCGTTGAGGCTCGCAAGAAGATGCAGGAGGAGAAGGGTCAGGAATCGGAGACCGACGGCGAGGGCGAGGACAAGGGCGGTGACGCACCCAAGGATGACGCTGACGGCACTGGCTTTGGTAGCGAAGTCGTCGAGCAGTCGGCGCGCGACGTTTTGGCGACGGCGCCATCAAAGCTGTACTTGTTCGTGAAGGGTGAGGGCGACACGCCGGGCCGCTGGGCGGAGCGGGGTGCCGGGGAGGCGAAGCTCATTGCCGAGGAGAAGAAAGCGGATGCTGGGGTTCATGTTCACCGACTTCTGGTGCGCGGCGGCTACGCCCTCAACGCGACCGTCGGCAAGAATCTCTTCACGCTCTCCAAGACAGAGGCGAAGCATTTCATTTTAGCTGTCGCCACCAGCGAAGGCCCGCACACGTACCTGCTCAAGTTCACCGGCCCCAACGCCGAGGTGAATACGACGAAGTTCTCGGAGGCAATCAAGAAGATTATGCAGGAGGCGGAGAAGGCCGCGTGAGATGGTGTTGCTGTGGACTGCCTTCCGCTCTGTTCCTCTTCCGTGCTGTCCGCCGCGCTCGGTACTGAGTGCCGCTGTCGCGTGTACCTTCGTTCGTGCCGGTGGAGTTGTAAGGCGACGTACAGTGGCATGTGGTCGTGAGCTTGTCCTTGTGCATAGCTGTCTCTAACAAAGAAGCCTACTTCCTCTTTTAGAAACCGAAAGCAAAACACAACACTGAATATCTTAGGGATCTTGGTGTTGCTCGTGACCTGGAGTGCGCGGCGCGTCGCTTCGGCCAAAGAGTTGCTTAAGCCGTTGCCCTTGCACGGATGACAAGAACCGAACACACACCCAAAAGGAAGCAAGTGCACTTCACGAAAGAGCTGGCGTGCTAGTTCTGACTTGGATTTTGTGCGAACGCATATAGCTCGGCGCTCCCCCCCCCTCCTCCCTCCCCCCAGCTGTGCCGTGGAGCTCGCTTAATGCATGTGGATGCTCTATCCCCTTCCCCATCTGCTCACCTCTCGCTGCGAAAT